>NC_092739.1:53112627-53416938 GCF_047496795.1 Chiloscyllium punctatum
GAACACAAAAGGGAGAATTTTATTTACCTGTTTTTAAGGAAGTTTTTAAAGTCAGGAGGAACTTACCTCAGCAGTGTTATTCTGCTGCAGAGGATAATTGTTCTGAAAATGAAAATGGCCCTTTAACTTTTAACATTTTGAAAGTTATGCATAATATAAAGCCATAGGTCCTTCGGCCTATTGAGTCTGCACTGACCTATCCACACAATTCCGTTTTTCAGCTCCTGGCCAAGAGCCTAGAAAGCAATGACATTTTAAGTTCTTGTCCATGTACTTTTTAAACATTGAGGTTTCCCACTTTTACTGCCCTCCCAGCCAGTGCATTCCATATTCCCACCACTACCTGGATGAAAGAAGTTTTCCTTGAAGCCTGTCTAAATTTTCTGTTTTTCACCTTAAGATTATGCCCTATCATTATTGACCCTTCAATGAAGGGGAACAACTACTTTCTATCAACCCTGTCCACGCCCTTTATAACCTTATACACCTCTGTTAGGATCCCCCTCAGTCTTATCTGCTCTAAAGAAAGCAAGCCTCTATGTTTGGTGTAAGACAATGATAACTGTATGCTGCAATTATGCCGTTTATGTTAAATGTGTTATTGTAAAAAAAGATGGTCCGTCCAAGCGATACTGTTCTGTCTCTGCTGATGTTGGATGTTCAACATGTGCTTGCATGGAAAGCTGCTTTGATTTCAATGTCACAGAAATAATCCTGATGACTTCCTAAATGTCAATATCTACCACATTTATGTGGCGGCTCCTGAGCCTGGTTGAGCAGCATTACTTTGCTGTTAAATGGACCAGGGTGACTCAGGCAGCACATGGTGTCTTGCTGTTGTTTCCCAGGTGGTACTCAGCAATTTCCATATGAGATTCATTCTCATCTTGATCTTGGCTCCAGTGTTGTGGAGGTGTTGCCAGTAAATGAATGTATGATCAGGTTATTCAAAGACCTCTTTTAGCATTGATTTGTGACAGAGTGGCTGTTTCTTCCCTGACCTTCAGCTGGATGCCTGATTTAACAGTCCTGACAGCGTTTGGTCAAAGTGTCTCATTTTCTGAAATAGATTTCTGAAGAAAGTAGGTCTTCAGTGAATAACTTCTTGTTATGCTTTAGTTCTTTGGGCTGGAAAACCAAGGGCATCTGCATCTGTGAGGAACCATGACTTTATGTGATTGGGGTGGGGGGTGGCGGGATGTCTCTGATAAATATTCTGAAGAGATCTTGTGCAAAGACACATCCCTGTGGGAACTGCTTGTAGATTATGCACGAGGAGCTGATTTTATCCACGAAATGCACATGGTTGCTGATCCCGGAGTTGATTAACTGCAGAGCTTTCACACACAGTTGATTATGGAGAGTTTCAGCAACATGTTTGTGCAACAAACTGTCATCGAAATCCAGAAAGTCAACAAGGACTGTTCCTATCTTTAAGCTTCGAGACTGTTGTTTGAAAGAAGATACAGTGAGATGGTTAATGGTTTGGCAATTGTAAATTTGGAAGTTACCGAAAGGTAAAGTATGTCACTGGAGCAAGGGACCACAAATTCAAACTAATGAAAGGCACATTTTTGCTCATGTCAGCAAATGTGTTGTCACACAGTGTGACCAATCCATGGAGTGACCTGCAGGTTACGGAATTGGAGGCGCTTGAGGCACATCACCTGAAGAAAGGTTGAATGTTATGAAGGATGGCTGCAACCTAGTGCTGGATGAACAAACAAAAATGGTCCAAATGGTCTTCCTCATGTTTCTCTATTTTGTAATTTTGTAAATGTATAGGCTCCTCAAAACTATGGCATGTATTCCACTAACATTGCTGAGTGAACTTAACAGAAGGCAACAAACAAATGAATGTGAACACACACTTCTATTAATCCACAGATCTTTTTAACTTATGAAACTGTGATCATTTCTATAGATTTTCTGTTGGGTAAAGACCGTGGAAGTTCATGATGTGTACATCCCAGCCATTCTGGGATGAGGTGGAAGTATTACTGCTCAATCATAGTTTTATACTTGTCACAAACAGCACCACTGTATTAAGAGGGGAGTTAGGAAACAAGCTCCTCAGCTCGTGTTTGCATTCACTTTACAGCTCGGCTGCAGAATGTGAAACAGTAGGCTGCTGCAGCGATGAGGACAGAGAGGTTTGTGGTAATCATAACGTCAGCTGCTATTATTTGATAAGTGATATTGGATCAGGCACCCATTGTACAGCTTGCCTAATTTTCAAAACCATTAAAGGAAGTGAAAGTCAGCAGCAAAAGAATCAGGAGCAATGTCGGCAAGCAGTTAGGAAGGTCAGGGGTATGTTGACCTTCTTTGCAAAAGAGTTTGAGTACAAGAGCAAGGATGTCTTATTGCAGCTGCACAGCTCCTTGGTGAGACCACACCTGGAATCCTGTGCGTAGTTTTGATCTTCTTACCCAAAAGGTATACTTGCCTTGAAGCGATTTTTTGAGATGACAGGGTTTGTCTCATGAGGGGGTTAACTGATCCTGCATTCACTACAGTTGAGAAGAATAAAAGGGAGCCTCACTGAGATGTATAAAATTCTGTCAGGGAAGGACAGACTGGATGCAAGGACGATATTTTTCCAGGCTGGGGAATCCCGAACAAGGCCTCATAGTGTTAGGATGCATGGTAGACAATTTAGGACTAAGATGAGGGAAATGCCTTCAGTGAGAGGGTGGGAAGCCTGTTGAATTCTCGACCCATAGGTGGTGGATGCCAAGTTACTGATTATACTTAAGGACAAAAGAGTTCTGGACACTAAAGGCATCAAAGGGTGTGAAGAGAGAACTGGGAGTATTACATTGAGTAAGGGACTAGCCATGATCTTATTGAATGGCACAGCAGGCTCGGTGGGCCGAATGGACTGCTCTTGCTGTTATTTTCTATGTTTCCAAATAATGAGATGGCTGATCTGATATCCCCAATAAAACCAGACAAAGTCAAAATTATTCTAACTTTGAATCTTATTGAATGAAATGGTTTAATTCACAATACAAACAACCTACTTCAAAGTTAAAAGATCCAGATCCTATTTAAATTCAAACTCCTGGGTACTTTCAGGCCAGGTTTGTCGCTCTCCCATAATCAATGGACCAAGACAAGTGTTGGCACTGTGTTGTTAATCGTTAAAGCGTCTTTATGTTTGCATGGAGCATGGGGCAGCTGACCTGGAAATATTGCTTTGGTTGAGGAAGCTTTATAAGTTGAGAGAGAATGGAAAATGTCAAGTACTGTATGGGCATGTAACTGAAAAAGGAGAAAGGAAAAAGGTCAGCAGCCATTTATAATTCAAAGAGTGAAAGGAGAAGAGTTCCAGCATTTGTCTAGGTATCCCTTCATTCGGGTTTATGGTGAAGTTATTTAATTTTTTATTTTACTTTTGTAGATTGTGGAACAGCGTCAGCCTCTAACAAAAGGCATTTGGTTCATTAAGGGAAACTGTGGGCACACTGACAATGGGCTGCAATTTATTTATCCCACGTGTGTGGCCCTGTGAATCATGTGCTGTATCCCTGGTGGCCCACCTCCCATTCGGAAGTGGTTTGTGAGATGCTGTGTGACCTTGGATGCCACAAGCATCTCCAGCATCCTCCCTTTATTAATTGACGACACTTCTGCTGCCAAACTATCCTGAACTATAGCATAAAGTAGCTAAATAAATCAGGTATGGTGCTTTACATTTAGACCAGAACTTTCAGAGAAACCCAACCCACCCTTCAGTTAATTCGGTGCCTAATCCAATTCATGCTTGCAATATAACTTTCCCTTGAACATGTCACCTTTGTGGTTTTCACAGCAATTACATTTGATTATGTTTTTCCAAAAAAAAAGTTGGTGCACATTAAAAGCTTTTGACAACATTAGCTACTGGATGGAGGTTTGCTGGCTGAGCTGAAAGGTTTATTTCCAGATGTTTCGTTACCTTACTAGGTAACATCTTCAGTGGACCTCATGCGAAGCAATGCTGAAAATTCCTCCTTTCTCTTTATGACCTTAGCTACAAATCTTCTCAAAGCTTGCTAGCTTTAGCTCCTGCCAGCACACAGTGAATTTATATTTATAAAAAACACCAAGCTTAACTTCAGCTTGGTACAAAGTACTGTTGCAATGCAGAAACAGAGAAGCCAATTATTACAATTATATAGAGTCTTGGTGAGACAACACGTTGAGTACTTTGTACAGTTTTGGTCTCCTTGTATACTATGGACAGAATACAACAAAGGTTCACCAAACTAACTCCTCGAATAATGGGATTGTTCTCTGAGAAAAGAGTATTTGGATTAGTCCTATACTTTCTGGAGTTTAGAAGATTGGAAGGGTGGGAGGGGGTGGGGGGGGGGGGGGGGGGGGGAAGGATGTTCTTCACACGTAAATAATTTTTGAAGGACTCAACGATGCAGGAAGGATGCTTCCTCTTGTCTGGGGTGGGGAGCGTAGTGATGGTGGACTTGAACCAGGGACACGGTCTCAAAAGGCCATTTTGGACTGGGATTAGAGAGAATTTCCCCACTCAGAAGATGGTAAATCTTTGAAGTACTTGACTTCTGAGGATTGTGGAGATCCTACCATTGAGTGTGTCAAGATTAAGATCAATAGCTTTTACGTATTGAAAACATCAAGGAACATAAAGATGGTTGAAGAAAACGGTGCTGACATAGAAGATTGGCCATGATCTTACTCAATTGCAGATTAGGTTTGAAGAGTCTAATTTTGCTCTTGTCTCTAATATTCATAAATTCTTAATTTGTCACAACTAGTTTCCAGAGGACTGTAATGGTAATAACCTGATAATCTGCTTTGGTGATATTCGTTGAAGGATAAATATAGATTAGTATACAGGAATGACTCCTCTGCTGTTCTTGGAAAAAAGTGCTTGATTGCATTTTCATAGCACCTTTCTTGACCACAGGACAGCTTAAAGTTCTTTATAGCCAATTAAGTGTTTTTGAATCATGGCCACCATTGTAATTTAGGAAGTGTGGCAAGCCAATTTGTGCTCGACAAGCTCCTGCATGCTGTAATGGGACAAACAACCAGAATCCCTGTGACCACAATGTCGATTTGAGGGATAAATATTGATCAGTTACAGCAGATAATTCCCTTGCTCTTCTTTTAAATAGTGCTGTGCAATTTTTACATCTTCAGGACTTGAGAGAACAAGCCTCAGTTTCACATTACATCTGGAAAATATGTCCTCAAGTAATGCAGAACCCCATCGGTACTGCACTGGCATAAGAGCTTTTATCCAAGGGCTAAATTTCATCGGACACCTGAATGCAGGAAATCAAGTGGGTAGGTCTGCAAATCAGGACGCTGTCTTTTGACAATGTGCTGCCTATACCTGCCACCGTTTTATGGGGGAGGGTAGCGAAGCATCAGTAGGCTGCCCACTGCGCCTCGATCTACACCCTTGCTTGGGAAATAAATGCTCATTTAAGGTCCTTACCATCCCACCGCTTTGGTATCATGGGTAGTGGCAGAAACCTTGGCCCAATATGAAGCCCAGCAGCTTTAACCCTCTGGGCTACTGGCCAGTGAAAAGAAAGGCTCCCTCCTTCCCAGCCTCTCCAGTGCCAATCGGATGTGTATCCTTTGCTACATCCACCCTTCTCTTTTCTCGTCTTGCCTTTGTCAACAAGTCCACACCTCCGGGCCTGCCATCCCAGTTCATTCAAGACCCTGGACTTTATTGATTTTCAGGGCATTCAGGGTTCAAGTCTTGCTTCATGCAAATTGAGGGGCAATTGTTTGCAGTATTACAGCAGAGCAAGCCAATCAAACAGAGATGAGCTAATCCTTGAAGTTTACACTGGGATACAGAAACATAACTTTAGTATAAAATCCAGACCAGGGCTCTAGGCCAGGCCTTGGACTTACAACCTTCTGTTTCAGAAGCAAGAATGCTACCATTTGACAATGGCTGTTTCAAATGGCACCAGTATCGCACTGTGCATTGCTGGTGCACCATACTGTACACTGAAGTGTCACAAATCCATACATTCAGTGTTCTAGTGGCAAGAGAAATTATCTCCAAGATCGACTCTAACATTGACTTTTCTATATGGCATGGGCCGGGTCAGTATAGAAATGTGCTCATTTACTGTTTTATTCCAACAAAAGACCTTTCTCCCTCATAACTACCTACTACGACCAACACTGAATATTGCAGCATTGTTCAATGTGTCATATTGATATGATAATGTTTATTTGCATTCACTTGAGCTATTCTAGCTGAACGAAGACAAAATCATCACTGTCCCCAGGGCAAAATTTTGTCATTCCCTTTCTAACAGCATTGTGTGTGTCCCTACACTCCAAGGACTTCAAAGGTGCGAGAAGGCACCTCACCAATATCTTCTCCAGGGCACTCAGAGATGGGCGAAAAATGCTGGCCTAGCCAATGATGTCTGTACCCCATGAAAAACATTTGACAAAGTTATTTTGGTGAGAGTAGGTAAAACATTAGTTTTGTTCATCATAAAATCAAATGCAATGCTGCACAATGAAGCAATGCAAGCTTCACTATCATGTGACTGTGAACAAAATGAAAAATAATTGGCATTTTTATTTCCTTGAAGACAGCAGATGCCGTTTGTACTCCTTCAGTTTTAATCTCTGTTTTGTGAATCTGATTTTGTTAACAAAATATCCATTACGCCAGTCTTAAAAATCAGCCAATAAAAACATCAATAACAGTGGAGTAGAATGAAGAGACAAAAGCATTTTCAGAGCAAAAAATCTTAGATAAAGTACAGGCTAGGTTATGATGAACCTTTTTCTTCAGAAGTTTTTTTTTTAACTGAGCAAGCTGTTTCAGAAGAATCAGAATTGAAAACTATTCTCCAATTTGTTTGGATGTCTTCTGTTTTGTTTAACTGAAATGACAAAATGAGTAATGGAAGGAAAAGCATGTGTGTTTAATGTTGTGACACAGGCATCCTGGACGCCGTTGAACTTCCTCAAAGGGTTATAGGTCAAAACCACAGGGGAGATGTCTCTTCTTACTAATGCTGAATGATTGGATAGGGTGACTTTTTAATATTGACTGGCATCTGAGGTCTTGCATCTAATGATAGTTAAAAGATCTGAGAACTAACTATGGTCAGGGATTGTAAGTCTCTAACAAAATAATAGATTTTTGAGTACTCTTCCTCGTATCAATTTTAAGATAAACTATACCACCAAATGGTTGCAGTGAATTTTGTTTAATTAGCAGAACTATGGTTCTCTTAATGCATGTCCTTGCTAGTAAGACTGCATGAGATGCAGAAAACCTGCAGTGTAGTGTACCTTACCTGATTTAAAAGCAAACATTATTATTTTCCATTGTTTCCCTTGACAGATTAATGATATAGTTGAAATGTTGCTCTTATAACTTAGGGCAGCAGCAGCAGCAGCATAAACATAAGGTTCCTTTATGGTTGTATTTTGTCGTATTTCTAACTTGCAGTTCTTGCAGCAAATGGATGTGGCACTGCTTCGCAAGACAACAGGATTTGTTATTCATATGTGGTAATGCATGGATGAAATTACCTACAGCACCCATGGCAGGAGAAGGCTGCAGGAATGAAGCTCCTGGTGATTGCCGAAGGCAGGGGCCATTAATTTTAAATAGAATCTAACAATTAGTCATTCTTCAGAAAAAAAATTGGATTAACATTTTAGCTCTTTTCCTATCTCCCTCACTCACTATAATTTGGGTGATCAATGCAAGCAGGAAATACACAGTGTGAGACCTGCTTTTAAATGGCTCAGATAACATGAGTAACTGAAGTCAGTGAAAATGACACAGAAGTCAGTCACTCGGGGTGGGCTTTGAGGCAGCAGGGATATCAGCTGTGGGGATGGTTTCCAATGAGATGGGATGGGGGTGTTGGAATCCTGCAGTGACTGTATAGTATGACAGGTGGCAGTGCTGGGCCCACTACTTTTCATCATTTATATAAATGATTTGGATGTGAGCCTGAGAGGTATAGTTAGTAAGTTTGCAGGTGACACCAAAATTGGAGGTGTGGTGGACAGCGAAGAAGGTAACCTCAGATTACAACAGGATCTTGACCAGAAGGGCCAATGGGCTGAAGAATGGCAGATAGAGTTTAATTTAGATAAATGTGAGTTGCTGCGTTTTGGGAAAGAAAATCTTAGCAGGACTTACACACTTAATGGTAAGGTCCTAGGGAGTGTTGCTGAACAAAGAGACCTTGGAGTGCAGGTTCATAGCTCCTTGAAAGTGGAGTCACAGGTAGATAGGATAGTGAAGAAGGCATTTGGTATGCTTTGCTTTATTGGTCAGAGTATTGAGTACAGGAGTTGGCATGTCATGTTGCAGCTGTACAAGACATTGGTTAGGCTACTCTTGGAATATTGCATGCAATTCTGGTCTCCTTCCTATCAGAAGGATGTTGTGAAAATTGAAAGGGTTCAGAAAAGATTTACAAGGATGTTGCCAGGGTTGGACGATTTGAGCTACAGGGAGAGGCTGAACAGGCTGGGGCTGTTTTCCCTGGAGCATCGAAGGCTGAGGGGTGACCTTATAGAGGTTTATAAAATCATGAGGGGCATGGATAGGATAAATAGACAAAATCTTTTCCCTGGGGTGGGGGAGTCCAGAACTAGAGAGCATAGGTTTAGGGAAAGAGGAGAAAGATATAAAAGGGACCGAAGGGGCAACTTTTTCACACAGAGGGTGGTGTGTGTATGGAATGAGCTGCCAGAGGAAATGGTGGAGGCTGGTACAATTGTAACATTTAAAAGGCATCTGAATGGGGATATAAATAAGAAGGGTTTAGAGGGATATGGACTGAAGGGTCTGTTTCTCTATCACACTATGGAGGAACCAAAGATATGAGAGTCTAAGGTTTACTGGTCTCAAACAGAAATTCTCGCTCCTCCCAGATCACATTTATCGGGGTGTCTCCTGGCCATGCCCCTCCTACTTTTACTGGTGGGTCAGGGACTAGATTGGCCTGTTTGCAGACAAAATGGTATGAATTTCGAGGAATTCTCATTGGACAGTAATTTTGCCATTATAAATTGGCTCCAGCTTGCCCAGGGTAGGTACCTGACCGAGAGCAAAAAAAACCCACCAGTTAAAATGGTAGCCTGCAGAAATAGTTCACAAAGAGTGCAATAAATTACCAAAACCAACATACCTCCATGTACACGTGCACGTTTGCGCACGCACGCACGCACACACGCACACACACTCTCTCTCTTCAATCATCAACCCCCAACCCCCCCCACCCCCCAGTGTTTTGGGGCAGGCAAGGTTAAAAGTCTCTCTTTTTACATATTTGATATCTTAAATGAGGTTTGCTTCCATTGTGTTCAAGTTCTCTTCTCAAGGGTAATTAGGGATGATGATGAACAACTGTTGGCCTATCCAGCATCCCTCACATCCCAATGAATAATAAAAACATCAACTACCACTCCTGCTGTCATACTTCTTCACTGTCAACACTGATATTCACTGCATCAACAGAACTAATGTTACTCTGTTTATTCCTTAAATATCCAAAGAAATAAAAATGAGCCCCAAACAATAGTCTATGAATATCAAATGATTATTAAACTGTGAATATTAATACAAAACCTTGAAGCATTCTGAAAAATGAAAGCAACATGACTAATTTGCAAACATATCAGCAGAAGCTGCATGCCTGGTTGAGAAAATATTGTTTCTTCAAGTAGGCTGTGACATTTAGTGGGTGAGAGGTTAACAGCTTCTGGAAGAGTACAGCTGTCTCCTTATTTCATTGGTCCACTCTGAGCAAGCTTGAGAATTGGAAACTGCACCGACTCAATGTGTATCTGCTCATGCTTAGGCTCCTGAGCATTACTGGGGTAAATCCTAATCACAAAAACATAGATGTCGGTATTAGGCAATGTTCCTTAAACAGGTGGAAATAATCCAAAAGGCCAGAAACATGACATGATGTTTGGCAATGACAACCATTTAATGGAACACAAACTATTTCCAGTGCTTCTAGACTGCTACCCAAATTGAAACATTTGGGATCAGCACCCAGTCCTCCAGTTACATAGCAGAGGTCCCGGCCCTTCAAAGGACATGAAGACCAGGGCAACACCTTCCCGCTTTAAGAGGCACTGAGCCCCTTAAATTAGACCAAATAATGTTCATGGACCAATGTCTTGCAATGTTCTAAGTGGGTGAGAACAATCCATGTCAGTCCCCTTGGGATCAATTCATGTTCTTTCTTCGTGGACTCTGACTTGTGCAAGCAGTGAATCCTAGCGACTACCCTCACCAGGTGCAGATCCCACTGGCCCTGTCAAGGAGAGCAAAGCAAACCTCCTGGAGATGATTTCTAGGTCAACCTTTATGCTGCTGCGTGGTGTTGTAGCAGGAAATCTAAGCCACAAATGATTGCCCCTAGTGCAACTTGAAAATATGTGTTCAGAAATAGGAGGAGTTCCTGGAAAGTCTGATGTCCACCTCCGATTGCAACTCACTTGTCACAGTGTTTTAATCACACCCTAATCCCTACAAGATGGAACTGTTAACTTAGTGTGTTTGTGAGTTTTGAGAAGGTTTGTAGCTCAGGCTGAGGTTCTGGATATCAGTTTGTTCACTGAGCTGGAAGGTTCATTTTCAGACGTTTCGTCACCATACTAGGTAACATCTTCAGGGAGCCTCCGGGCGAAGCTTGTGTTTATTGGGAATGTAAGTAATATATAAATATAAATACTGTAAGGTCGGACCTACTGAGGGCAAATGGAGGAAGCAGCCTTTCTTTTTCCCAATCTCTTCTGTTTCATATATTTATTTTTTATAAAACCTGTTGATAATTTCTTCCTCAATTTTTGACTAATTTATTTTTGATTCATGAGTTCTTATGTCTCCTTCCTTGTTGTCAAATACCCAGTAAGATACTGGATACAGTTGAAAATTGAATAAGTCCTGAATGTGTTTTTTAAATCAGAGCTATAAAAACTTCAGTGCTTCAGTGAAATTACCATTAAGATTCTAGGCTTCTTCATAAAACTCCAGTGATGTATTATTGGAAAGCCTTACAATCCAGCCTCTTCAACTGCATTGAATTCAAAGTCAGGTACTTTGTCCATTAGATTGCAGCTTGTCAATGGCTATTGCAATGAAGTGTTGGAGAGTTGCTGCTGTATGGTGAACCAGAACCCAATAAAAATTAAAGAGTTTGGCTGAGGAGAAGATAGGGAAGAAAATTGAAAGGATTTTTTGGGGAAGACAAAAAAAACTAGTAATCAAAAGCCATTTGTGTGCAGGACAAATTGAATTGTATGGAGTGCAAATGAAATATTCTGGATGAAGTATTTCATTTTAACAGAAATAAGCTCAGTTGTGCAGGCATATGTTTGATGCAGCTCTTGAATTCTTTTGTTAGCCCTCTGCTATGTCTCACACAGTCTACTTCATTATACACTTCTTAAGTGTGAAGTGAAGAACAGTGAAGATGCCTATTCATAAGGCTGTTGGAGATATGCCAAAGCTAGTTTACTTTTCAATAATTCTGTGGCAGATTTCCTTTAAAAGACTCCACTAGTAATCATTTGCAGAATTTTGTGGAAAATTTGGACTTCTTAAAACTGCCAGTGGTTTACACATTAATATTTTGTGTTTAACTGCGAGAGGGTTGGAATTGCTACTGTATACTCCTGATATCTTGCCACAACTTCAGAGAAGCCCCTGAAGAAACACTGAGCAAATAGCTAAAAATTACAGTTTTTCCTTTTTCTCTTAAGATTTCCATCAAACTTGTGCAAAAGTTATGACTGAAGGTCAGGAGATCCCTAGGGAAATTGTAAGCTACTCTGTGCAGTCAGCTGCAGACTTTGCTTTGGATCTTGGTCTGATGCTATCTTTGCTAAACTTGACAGTAACCTTACTGGTGCTGCAGTAGTCAGCTGGTTTTATTGCTGCAACAAATGTTTGTATTAACTGATATTTGAAATCAAACCAGCTAATGTGCAAATAGATTAAATTCAAGAGTTGTTGTGTGAAGTATTAATTAGATTTAATCTGCTGCTCAAAGGTAAGGAAAATATTGAGTTAAAGCACATTGCAACATTGAAATCCCATTTTTGTGCCTCCAACTCAGAGCCTGCAGTTTAAACATTCTTAGAAGAAATTTAACATTTTTTTAATTAATTTAATGGGTTAGTAATTCTTTAATATTGTGATAATTATAGTCGATAAACAGTTAATACTCCAAATTCCCACTTTTGTTGAAAATATAAATGTGGTTATTTACTAATCATAAATTGAGGATGTTTTCTATGGTGTGGATTGCAGTTTTTTAAAATAAATCCATGTTCTTAATAGAACTTAATATAAGTAAGTACTTGATGGCAGTCAATGATAGTGACTTCCTCATATAGTGATTATAACACTGCAACCAACAACTGTGACAGACGTGCTGAAGCATGCACTCATACACAGTTGCATCTTGTGCAGATCCAATTTTTCCAGAAAAACAGCTTCAGAAAGCTAAAAAAAGGGCTAATACTTCAGGCACAGACTCTGTGTCAGCTTTAATAAAATGTCTGATTTAGATTTAAAGAGATTGGCAAACCAAGTAAGGGTCATGTGAGAATTCTTTTCAAGATAGCAAGTAGTTAGGGTATGGAATGCACTGCCTGGAAGTGTAGTGGAGACAGGTTCAGCTGAGGCATTCAAGAGGATCTTAGATGATTATTAAATAGAATTCGTGTGCAGTGATATGGGGAAAAGACAAGAGTTTGGCAGTAGGACATAGACTAGTACAGGCATGATGGGCTGAATGGCCTCCTTCCATGCCATAGCAATTCTGTGATTTTGTGTGGGTCCGATTTGATTTTGAACATGCTCATACTGGAAGATGTTTTTCATAGGCAAATCACCACTTCCTGTCATCTTGGACTGACAATCTTTCACAAGAAGTGAAAAGGATAAATTGCCGCAAGATTGTCAATTATGTTCTTTTTTATTGAGTTAATTAGCATTCAGAGTCCAAGTATCCTCTTATGATTTTCAGTAGACGGAAGTGCACCATGCTGTTAGGAAATATGCTCCAGACTCTATGCTTCAGGCTAAACTGTTAGTCAAAACCATTATCGACAGGAGATAGGCAGAGAAAAACAGTAAAATTGAACAGGACAAAGTTGAATTTATTTTCAACCTCGGTGTAACTGTGATTTTGGGTTACTGGGTAATTCTATTTAATAATCATCTAAGATCCTCTTGAATGCCTCAACTGAACCTGACTCCACTACACTTCCAGGTACTGCATTCCATACCCTAACTACTTGCTATCTTGAAAGAAAATTCTCACAAGACCCTGGATAGTGAGTTTCTACTCTGAAATTAAACACTTAGGAGAGATGTAAAGTGGATGAACGTTCCCCCTGAGGTCCTCAAGATTAGATTAGGTTAGATTACCCACAGTGTGGAAACAGGCCCTTCGGCTCAACAAGTCCACACCAACCTGCTGAAGCGCAACCCACCCATACCCCTACACCTAACACTACGGGCAATTTAGCATGGCCAATTCACCTGATCTGCACATCTTTGGACTGTGGGAGGAAACCGGAGCACCCGGAGGAAACCCACGCAGACACGGGGAGAATGTGCAAACTCCACACAGTCAGTCGTTTGAGGTGGGAATTGAACCTGGGACCCTGGTGCTGTGAGGCAGCAGTGCTAACCACTGTGCCACCGTGCCGCCCACAACCATGCCGCCGTGCCACCGTGCTGTGCATTCTCTGTGGAGGACCCATATTATGGAGAGATCAACGTACCACCACAAGGACTGAGACCTTGTTAGGAGGGGCTGGAAGGGTTCCAGGTGCCAGATGCTGTAACCAACATGCCTGCAATTGTGAAACTGCTGTGACACTGGTGTGTTCTCTAACATTAGTAAAGAGGGCATTTTTCACTTGGAAAATGCTCAACACCTGTGAGTTGCCACAAAGGCGCAGATGCCTGACACTCCTGAGTCTGGGTGTCCTTTGCCTCTTTTCCTCAGTCATCCACAGACCTTTTTACTTTACCTGTGGTCTTGTGCTCACAGTGAAGCCTCTTTCTCCTCTGTGCTCCTCACACTTCAGCTCTGGCATCTTGATGCCTGCTGCTCCCTGCATCCTGTGTAGGCTGTTGTTTCCCATCTTCAATGGCCTCAATTTCTGAGGGTACAGAGTCTCCAACTGTACTGTCCTGGTGCCCAGATGGCATCCTTACTTCTGGGTCCATTGCTTCAATACCCACCAAGATGTGGAGGGTACCAATCCCTGACTTGGGAAAGTTCTTAATGTTGCCCCACTCCTCCTTAATCTGTGAGGGGTTGCCTCTTCCTGTCTCCATGACTGTAATACTTGATTTCTCACAGCTGATCTGGCACAGACAGCTTCTCAATGCCAGCCCCCTCTCGGAATATTGGAAATGATTGTGGGAATGACTTTTTAGTAACTTCTCAAAAATCTGGATTAGCCTCGTAATAGTTCCAGGCCAGTTCTGAGGTTCATGCACACTGCTATGTTCTTGGGGAAGGCAGAGATGAAGGCAAAACAAGCAGCTAGACAATATCATAACCACTTTTTACCCTTTGATTGTGCCTGTGGCGTTTAAATCTCTGCCTTATTTGAGCAGTATGCCAAAGGGTTGCAGCATCTGGCTCAGATTGTGTAAGTGGCTTGGCATGGTACTAAACAGGCAGGGGGCAGAGTATATAATGGGGGCTGTAAATTGGTTTTGTTTTGACTGAAGAGGGTACATTGATATGCCTATCAAAACATGAATCATTCTTTTTGGTTTGGAATTCATCAGACTTAGGCACTTTCACAAATTTTGCTTTTACTTTTGACTTCCAACTTTGCATTTTTCTTTTTGTTTTTCTACTTTATCCTATTGGGGATGGATAGAATATTCACTGAAAGCCTGCAGGTTTCTATTGAGCTCCCCAGCCAATGGAGATGGTCAGTGTTCAGTCAATATCAAGATCATGGTGATTCACCTTATTATTGAATTGCAGTCATTCTGAATGACTGTTGAGGTTATTAGAATGAATTCTCTGCCAGTATAATGACTACAATAATAATTCCCATTGTGGTACCACAGCAGAAGAAATATGACAAATGTTTCTGCCTTTATTTCCTACCGAAGTGTCAGCAAATAACTTACATACAGGACTCCAAATCTCTCCCTGATGAACTGATTAAAAAACATAAATACTGTGGTGGTAATGGAAACTCAGAAGCTAGAAATTCTGCAGCAAGTGACTCAGCTCCTGACTTCCCAAAGCCTGTCCACTACCTCCAAGGCACAAGTCAGGAGTATGATGGAATACTGGATTCCTCACTTGCCTGGATGGTGCAACTCCAACAACACTCAAGAAGCTTGACACCATCCAGGACAAAGCAGCCCACTTGATTGGCACTGCATCCACTCCCTCCAACACCAGTACTCAGTAGTAGCAATGTGTACTGTATACAAGATGCACTGCAGAAACTCACCGAATATGCACCTTCCAAAATTATGACCACTATCATCTAGAAGGACAGGAGGAGCAAATACATGTTGCTGTGAACCGCCTACCTAACAGCAGTGTGTGAGTACAAAAATCAAATGAATTACAGCATTTCAACAAGGGCTGATTAAATTACTTACGGTGTGGAAACAGGCCCTTCGGCCCAACAAGTCCACACTGACCCGTCGAAGCGCAACCCACCCATACTCCTAACCTAACACTATGGGCAATTTAGCATGACCAATTCACCTGACCTGCACATCTTTGGACTGTGGGAGGAAACCGGAGCACCCGGAGGAAACCCACGCAGACATGGGGAGAATGTGCAAACTCCACACAGTCAGTCGCCTGAGGTGGGAATTGAACCCGGGTCTCTGGCGCTGTGAGGCAGCAGTGCTAACCACTGTGCCACCGTGCTGCCCACCGCCACTGTGCTGCCCACACGGGCTGCTCACCCCCCTACTTCTGAAGGGTTTCTAGGGATGAACAATAAATGCTGGCTCACTCTGTAAGTAAATTTATAAAAAAAACACTACCTTGTGAAGAAATCGAAATTCTAATAATGCACTTCCTCACATTCTAGACCAGGATAATTTTCTCGTCACAAATCGCCCTCAGCACCTAAACTAAACAGGCCACAAGACATTACAGCCAAGTACTTGAAAGTAATGTACTCACTGATTTCAGGTTTACTGACAAAATCTGACTACAATGATATTGGCAGGTCTAAAGAAAGCTGCCCCATAAATTCAGACTTCACTCCAACACAGCAAGTTACTGGAGTGCATCATTCCTGTTAATGAGGATCATATATTCCTCTTACAATTCATTAGACTGTCTTCAATTTGTGTATTGTTAAAACATGAGGCATGACTTCCCGTTTAATTCTGACAATTTCTATGTCAAAATAAAGAACATTAACATGCAGTCCTGCACACATAATTAATGTATGATCACAATGCCTGCCTTGCGATGGTAATTAGCTTTCGTCCAAAACCCAATGCTCGTAGCCAAATTGACTTCATTGCATCATCATGATATTAAAGGATAAGGCCAAATTTATTGCCCTAATTGTACTTGACCTGAAATGCTTGCTAGACCACTTCAGAGAGCAATTAAGAGTTAATTGGGGTTACATGCACCAGCAATGCACAGTCCTTCCCAATATTCTTTAACAAGAGCACTGTGGTCACTCCATTGTGTCAGCCAGCTCCTGTCCTACTGAACCTATTTCTTCCCAATTCAAATATATTTAACCTTCCCTTGCCCAGTCTCTTCCTATCACAGCTCTTTTGATGCCCTACATTACCTGAAGAGTTTCCAGTTCCCCGGTCCTGACTGCCTTCTCTTCACTATGGACACATAATACTTTGTACCACTTCAGGCCCCACCAGCACAGTCTCAGAACTCACCACTTCTTCCCCAAACAGACCAGTCCTTCTCCATCACCTCTTCTTGACTAAGCTTCTCACTCCAAACTACTCTTCCTTGAATTGCAGTCACTTCCTTTAGATAAAAGGTATTGAAGTAGGTATCCGCGTGGGTCCCAGTTACTCCTATCTTTTTGTGGGATACGTTGAATGTTTGTTATTCCACACCCCTCACTCCTTAGTTCACAGGCCACCTCCCTCATCTTTCTTTCTGAGACATTGTGTCTGCATCAGTGCTGCCTCTGCTGTTGCCAATAACTGGATTATTTCATGAACCTTATTTCTAAATTCCACCCTTCCCTTGCCGTCACCTGGTTCATTTCTGATGTTTCCCTTACCTTTGTCCCTTGTAAATATATAGCTTACTTATAAGTATGTGGCTGGCTGCCACTGTGGATGTACTCAGCATTCAGAGGCCTATGGGGACGCTCCGTTACACGTGCGCGCAGGTTAAGGTCACGTGGTGCATCACACTGTTCCAAAACAAGGTCACGTGATGCATCGCGCCGTTCCAAAACAAGGTCACGTGATGCACTGTTTCACACGCCGGAGGCGTGCAGGGAGGTCACGTGGTACTCCGTTTCGCGCGCAAAACAAGGTCACATGGGGTCGAACATCCAGGAATGGAAGGAGGCGGAGAATGGAGTCAGACTAACAACCAATCAAAAGATAATCCCACCTCAGTGACTGCATAATGTTTTGTACTATATAAAAAGACTGGGTGTGAGACAAGGGTGTGGTATTTTTCTGAACTGACACACTGTATAGTTTGTCAGGGACGGAAAGGTCAAGACCCAGAGCTCTGTATACTTTATCCACTTACTGTAAAATAAACTCAATAAGTGTGAGACCGAATATCTTCTCCTATTGCTTCATTTTAAAGAACATGCAGGACTTGGCTCACATATAGAAGAAAGTAAGCTAGTAGATTGAGCCATAGTCCGACACCCTCCATAAATAATGATAGAGATCCACTATTGTTCACTACAAATTTGGGGACTCCCAGAGCTCAATGCCATTCCAAGGCAATTAAAAATGGGATGCAGTTTACTTGGCCTTGTGGAAGATTTCCCCAATATGTTCAATCCATGTAAAGCATAACAAATCCAACCCAGCCAATTACCATCCATCAGGGTCACAGAAGGTATTGTTGAGAGTGCTGTTAAGTGCCATTTGCTCAGGAGTAACCTGGTTATTAATAGTAGGTTTGGGTTTCTGCAGCTTTTGATCACATTTGTTCAAGCACAGGCAAAAGACTTCCTCGAGCAGGGAGCAGCGTTAGACTGAGTGGGACATCAAGGACCCTAGCAAGACCCATTTTGATGGGAAACCCAGGTTGGTTGTTGGTGGTTATTTTTTTAAATCCCCAGGACATCACTGCAGGAGTTCTTTGGGGTAGATATTTTCTAGAGCTGAAAATGTGTTGCTGGAAAAGCGCAGCAGGTCAGGCAGCATCCAAGGAACAGGAGAATCGACGATTCGGGCATCAGCCCTTCTGCAGGCTGAAGAAGGGCTGATGCCCGAAACGTTGATTCTCCTGCTCCTTGGATGCTGCCTGACCTGCTGCGCTTTTCCAGCAACACATTTTCAGCTCTGATCTCCGGCATCTGCAGTCCTCACTTTCTCCTTGTAGATATTTTCTAATCAAGCTGCTCTGAGTTGTTATTACACATCTCTGGAGTATCATCTTCGGGGATGTGATGGCGAGTGGTATTATTGCTGGAATGTAGATCCAGGTAATGTTCTGGGTACATAGGTTCAAATCCCACCATGGCAAGTGAACTAATGCATCTGTGCCTTGAGTGTGAGAATGAAGATCCCTCGACCTGTCTGGTAGATACGGCTTTCTCTGCTGGGCTGGGATCTCTGATGGGGCTAATGTGCTCACATACTGCAGCTATGTCATCAGATAGAATGGGTGGACTCCTCTGTTCTTCATTCCAGTCTCTGCATGATCACTGGAACCTCTGCCAGCTATTTCCCTGCCCAACACCATCAGCCAATCAGTGGCCAAGTTGAGAAGCTCTTTGATTGTATGGGCCTGAGCAAGGGTCTGTTCTCCAGCAGTCAAGTGTCACCATTTGTTCCACCTCAAGCTGTGGGCATGTGTCAATGTTGGGTTCACTAGAATGTCATCTGAGCGTACTCCAGATAGTTTACCACGAAGGTGAACACTGGTGGAAGGTGGGGAGGAATTATCTTTTGAGGTATTGAGTAGACAGTGTATGTATAGTGTCAGAATGCAGCAGATCATTCATCTTTCTGCAGCACCAGGGTCAGGTTCTCTTGAGCAACTCCCTTACCATGGGGAATGACTTCCACAGCCATCTCTGCGCAAGCTGCTTTCATTATTTGCGAAAAAACAATTTAGTCTCTCCTGGATAGCCTTCAGGAGAGTCTCTGGGGAGGCACCACTTTCTGCTGAGTCTCTGACATCTCTAGATGTTTGTAGGGGTGATGAGCAGAGGCTGAATGATGGGTTACAGTGAAGTGCTGTCTGGGTGCCCTTTAACAGGTGGCACCTTGGAAATTTGAGTCTGCAAGGCCTGGCAGGGCAGAAATTCCTGCCCAAAGAATGTAGTGCTATACTTGCATGTGAATATGGAACAAGCTGAGAAGAACATAACTTTGCCAGCAAACCCTTCCTGCCCTTGAGTGGAAGTACCTTCTGTTTTTATTCCTAATTCCACACTTAATCTCATCAAAATACGATTCCACCCATTGTCAAGTCCATTCCAGTGGCAGTTGTACGTGTTATCTTTCAGCAATACCCAGATTTGACAGGATTTTATCAAAATGGAATTATGATAAGAATAAAGATGTAATTTGGATTTTTAATGCTAACTTTATGTTTCTCCAGATAGCAGCTTCCTTGTCAGTAGGAAGCTGGCAGTGTTCATGGACACATTCTAAGAAATGGAATTTCCCAGTGCCAACTATGCTCATGACACGGAACAAACAAAAAACCATTGCCAGTGGACATGTTTCTTTTTTGGAAAGCATTGGTTGCAATGGCTAAAATACCCATATTAACCCTGCACAAACCATTGAAGTGGTTTGTGATCTTCCCTAACCCTTGGTCAGGTTGCCAAAAATAGTTGCATAAAGCAGTCTTAGCAGCTGCATATGCACAAAACAAATGTGCATAGTGTGTATGATATGAACCACCACAAATTTCTATTTTAACCCTGTAGGAATGTGTTAATTGGAATCCAATAACTTGTGGAGTGTGGCTTTAAAACTATAGGTACCAGTTACACTGACAATGCAGAAAACACACTGTAGTATTGCATGTTTAAGACCCCTGGTTTAGATGCTCTTCAAATCTCCTCTGTTCATTAAATGACAGCCTTCCTGAAAATTTGGCGTGCAGCTGCTAGGTGACCTCTTTATAATTCAGGCCATTTCAGCCGATCAGCTAATTCTCATGGGGTGGAAGGGCTGTGGATCTGCCAGTTGCTTTTCTAATGTGAGAAAAGATATTGCACGTTTGAGCGTATTATTGCTACCTTAGTAATTAACAGAGAAATATTTATGTTAGCACAAGTGGATTGCAACACTGCATTGAAGAATCTTTGTCAAAGAAGGAAAGCAAAGGCAATTTAGATGGTTTCTGTGGAGAACTATCCTTATCTTATTTAATTTCTCTTTTCTTGTCGAAGTGGATGTTGTGCTGAGCTTCTTTCAGTCCAGTACTTGTTCTGAATTGGCATCTTTTCTTGAACAGATTGTCAAGCATTTGGCAAGCACAACCTTTGCCACTGTACTATTTGTGCATCATATTCTGGGATTTACTGTCCAGTTTTAGTTTCTTTTACCATTTGTTTCAAGAAGCCTGGCTCATTAAAGGTACTTATGAAAGCAGTCCATAGTGATGGAGATTTATGGTTGTTCCATTCTAAGTCCTGAGACATTGCCTTGGAGAAAAATAAAATTACCAGTAATTAAATTTGCAGGCAGGTTGCCATTTAGAGAAGATTTATCGCAACAAAGTTCAAAGGACAGTGAAGTTTCATTAGTAACCAATACATTCTCACTGTTACACACTATACGCATTATGAGAGTCTCTCCTCCCAGAGGGTTAAACTGACGGAACAACAATAAGATTCCTGTTGAAAGTCTATAATTTCAGACATTGCTTTCCTATTGTATCCACTCAGGATAGTAGTAAACAGACACAAAGGTAACTCTACACATTTTGACCACTTTTCTAGATTGCGTTGTGTTAGCTGCTTGCCATTATACTCACTATTCTCATCCTGTAATCTACCCCATTGTTAATGGTGCCTTCTGTCGCTTATGTTGTTTTTTCTCTGCCAAACAGATGTTAGTTTTAGCTGTGTGTCAAAGATTGGGTTAGCAAACCCTCCAAAGTATTTAAAAGTGCCATTCCCATAATTCATTGGGAAATCTGACAGTGATATCTTGTAATCTGATCATTAAGTAAAACATTAGTATAAACGTGCTAGGTTTGCCACAGGCCTTTAGTCCTAGGCTTTTAACATATTGTGCATTTGAAAGAGGCATTCTTATGTGAATTCAGTTTTAATATTTCAACTAATTAATCCTTCCAATAGATCTGGACATTGGGACATGGTTGAAAAATGTCAGAGTGAAATGAATAAATTTTTTCAACATTGCAGGAGGAATGATATCCTGCTAAAAGTCTAGACTTCCAATTGTGTACTTACTCAGTTACATTTTGAGAACTTAAGACTTTTCTTTTTTAACGGATGTATAGTTGATTAAAGGAATGGAAATCATAATGGCACATTATTAAATTAATGGCACAAGAAAGAAGAAAAAATGCTTCAAGTACAATTAATAATTGTCTGAAAGATAGCTCTAATAAAGGTTTGCATGCAAGAAATGATCCTATTGTCTTTCACATCATCTATGCATTTTCCACACTTGAAATTTGTATTAAGATTTCCAGCATTAGTTGTTTTCTTGTTACCTAACTTAATAGCTTTACATTTCATGATAGAGTAAGCTTCTCAAAGGAAAGGCAGGGCTAGCACTTTTCTCTGGTGTGAGATTTGCTTTACTGAATATGAGTGTATCTCATTCTAACTCATCTGAAGCTGTCTCTCACTTAATTGTATTTTGCACTTTTGTATCACACTAAATGAAAAGGTATATTATTACAGTAAACAATAACACAACAGTTATGTTTACTGGCACTAAAATGGCCTTCATTCAGGATATTAGATAATAACAGTAGTGTTTGTTTAATGAATAGAGAATTACATGCATGGAACTGAAGACAACTTTATTTTTTCCATTTGACATTAATTTGGCATAAAGTACTGTACCATTCTGAAACTGAGCCAGAGATCAAACGCTCCTGGATTCCTCTCTGCATGAATAGGAAACAATAGAGGGTGTCAGAATAACCAGACATTACTCCTCTCTAGATACCCATGAATTAATGGGCAATCCAATAGAAAAAATCCATTGCACGGTGAATAATGCAGCTAGACTCCAGCTGAGCAAGGGTGGGATTGAGTTGCTGCCATTCCATCAGGTCTGTCATTCAGAAGGACAATGCCAAGACCCTGATACTAGAGTCTGAATTCCAACAAGAAAGCTCCACTCTGCATTGGAGTCACGTTCTTGGCGCTTGTTAACATTGAGGTATGAGAGCCAGCTCTACGCTGGTTCACATGACTGGGGAATCTTGAGCTTTTCACACCTTAATGAGACCAATATTTACAGTATCATTGAATCCTTGTCATCCTGTTGTGCAGCTCAGTGTAAAAAATAATATGTTTAGGTGACTATAAGCAAATGGCACATAAATAAAAGTATACTGTACCCACATCTCTTTTCACCAGTCAATTGAGGATAGTCCATTCAAATCTATTTTGGATGGTTTATTCTGTACTACTGTGGAATATCTGTCATTTGCTTTAATTAAAGTCCTAAAGTTGCTTCAATTGGTTACTGTTGCAGAGTTTTTGCTGAGTGGTAGTGCACACTAGTTTTGTCAGATACAGATGTCCATGTGCTTGATTCATGTTACTCCAAACCGCCAGTCAATCTGACGGCTGGAAATTTGGAAACACCCTGAATCAAATGTGACCTTTGCCATTAAACTTTGTCATGAGGGCTAAAGTCTGAGGGCTTAAGATTTTACTTCAGAATTGCCACCTGAATTTTAATGGCTTAATCCCCAGTGCAAGAGGGTAATCCTGCGGTCAATTCCTGACATGCTCTGAGTTAACCAGTCTCAGTCAGTGCAGTACTAAGTCTTGACCTGGGCATGCCTGGGCTGGGCAGGACTAACAAGATGGCTAATTATCTTACTTCCAACTGCTACCTGGTCAAGTCTGCTGGAAGTATTTGTATTGTTGTCATGGGAAAACAGGATTAAATACAACTTTAATTGTAATGAAAACAAAAGATGCTGGAAATCACAGCAAGTCAGGCAGCATCCGGAATGAGAAAGTAAGCTCATGTTTTGAGTCTAGATAACTCTTCATCAGAGCTTCACCTGCTATAATGAAGAGTCATATGGACTCAAAATGTTACCTTGCTCTCTTTTGTTTTCAGTACAGAGTGCAACATCTGCAGTAATTTGCTCTTGCAACTTTAATTGTTGTCATTGTGGACTAGCTTGTCAACAGTCCATACCAATAATCATAAATGAAGAAAGGTCAACAAAAGATTGGATGACTGCCAGTAACAAACTAGATATAATGTGTTGTCATTTGCTATTAAATTAAATGGATGGAAAATTATAGTGGTGGAATCTCATCTCCCAGTATGTGAAGGGAGTGAGTGAGATACAGACCCCCAATCTACCCAATGATTCAACTTCAGAAAGTAGCCCAAATGTGTTATCAAACTGACATTGTAAATAATTTAATAAACAGTTCTTTACGTGCAATAGTTCTGATTGAATGAAGTATCCTTGCGGGGGGAGTGATGCAAATAAAATTAAACTGCAGGATGCCATTAATCTTGGAGTTTTGTTTTGATTCAGAAGGGGTTAATCATTTTTAACGTGAGCATGACTTGGTTTTATTTCATTTGCAAATGCACAATTTATTGTCAAGACTTCTACAGTCACATTGCATTTCACATATTACTTAAAGTGCTTGAAAATTGAATCAGAGAAAACAGGTCCCATCCTCTTCTGCACATTCATCACGCCAAAAGCGCACATCAACCAGCTTTGTAGTTTCACTTTGATTATTGCAGAAGCTGCAGTTTTCTGAGTAACTGCAGAATGCAAATAAGCCAAAGTAAATGCCCACTAAATTAAATCTGTTTTCTCTTTATTCTGCAAATAGCAACAAAGTTAAATACTATGTTACCTCTATCTCTTTATTTGACAGTCTGGTCTGCTTTTTGTGCTTATTAATGTGAAGCATTATAATGTATCTCAGGAGATATATGAAAGTTTGATAAAACCAAAGAGACATGCAGGTGATGATGTGGTGACAATGGAAGTGACAGGAAAAAAGTAAAGAGGCATTCTAGTCATTGCCCATTGTACATGATTTTCTCCTCTATCTGTGCCCCATGCTAATTCAGTTCTTCATTATTTTCCTACAGTGATTTGAGCGAAAACCACATTCATGCTATTCCAAGGAAGGCTTTCCGAGGAGCAGTTGACATCAAAAATTTGTGAGTATCTTTTGCTCAAAGTCTTAAAGTACTAGACGTACTAGAGGGATCTGTATTCTACTGCTCTCCATTGTCACATTACCTGGGCATAAATGGGTTTTCTTCATCTCGGGAACAGTCTTCCCAGCTCGCGACCAGAAAGTCAGGATATGTCAATATTCAGGGTCACAGCTCATAATATTCACTGTGCTTCTGTGGCTTTGTCGGGTTGAATTCTACTGCAGTCTTGGTGGCTGGTGCCTTCTGCTCCAAAGATATTCCCAGGTGACCTGGGGGAGGTCACCCCACTAGCAGCCACCCCGCAGAGACAAGGGCCCGCTCCGCTGTAGGCAAAATACTGGTGACCTGAGAAGACGGCCCACTGCGGGGCCTTCAATTGTTTCACTCGCCTGCCTACCCCTCTTCAGCCTGACATCTCGTCTTGCCAGTGGGAAACCTCTTTACTGAAGAACCCCATTGAGGTGGGAGCCCAATGATATGCTCACTATTTTCCCAGAATCCACCACTCCTTCCCAGCCTAACTTGATGGGAGGCGATTATCTCCAGATTTTCCTGTTTTGGGTGTAAGTTCCAAGCAGGGTTATATTTTTACAGTGTTACATCTAACCATTGAAAACAGACGTCAATGTGCATGCAGATGAGCAACTTTTGTAGTAGGTTTTCAGCTAGATGTTTATCTTCAAGTTGAAGATGTATTTTTGAAGCAGTTATCACAGGTCTTCAAGGTGTAAGATGAAGAAAACCAGTCTGACACGGAACTGAATGGGCGACAGTTATCATTACGTCATCAGTCATTTAGTAGACAGCAACCTTACAGCGACCAGTTGCAAGTGTCTTGCTGGCTCTGGATCTGCATGGAAGCTGTGCCATCTAACAGATGAGGTTTAAACTATCAATTATAATCATGGTCCTGCCTCACAGCAGGCTAGCATGGGTGCCACCTACAGTGTTAGATGCTTATCTGATACGTCAAACAAGTGACTGTTTTATTGATCTTCACAGCTAGCATTTCCTCTTTACCCGAACTGAATAGCAACGAGATTGAATGGGGGCGAGGGAATTTCATTGAGAAAATCTTGGGCGCCTCAGGAGTTTGGCTTCAATTCCTCAATTTTTGAGTGAGCATTTTGAAAAATGGCATACTCTGAGTGAAACTGCTTTCAGAGTTATTGAGCTGGAGGCTGAGCTGCATACATTGTGGCTCAGAGGGAAAAAGGGGAAAGTTACCTGGACACTTGTGTTCCAGCAGGCAGTCACATTCCTAAGGAAAGGGCCTTCTGATTTGTTCGAAGATCGGGAACAGAGGGGTATGACTACGAGTGAGGCAGATAAGGGGATACAGAAGGCAGGAAAGCAGGAATCTCAGCTTCTGCAAATGTCCAAACATATTTAAGTTTTTTTTTGCAGCTCTCAGTTTCATCCAAACAAGCTGAGAGTTGATGACCATGGCAAAGTAATTCAAGAGGGTGGAGTGAGAAAGAATATAATGGTAGTAGGGAACAATACTTTTGAGTGGTTTGACACTGTTCTCCTCAGTAAAAAGTGAGAATCCTGATATTTGCGTTGTCTGAACGGTGCCAGGGCTTTGGATATTGGCACTGGGCAAGAAAGGAATCTGCAGTGGGAGTATCCAAACCATGGTCCACAACAGTGTTGACAAACTAAGAAAGAGGATTTGCTGAGGCAGTGTGAGATGTTAAGAGTTAAACTGTAAAATAGAACCTCAAAGGTAATAATCCTGAAATTGGTACCTGAGCCATGTGCAAATTGGCTTAAAATGAATTAGATTAAAGAAGTGAATGTGTGGCTCAAAGAGTGATGTAGGTAAAGTGGGATCCGGTTTATGGGGCACTGCCACCAGCATGGAGAATGTGAGATCTGTACTGCTAGGATAGTCTGCACTTCAACCATACTGGGACTGCTGTTCTCATGATCTGCATAGCTAGCAAGGTAGAGGGAGTTAAACTAAACAACAATCATGAGGAAACAAGTTTGGGTGAATGTGACAAATCCAGAGATGGAAATGAGGCAAGGGAGCAAAAACCTAATGTGAAAGTAAAGGTCAAAGAATGGCAGGAAGGGACAGACACAACAATACTTAACAGCACTCAAGACTAGATGTGACAAAGATAATAAAAAAAACATTAAAGTCTCTGTACCTGAAAACACAGAGCACTCACAGCACAGTAAATACATTGAACTTAATAAATATGATCTGACAGCCATTACAGAGAGTTGGCCACATAATAACAAAGTTGGGTTTTGAATATTGAGATATAAATAATATTCAAGAAGAATAGGAAGCTCGGCAGAGGGGTAGAACTTCTAATGAAAGATGGAATTGATGCAGTAGTTAGACATGACCGGAGATCAGGAGATCAGGACATAGAATTGGTTGGGGGAAGATGAGGACTAGTCGGGGCAAGAAGTCACTGATGGTATAGAACAATCGCTGACCAAACAGTAGCCTTGATGTAAGAAGAAATATTCCAGAAGAAGTACTGGGGACTTGTAATAAAGGGAAAGCAATAATTATGGGTGATTTAAATATTGATATCAACTGGAAAGATCAGATCAACACTGGTGGCCTTGAAGGAGAGTTCATAGAATTCAAACAAGGTAGTTACTTAGAACAGCATGTTCTAGAACTGACCAGAGAACAGGAGAGTTAGTATTAGGTATGTTGTATGATTAATTAATGGCCTTAGAGGAAAGGCACCTCTAGGTAATAGCTATCATAATATGATTGAATTTTGCATTAAATTTGAAAGGAAAGGAGTGGGTGTGAAATTTAAATTTTAAATCAAAACAGGGCTGCAGTGTGGGTATGAAAGCTGAGGTAGCCAAAGTGAACTGGGATACAAGGCTATTAAGTGGATTAGAACAGAGGCTGTGATAGTCTTTGAGAGGGATATTTCAAAATGCTCGGAATAGGTATATTCCTATTATAAAGGAAATATTCCAAGGGGAAGTTCGATGACCCATGGTCAGCTAAAAAAGTTAGGGAAAGCATCAGACATAAGGACAAACCATATAATTACACAAAGAAAAAAAAAAGTCAAACCAACAGCAGATTTAAAAGAGAGAGAAACAGACAAAAGAAGCACATGGTGAGGTCAGTGCAGGAGAGAGAGAGACAGAGAGAAACCCGCTTTGCTAAGTGACTGAGTTAGCAGTTGCTGCCTTTGCTGTTTGAAATCATGTATCACTGGACATCGGAGTGCAGCTGGGAAAACTAACAAACAGTGAAATTCACAACTGATCTTCGAGGAACCTGTTTGGGAAAGGTCAGAAGCCGATAAGTGGATTTTAAGCACGGCCTTAAAATAAGTCTGCAGTAGTGAATAGAGTGGGTTCTTTCTTGATTATATGTTTTATTGTCTCTTGATTAAACTTAAAATATAAGCCATTAGTATTAATTTAACTTGGAGCAGTGTTTTATAGAGGAATTAGACAGTGCTATTTTCTGGGTCTGCAGATTGAAAGAAGCAAAAATGGTCTTTAGTAGAGTGATATGCTCTCCTTGTCAGATGTGGGAGTTTAGGGAGAGTTTATGGGTTACTAAGGATTACATCTGCAATAAATGCCATTGATTGCGAATCTTATCAGATCAATTGGAGCGACAGTTAGAGGCAGTGAGGAATTTACAAAAGCAAGGGGATGTGATGGATGGCAGTTATAGGAAGGGGGGAAGTCTCAGATCCAGTCACATAGATTAACTCCAGGAAAGGTAAGAGAGGTAGGTAGGTAGTGCAGGAGTCTTCTGTGGCTATCCCCATTTCAAACAGGTATGCTGTTTTGGAAAATGTAGGGGGTGATGGATTCTCAGGGGAACGTAGCACGGATAGCCAAGTTTCTGGTATTGAGACTGGCTCTATTGTAATGAGGGGTACGTCGGGTTCCAAACAATCAATTGTGTTCGGGGACTCTCTAGTACGAGGCATAGACAGATGTTTCTGTGGCCAGCAGTGAAAAATCAGAATGGTGTGTTGCTTCCCTGGTGCCAGGATGTCTTAGAGAGGGTGCAGAATGTTCTCACGGGGGAGAGGGGCCAGCAGGAGATCATTGTCCACATTGGAACCAACGACATAGGAAGGGAAAAAGTTGAGATTCTGAAGGGACATTACAGAGAGTTAGGCAGGAATTTAAAAAGGAGGTCCTTGAAAGTAGTAATATCTGGATTACTCCTGGTGCTACAAGCTAGTGAGGGCAGGAATAGGAGGATAGAGCAGATGAATGCATGGCTGAGGAGCTGGTGTACAGGAGAAGAATTCACATTTTTGAATTATTGGAAGCTGTTTTGTGGTAGAAGTGACCTGTACATGAAGGATGGATTGCACCGAAATTGGAAGGGGACCGATATACTGACAGGGAAATTTGCTAGAGCAGCTCAGGAGTATTTAAATTAGTAAGGTGAGGGGATAGGACCCAGGGAGATAGTGAGGAAAGAGATCAATCTGAGACTGGTACAGTTCAGAACAAAAGCGAGTCAAACAGTCAGGGCAGGCAGGGATTTACTTCAATGCAAGAGGCCTAACCGGGAAGGCAGATGAATTCCGGGCATGGTTAGGAAATGGGACTGGGATATCATAGCAATTACATAAAAGAGACTCAGGGATGGACAAGACTGGCAGCTTATGTTACTGGATACAAATGCTACAGGAAGGACAGAAAGGGACGCAAGAGAGGAGGGGGAGTGCTGTTTTTGATAATGTATAGCATTACAGCTGTGCTGAGGGAGGATATTCCCGGAAATACATCCAGGGAAGGTATTGGGTGGAACTGAGAAATAAGAAAGGGATGATCACCTTATTGGGATTGTATTATAGACCCCCTAATAGTCAGAGGAAAATTGAGAAACAAACTTGTAAGGAGATCTCAGCTATTTGTAAGAATAATAGGGTGGTTATGGTAGGGGGTTTTAACTTTCCAAACATAGACTGGGACTGCCATTGTGTTAAGGGTTTAGATGTTAAGTGTGTAAGAAAACTTTTGATTCAGTATGTGGATGTACCTACTAGAGAAGGTGCAAAAGTTGACCTACTCTTGGGAAGTAAGGCAGGGCAGGTGACTGAGGTGTCAATGGGGGAGCACTTTGGGGCCAGCGACCATAATTCTATTAGTTTTAAAATAGTGATGGAAAAGGATAGACCAGATCTAAAAGTTGAAGTTCTAAATTGGAGAAAGGACAATTTTGACGGTATTAGGCAAGATCTTTCGAAAGCTGATTGGGGGCAGATGTTCGCAGATAAAGGGACAGCTGGAAAATGGGAAGCCTTCAGAAATGAGATAACAAGAATCCAGAGAAAGTATATTCCTGTCAGGGTGAAAGGAGAGGCTGGTAGGTATAGGGAATATTGGATGACTAAAGAAATTGAGGGTTTGGTTAAGAAAAAGAAGGAAGCATATGTCAGGTATAGACAGGATAGATTGAGTGAGTCCTTAGAGTATAAAGGCAATAGGAGTATACTTAAGAGAGAAATCAGGAGGGCAAAAAGGGGACATGAGATAGCTTTGGCAAATAGAATTAAGGAGAATCCAAAGGGTTTTTACAAATACATTAAGGACAAAAGGGGAACCAGGGAGAGAATAGGGCCCCTCAAAGATCAGCAAGGTGGTCTTTATGTGGAATTGAAGGAGATGGAGCAGATACTAAACGAGTATTTTGCATTAGTATTTACTGTGGAAAAGGACTTGGAAAATATAGAATGTAAGGGAATAGATGGTGACATCTTGCAAAATGTCCATATTACAGAGGAGGAAGTGCTGGATGTCTTGAAATGCATAAAAATGGATAAATCCCTAAAACCTGATCAGGTCTACCCTGGAACTCTGTGGGAAGCTAGGGAAGTGATTGCTGGGCCTCATACTGAGATATTTGTATCATTGATAGTCACAGGTGAAATGCCAGAAGACTGAAGGTTGGCTAACATGGTGCCACTGTTTAAGAGGGGTGGTAAGGACAAGCCAGGGAACTATAGCCCAGTAAGCTTGATGTCAGTGGTGGGCAATTTGTTGGAGGGAATCCTGAGGGACAGGATGTAAATGTATTTGGAAAGGCAAGGACTGATTAGGGATTGTCAACATGGCTTTGTGCTGGGAAATCATGTCTCACAAACTTGATTGAGTTTTTGAAGAAGTAACAAAGAGGATTGATGAGGGCAGAGCAGTAGATGTGATCTATGTGGACTTCAGTAAGGCGTTCGACAAGGTTCCCCACGGGAGATGGTGAGCAAGGTTAGATCTCATGGAATACAGGGAGAACTCGCCATTTGGATACAGATAGAAGACAGACGATGATGGTGGAGGGTTGTTTTTCAGACTGGAGGCCTGTGACCAGTGGAGTGCCACAAGGATTAGCGCTGGGCCCACTACTTTTCATCATTTACATAAATGATTTAGATGTGAGCATTAGAGGTATAGTTAGTTAGCTTGCTGATGACACCAAAATTGAAGGTGTAGTGGACAGCGAAGAAGGTTCCTTCAGATTACAACAGGATCTGGACCAGATGGGCCAATGGACTGAGAAGTGGCAGATGGTGTTTAATTTATATAAATGCGAGGTGCTGCATTTTGGGAAAGCAAATCTTAGCAGGACTTATACACTTAATGGTGAGGTTCTAGGGAGTGTTACTGAACAAAGAGACCTTGGAGTGCAGGGTCATAGTTCCTTGCAAGTGGAGTCGCAGGTCGATAGGATTGTGAAAAAGGTGTTTTGTATGCTTTTCTCTAATGGTCAGATTATTGAGTACAGGAGTTGGGAGTTCATGTTGTGGCTGTATAGGACATTGGTTAGGCCACTTTTAGAACATTGCATACAATTCTAGTCTCCTTCCTACTGGAAAGATGTTGTGAAACCTGAAAGAGTTCAGAAAAGATTTACAAGGATGTTGCCAGGGTTGGAGGATTTGAGCTATAGGGAGAGGCTGAACAGGCTGGGACTGTTTTTCCTGGAGCGTCGGAGGCTGAGGGGTGACCCTATCGAGGTTTACAAAATGATAAGGGGCATGGATAGGGTAAATAGACAAAGTCTTTTCCCTGGGGTCGGGGAGTCCAGAACTAGAGGGCATAGGTTTAGGGTGAGAGGGGAAAGATATAAAAGAAACCTAAGAGGCAACTTTTTCACTCAGAAGGTGGTACGTGTATGGAATGAGCTGCCAGAGGAAGTGGAGGAGGCTGGTACAATTTCAATATTGAAGAGGCATTTGGATGGGTATATGAATAGGAAGGGTTTGGAGGGATATGGGCCAGGTGCTGGCAGGTGGGAGTAGATTGGGTTGGGATATCTGGTTGGCGTGGACAAGTGGACCGAAGGGTCTGTTTCTGTGCTGTACATCTCTATGACTCTATGACTCTATGTCAGATGACTGGTCAAAGAATGACAGGGAGTAACTAAAAGGTGAAACAGGATAAATAAATAAGAGAGGCAGCTAGCTGGAAATGTGGAAACAATAACAAGTTCTGTAAGAATCTGGGATGAATGGCCTTCTCCTCCTCCTATGTTCTATATTTCTAAAAATGTAAAAAAGAATAGTCATTTTTGTTTATCTCCAGTGTGAGAACTTGGAGTTTATCGTAGATAATCAAGAAATGACAGACATGATGAGTAAATATTTTTTCTTCCATCTTAACTATTATTAAAAGAATAATACCTCTAAATCATGAGATTGAAAGAAGAGAGAGGAATTATGTGCAGTATGAAGCAATCACACGGAGTGGGGAGCTGACAATTCTCTGGATCCGAGGGCTTAAAAGAGGTGCTAATGAAGTCGTTGATGCTTTGATATTGATTTTTCGAAAATTCATTAGATGTTGATAAGGTTTCATTCAGTTGGAAAGTAGTAAATATAACTCCTTTATTCAAGAAGGGAGAGAGGTTATAGGAAAATATGGGCTGGGGAAAATGCTTAAATCAATCATTAAGGAGATTATAGCTGTGCACTTTGAAAATTTCAAAGTAATCTGTAGGACCCATGGTTCTGTCAAGGAATGGGGACTTGGATAAAGGCGAATTCATTGTTGTGTTGTACTTGGATTTCTAGAAAGCTTTTAACAAAGTTTCATACGAAAGCTAACTATTTACCTTCTATTCAAATAATATTGGGGGTAAAGTACGAGGATTGTCAGAAGATGGGCTGTTGGGAGACCTGCAAGTGTCTGTACGAGCCCCTCAAATTTTTACAATTTCTATTAATAATTTTAGATTAGGTGATCAAGGTCTGGAGCTAAATTTGCATATAGCACAAAGAAGGTAGGAATTGATATTGTGAAGATAACACAGCAAGGTTACAGGCTGATATAGATTGGTTAAGTGATTGTCCAAAAATCCAGCCATCTACATATGACTCCACACCCATAGCAATATGATTAGCTCTTCAGACCATTGCAGAGACCAACTAAGAGTCAATCATTAGGAGGGCAGGTAGGGATGGGTAACAGATGCTGGCCTTGCCAGCACAGCCCACATCCCACTGACAAATTTTGGAAAAGCTATCCAAAAATTTTGGATTTGGCTATCACCTATTTTACAGTGTGAGCAGTGCATTCTCTGAAGCCGTTAATTTGAAGATAGCATAAGGAAGAGGTAATATGTTGAACAGCTCATTTCCTGCATATATCTCATGTAATGTGGGCTGTTGTTAGATATAATTTGTTGAGTAATATCAAACATGCTGAATATGCTAAACATGTCAGCAGTTATAAAGTTATACAGCACAGAGTCAGACCTTTCAGTCCAATTTACCCATGCCGACCAGATATCCTAAATTACTGTAATCCCATTTGCCAGAATTTGGCCCATATCCTTTTAAACCATCTAATCCCTCTAATCCCTCTAAACCTATTCAAATACCTATTCAGATGCCTTTTAAATATTGTAATTGTACCAGCCTCCACTACTTCCTGTGGCAGCTCATTCCGTATATGCACTGTTTTCTGTGTGAGAAAGTTGCCCCTCAGGTCCCTTTTAAATCTTTCTCCTCTCACCTTAAATCTATGCTCTCTAATTTTGGACTCCCCTAACCTGAGAAAAAGACCTTGCATATTCACCCTATCCAAGCCCCTCATGTTTTATTAACCTCTGTAAAGTTCCGACACTCCAGGGGAAAAAGCCCCAGTCTATTCAGTCCCTCCTATAGTTCAAGCTCTCAAATCCTGTAATCATCCTTGTAAATCTTTTCTGAACTCTTTCAGGCTTAACAACATCCTTCCTGTAATTGGAAAACTGAACTGAATGCAGTGTTCTAAAAGTGACCATACCAATGTCCTGTACAATTGCAACATGACATCCCAACTCCTTTACTCAATGCACTGACATTGGTGGTACCGTTGGTTTGTCATACAAAAGGGCAATTTGCTGGAATCATCAAGAATGTTAACGCGCCTTTGGACATCGGAAGTATCAGTGGTGTTCTTGCACAGTGGCTCAGAAGAAATCTTGGATTTGGATTGGAGGTCCTCTTAATTGTTCAGGTTGCTGGATAGACTTTGTGATGTTGTTGGAATGTTTGGTGTTGCAACTGACAAGTGTGTAACTTCAAGGATCATGCTAATACAAAAATCCGCGCATGCTGCTGGATTATTGACAATGTATCAAAATGTAAAAGGTTTCAGGTGACTACCATGATGAGCCATAATGAAATAAAGCGAGATAATGCCAATGTAAGGCCCAATGTTATTAATTAATTGTAGACTGCATCACATTGTGCCTGTTTCCTAAGTACAGGTAACTTACACAGACAGGGGTTGGGTGGTGCCAGTTACATGAATGCTTATAAGTACCTTCAATGAGGTTTGACCAAAAGAAGAAAGAGAGAGAGAGAGAAGTGACCAAACAGTCAGTCCCCAGATCGAGGAAATCTACTCCCATTGATTGTTGGCTGCATAAGACTTCCAGATAACAAGTACATGACTGTATATCTCTTATAAGCTGCTTAAAAGAATGATATTCATATTTACGTGGGTATTAGTCTTGGCATTTATGCCACACCTTTTTCTGGGATACGTTACATGGATGGAGATTACGTTTTAAAGTTTTGAAATGACAGCAATGTGGTGTGCTTAGTTTACCATATGTCCTGTCTCTTCGGGTTTTGGGAGCTGTGATATTACAGGTACCTCACGGAGCTTGTGGACATGTTTCCTTACCATCAACGGAACTTCAGAAATATCTTTGAAATTGTTCCTTAGTTAGCTGTTCTTCACATGCTTCAGAGGAGCATTATGTTGCATTTTGAGTTTCTCTGGACAATTGGATATTTAGTCCAGTGTGCTGTGGTAGAACTTATCTTGCTGTGTCACATAAAATAGGAGCTGGCTTGGTGGATGAGACAAGCCAATTCTCATACAAGATTTGGATGTTTAATTGAAACTTTTGATGGCTGCAGTAATTATTGCAGAGTTGAGCACTTGAGGATTTTGCTTACCGACTGCAATTGCCTTGAGCTTGCATCATGTCTAGCAGTGCATCAAGATATATTGTTTGAGTTTATTTGGAAGTGTTTGCTGAAGGATTTACTGAATGTTGAGAGAGTGACCAGTTCCATAAGAGTTTTAGCTAAGTTAACTTTAATTCCTTACTAAGGAAGTCAAATTCCTTACTATTACATCAATACAGGCCCAGGAATTGACAATTGTTTCAGCTGGCTGTTGTCAGTATGAGATGAACTCAAAATCAGCAATTCACTTGAATTTTGAGCTGGTGTCCTAAAATCTGGAAAATGTTGTCAGGAGATCTTTGTAGTCATCATTTGAAATACTGAAGGATTAGACTGTTCCGAATAAATCAGTTCCAAAAATATTAATGAGTTTAACTGACTGACTTTTTTGTAAGCTATTTGTTGAGGAAGTAAGTCAAGATGAATTAATTAATTAATTAATTTCTGTAACTAAAGCTCAGACAGAATTTCAATGGAGTGGCAAACCATGCTCGGTTGTTTGCTTTCTATCTTTACTGTGCTCTTTCAAATGCTAGGATAAATATTGTCTTACAATATTTGTTTTTGTTTGTTTTCTTTGTGCTTTTTATTGTGCTGTTTCATTTCTCTTTCTCTCTGAGCAGTTTTAAAGTTTGCTCCTTTAAATGTAGTAGGCGTGTGTCTGTGGGTGGTGTTCATGTCAAAAAAGAGTAATGAAAGTGCACATTTTACTTTGATTGTTTCTAACCTTTTCCAAGGAACAACATTGACTGATGTTTTTGCATGCTTAATCCCTTTTGGTATAGCAATTAGTTCTTCTTTCCTCATTCTTTCCCTGTATTTTGTTCTCAAAAACATTTGAGTAGATTGGAGCAGTTAAGACTTTCATTCATCTTTTAACATTCCCACTTGTTAAATCAGATCAGCTGTGGCCTGCTACTTGAGAGGAGAGGGTACTTACAAATGATTCTTCCTTCAGACTGTAGCACTTTAGTCTTGGTTGTAGTTGTAACTTTAGCTCTAAACTCAGGTTAGTGATGAAGAATGACCTTTTAAAGAAAGCAAATCTTCACAATTGTCACTGTTTCTATCAGGTAGGTAAAAACAATGACTGCTGATGCTGGAAACCAGAATCTGGATTAGTGGTGCTGGAAGAGCACAGCAGTTCAGGCAGCATCCAAGTAGCTTCGAAATCGACGTTTCGGGCAAAAGCCCTTCATCAGGAATAAAGGCAGTGAGCCTGAAGCGTGGAGAGATAAGGTAGAGGAGGGTGGGGGTGGGGAGAAAGTAGCATAGAGTACAATGGGTGAGTGGGGGAGGGGATGAAGGTGATAGGTCAGGGAGGAGAGGGTGGAGTGGATAGGTGGAAAAGAAGATAGGCAGGTAGGACAAGTCCGGACAAGTCAAGGGGACAGTTACTGAGCTGGAAGTTTAGAACTAGGGTGAGGTGGGGGAAGGGGAAATGAGGAAACTGTTGAAGTCCACATTGATGCCCTGGGGTTGAAGTGTTCTGAGGCGGAAGATGAGGCTTTCTTCCTCCAGGCGTCTGGTGGTGAGGGAGCGGCGGTGAAGGAGGCCCAGGACCTCCATGTCCTCGGCAGAGTGGGAGGGGGAGTTGAAATGTTGGGCCACGGGGCGGTGTGGTTGATTGGTGCGGGTGTCCCAGAGAACTGTTTCTATCACCTTTGCAGACTTTAGTACTAAATATCTGTGACCATTAGCATCCCAAATCCCTTACTGCTACCATGAGATGGTTTCTTAAGTCAATCACCACTACTTGTATGATATAGTCTAAGTGCTGCTGTATATATCAGCTTGTCAATGTATGTTGAGATGGATATTTTGAAGGCTATTAGTAACAGTAACTATTTACATTGCTGCAATATCACAGACTTCTATATAGTCTGGGTTCTAAGGTCATGATGTTACTGAACATTATGCACACGCAGCTAACTCCATGGTACTAGGAGAGTGACTAAAGGTGAGGTGCATAGTCTTGTAGGAAAACATCACATGTCATGATGTCATGTAACTATCCTAAATGTATACTGCCTGTCTGGCATGGAACCTATACAATAGCATGACAGCCTATACCTCTCCCTTGGTGTACAGATTCATTCAGTTTATACTCATCCTCTGTCATGTCATTAATACATTCTATATCATTCTTTGAAGGATTATTTTCTGCTCAGTGTTGCTATAAGGTTTGCAGGGTTCACTGTCACCATTGTTCAGTACAGTCTGTTTCTCTTAAAGTCCTCTGAATCACCAACATCTTCTTTTCTGTTTAGAGGAAGTGATGCTGGTTATCACTACTACTGTGTTGTGGCAGGGGTACACCATACTGTTGCTGTCTGTTGTCACACCTCTGCTTACCATGTTGTGTCTAATTAGAAGGGTCCTGTTCAGTAAACAATATGAAGTTTCCTACGTTGTTGCAACTCATTGCAGATTCCATGAACATGACCTGCATTACCACAGAGATTGTTAAAAGAAGCACACTAGCCTCAGCTCTCTTCTCCAGACTTCTTCTTTACTTTGACCAAAACCCCATTATATCATGCAGTGATGATATTTACTGAAATCAATCAAGTTTTAACCTTTCAGAGCTATATAGTGCAGCATACAACAATGATCCAGACATTCAGCTAAGTCTGAGGTCAATAGGTCTCACTGAAGAGAGTGAGGAAGGGTCATGTTGGATAGAGCAGATATGAATGACACATTTTGGTGTAAGGCTTCCGATTGCCATTGAGGAGTTGGGAAACCTTCCCCCATCCTTTAATGACCAGTGAGCTGCAGGGTTAAACCTGCCAGCATACATGTTGAGTACATGCCTCTTCCACTGCTGGTTAAGTTGGAGCAGTGATGGCACGTGGCCCTTAGTTGGGTGGTATTTGCTCACAGTTAGATAGGTGATCCATCCAGTGCCTCCCTGGACAACCATAAAGTTGAGACAGAGTGGGTGGGCCCTAAGCTTACGGGTCTACCCGCATGTTTTCCTGCCTGTGGGTGACCTGTAAGATTCAACCTCTGTACCTCTGGGTTTCTTGCCTGAAACTCTGCCCCTTGTTTATCTTACCTGTCCCTGTTACAATCAAGGCCTTTACTCCAGGTGACACTGGCTCAGTGGTTAGCACTGCTGTCTCACAGCACCATGGACCTGGGTGCGATTCCAGCCTCAGGCAATTGTGTGGAGTTTACACATTCTCTCTGTGTCTGCTTGGGTTTCCTCTGGGTGCTACAGTTTCCTCCCACAGTCCAAGCATGTGCAGGTTAGGTGGATTGGCCATGCTAAATTGCCCCATAGTGTCCAGGGATGTAAATGCTAGGTGGGTTAGCCATGGGAAATGTAGGATTAGGGTGGGTGCGTGGGTCGAGGTGAGATGTTATTTGGAGGGTCAGTGTGAACTTGATGGGCTTGCTTCTACACTGTAGGGATTCTATGATTCAAGTGAAAACAAATTGCATTTGAATCCTGCCAAATCGGTAATAATGCTTCTTTGAAAACGTAGGATGGCAATTCCTTTCTCTTTTGTTCATTTGGTAATGCTGTTGCTATGGTGTTACAATATTTATATTTAGTAATTTCCCGAATTTCAACGAGTGCCTAGTAAGTATCAGGAGTAAGATTCCTTTGCTTCTCCTTCCCCAAGACATACTTAAGAAAGCCTCTTGTATTAAATAGAGAGAGATATTTTAAAGGCTAATTTAGAAAATTTACTTTAGTCAATACCTATGAGGTATGAGTGAAATATTTTGCAAGAAATAGAATGATGGTAGCGGTGCATTTAGCTAATTCAAACTCAGCTTTTGGCTCATACTGAGTGTCTCACTGCAATGCTACTTTTCAGACACTTATTTCACTATCAGCACATACATTACTGAAGCCTTATTTTGTCTTTTAATCCATGATCAAACTAGTGCTTTATTGAAAGTGTGGTTATTGAATATGACAAAGTAGATGGGTTTATTATTGCAGGCTCGAAGGGCAGAATGGCCTACTCCTGCATCTATTGTCTATTGTCTATTGTCTATTATAATACCTTAAGTTATAACCAAAATAACTTAAGTTAATTATTTTCTCTTTTGGCTTTTTGTATTTCCTTGGCGCATTGTCTTTGCTCTAGTGAAGTGCAAAGGTTCTTCCTTGTTAAAGATGTATGTGCCCTAAAGCATTCAGGTTCCCAGCTCATCCCCTTTTTGAGGATCACTGAAAGAGGATGAAAAATCTCCTTGTTGCCAATAACTTACTTCCACGTTTGCCCTAGAGATTTTCTGATAACATTCTGTCAGAGTCTTAGATGAATGAACATGAATGAAGTGTATGACATTTTTTGTCACAGATACCTTTTCCCTTTCGACAAAACAAATGTGCCTCTTTCAGCACCACCACACTGGCAAGTTCATATTTAATGTTTCTCGAGCTCATGAAGCCTACTTCCTTGTCAGCACCTGGTCTTTGCTTCCCTCATGTCACCTCCCATCTGGTTTGTACAATTCTACAAGAGCACATTTTTTTAATTGACAGACCAATTGTTAAACTCACAGTTTACTTATCTTATAGTCTAGGCATCATTTATTTTCACTTTTGGCAATATGATCATATCATTTGTGTTTTCACTGCCTTTCATTCTCTCACTTGTTATTGAAACACAATAGAGGAAATGAGGGCTTCTGTTCACAGTTAGAAATGAAGCAGTTCAGTATTAAACCAAAGCAGGACCCAGGTTTGAACATGATACTTAAGCCCCATTTATTTTAAACTGCATAGTCACATCAATGTCAGAAAACTTCCTCACCCTTACCTTTAGGATCACAATGCTAACATTTCCGTCTTCACTCTTCCACCATTTGCCATTAATCATTCTTGCTCAAGGATAGACATTCTGCATGCTTCATCATTACCTTGATGAGAGATACCAGAATAAGACCTGTGAAGAAAAGTATAATTAAATGTTAAGAAATAAAGATAAGGAAAATCTGAAAAGGCGGAGATCATTTCTGATGAACTAATTTTAGAAATGCAGCAGTAATTATTTTCCCTCGAGCTGCCTGCTTAAGTACTGAGGTAGGAGAGATGATTTAAGAGTGGGGCGGGAGCTGTATCAGCACTGATTCATACAGTGCCCGCTCAGGAAAATGAGATATATACCAAGATGCAATTCAGCCTTCTTGAAATTAACCCACAGACTGCATTAGGCAAATTTGATGGTATTATGAGATTTTCCAATTTGTCAAGTAACAATTTCTCTTTTGTGTTTTGTCAGGAGTCCAGTTTGCGCCATCATAGTAATTTCAATTGCCTTGATAAATTAAGCTTGAGGTTAAAGAATAATGTTATAGATAGCTCTTATAACATAAAATATAAAAAAAGATATTAGCCAAATGATTAATAAAGATGCCTTTTAAAAGAATCAAGCTCTTTAAAGTTAGATACCAATCTCTCACCTTGAGAAAGGGACAAGAAATTAAAGGATGCTTCAGAAAATGATGGGACAGTCTTAATTCTGGTTATTTTCTAATATTGATTAGAATGTGCTTGAAGGTTATTGGGAACATGCTACCAGGCAGTTCAGAACCTGCCTCTCAGGCAGAAAGTTGGAATCCATCAGAAAAACTATTGGCAACTTTCTCTTTGGCTGTTTCATCCTCATTCTTCCTTTCACCTTCTTTCTTACACACACACATATCTCTCTCTTATCCTCCGTTTGCTCTCTTTCTTTCTTTCATTTAATTTATTAGAATGAAACTCTTCCAAGATCTGTCAGAGGAATGTAAGTTTTCCAAGCAAATTATCCTTTCCAAGAGCAGCACAGTGGCTCAGTGGTTAGCTCTGCTGTCTCATAGCGCCAGGGACCTGGGTTTGATTCCAGCCTCGGGCAACTGTCCACGTGGAGTTTGCACATTCTCCCAGTGTGTGCATGGGTTTCCTCCAGGTGCTCTGGTTTCCCCCCACAGTCAAAAGATATGCAGCTTGGGTGAATTGGCCATGCTAAATTATCCATAGTGTTCAGGGATGTATAGGTTAGGTGCATTAGTCAGGGGTAAATGTAGAATAATAGGGTAGGGGAATGGTTTTGGGTGGGATAGTCTTCAGAGGGTCAGTTTGGACTTGTTGGGCTAAAGGGCCTGTTTCCATACTCTAGGGGTTCTAAGAGGGTAAAGTTTAAAATCCATTTCTGTCTGACCTAGATTGCCCTGTTTTGTCATTTCTCTCTGTTGGCATAAGGAATGTTGAAGCATGATTGACTAAACAGATCCATTTGTGAAGTGGGGTTTGGGTACCCTGGATGTGGATGGATTGCAGCACCACAAAGCTCTGTTCATTTAATTTACCCGAAGCTGCAATTTACTCTTCAATAAATCTTACTTCGTACCTCAGAATGTTCATTTAAAGTGCCTCCATCAAAATGATTTGAAAACAGAATTCAGGAAAAAACAGATTGTCTGATATAACATGAGAAGCTGGACCAATCATGGAGTGGGTACTGTGCAGATGCACAGGGAAAATGTCAAGTTTTAATGGATTAATTATGTGAACGAGTTTCATGATACTGGCATGCATCCTTTGAATCATGTTAGGATGTGGTCTACTGAAAGTATTTAACATGAGGAGTGAAAAAAGAGGGCAAGGACTAGAAAGAGACTATTTAAGAGTAAAATCAGGAAGCATTTCCACATCAAGTGCAGTGAATGTTGAGAGCTGATTATTTAAAATCATACGGTTACTGCATCAGTTAACTGCAGAGTGATCTATATGTGAGAAACAGAAAAGAAAATAACTTTAAGAAGGAAACCATACATATAATTCCAATCCTGGCAATGAAGAATTCTGTGGATGATACCAAAATTTGTTACCAATTGCATCAATATGCATCAGCCTTTAAAATTCATTGATATGATATTCTTATATATTATTCTTAAATTCTTATAGCTACCAAGTCACTATCACCCAGTTAGCACTATCATGGAAGTTGTAGTTCACCCCTAAGCTCACAAATAAAAAATGCTTTCTTCATTTGTATTGCATGAGCAATTCATGCAGTATTGCTAAATTGGATTTATTGCAAATGACAATATTTGACTCTTGCTGAACCCTGTGATGTCAGCTTCTGAAATTGGTAACAGAAGTTGGCAGGGCTCAATTCAAGACGTCAGTAGTTCTGTTGAACTGCTCTTGACAAAGTAACTTAGTGATTCCAAGTGACCAAGTTAGAAATTCCAGTAAATGAAATGAAATCAATTTAAAATATCAAAAGCTGATTGAAGTACCTTCATGACATTTTTTTTCCAAAGTAGCACTTTTTTTCCAAAGTGTGTCAAAGTCATGACCTTCACAAAAAAAAAGTTTCCCTATGAATGATGCCATTATAAACTCAGAAAGATATAATTCCAATGCCTTGGCAGGTAAATGTATGGGGTTGATGCAGAACTAAGCCTGACTGGTGAGAAAGATTCAGCTTCATGGAGATATGCAGCACTGAACCAGACCTTTCGGTCCAGCTCATCCATGCTGACCAGATATCCTCACCTAATCTAATCCCATTTGCCAGCACTTGGCCTATATCCCTCTACACCCTTCCTATTCATATACCCATCCAGATGCCTTTTAAATGCTGTAATTGTACCAGCCTCCACCACTTCCTCTGGCAGCTCATTCCATAGGTCCCTTTCAAATCTTTCCCTTTCACCCTAAACCTATGCCCACTAGTTCTGGAGTCCCCCACCCCAGGGAAAAGACCTTGTCTTTTCACCTTATCCAGTTCCTCGTGATCTTATAAACCTCCATACGGTCACCCCTCAGCCTCTGATGCTCCAGGGAAAACAGCCCCAGCCTATTCAGCCTCTCCCTATAGCTCAAACCCTCCAACCCTGGCAACATCCTTGTAAATCTTTTCTGAACCGATTCAAGTTTCACAACATGCTTCCTGTAGGAGGGAGACCAGAATTGCACGCAATATTCCAAGAGTGGCCTAACTAACGTACTGTAAAGCTGCAACATGACCTCCCAACTCCTATACTCAATGCTCTGACCAATAAAGGAAAGCATACCAAATACCTTCTTCACTATTTTATGTACCTGCAACCTCACTTTCAAGGATCTATGAACCTGCACTCCAAGGTCTCTTTGTTCAGCAACACTCCTTAGGACCTTACCATTAAGTGTGTAAGTCCTGCTCTGATTTGCCTTTCCAAAATGCAGCATGTCGCATTTAACTAAATTAAAGTCCATCTGTCATTCCTCAGCCCATTTGATTAATTGAGATCGAAGTAGCGAAGGTATAAATGATCGGAGCCCTGGGTTAGGTTGGGTGAAATCAGCTATCATTCCCGATCCTGATAGCTCTTCAGCAACCACTGTGTAAATGTGTAAAGCTATGGGTATTGAATGAGGCCAATGATTCACAGGACTAGCTCTGATGGTCTCCTATACTTAGCATGGTAATGCCTATTATGTTGTTCATTGATGTAACCAAAGGCATCTATCACAAATCACAAGGAACTTGGGACAAGACTTGTTTGAAACATTGTTTGGTCTCACCTGGAGTACTACATCTGGGGGCACTTCACTGCAGGAAAGATGTTAAGGGCTAAGAGAGAGCACAGACAATATTCACAAAAATGGTTTCAGGGTGGAGAAATTTTAGTTAAATTGCTAGTTTGCATTAATCGAAACTGTTCTCCTTGGACAAGAAAAGATTGAGAGAAGATTTGATAAAAGTATTCAAAATCAAAAGACACCTGGATAGAGTAGAGAGAGTAAGAGGGAGAAACTGTTCCCATTGGTGAAAGGCTTGAGAACCACAGAGCATACATTTATGATTAGGACACAAAAAAGTTGCAATATGAGGAAAACTATTATCACACAGTGAGTGGTTAGGATCTGGCATTGCTGTCTGCAAATTTGGTGGAGACATGGTCGATTGAGGGAATTGGATTAATATCTGAAAAGGATGATTGTGCAGACGACTGGGGAAAAGCAAGGGGAGTGGCGCAAGGTGAATTGTTCCTTCAGCGAACCAGCACAGGTATGAGGTACTTTGTGTAAAACTACGATTCTGTGATTCCACAGCATCCTTGAGAAAAGAAATAATTGCAAAAAGAAAAGCACAGGAAGGTCATTTTTTTGTGAAAACTGAACGTAATTCTGTAACTTGGTTCACACATTCCTAATCGAAAAGGCAGAATGTGACAAGAAGCATAGCATTTTTGAGCCTAGCCAGATTATTGAACTATGCATATCTTTTTCTCAGGTCTTCACTGTTGGTTTTCATTCCCCACAGTTCCCTATTTCAAACTTTCATCTATCAAGCGCCCTTGGATTCAAAAATTAAATCTATTATTTTGGATTTAAACCACTCAATGTTATGCCCTTTAAAGACCAAAGGGCAGTTTTAATTGGAGAGTGATCCTTCTTCCTTCGACATATTTATCTGTGTGCACTTACATATTCAGGACAGGAAAGATATCTTCCAAAACACTTGAAGCTCATGGGAGCTTGCCATTTAGTAGCTTCAAGAAAGCAGGAAGCAAGAGTACACCAGAAGTGACACATGTTGCCTAAGCCATAAGGAGCATCCATCGTCACCTTCATTTAAGTGAAGAAAATTATGTTGATTTTCTTTGCCCAAGAAAATTAGTTTATTAAAAGATCTCAAAAAGATTGTCTTTTTTCCCCTTTCCATTCTGTGTTTGATCATGAATTTAACTACAGAGAAAATTGGATTTTACCTGCTTTGTTTCTTTGTTGACATTTAATGCTGTCCAGTTTTAGAAGATTGTTACGAAAACTGCAGTTTGAATGGAAGAAAGTGCTGGTCTTTGAGGAGGTTGGTGGAATTAGCATGCAGCTGGGTTCCTCTGATAAATGGATTCACTTAGGTCACCGAGGAGAACAGTGTGACATTAAGTGATTTACAGTCCTTTCTCTTTAATGAAATTGTTTCAGTGAGATGATGCTGAAAGCTTTTAATGGATAGCTTTCCTTGATCTAATGAAATTGTATTCCATCGGCATTTAATATAAGGTGCAGTTATTATTTATTGGAGCTTTCCAGAGCCTCAGTTGCTTGCACCTAGTCTGAGGAAAGACAAACATTTTCAAGTGGATAATACAGGGAGATAAATAAATATCAAACAGCAAAGTATTTAAGAGAGGATGGGTATGAGTGTGTATGATGATGTATGTATTTGAGCAACAGAGGGAGAGAGAGGAAAAGATTAATAGAGATAAAGATGGAGCACCTGTAAGAGCATTCATACAACAGGCCTGGTTGCAGAAAAGCCTTAAGGGAGGCTTTGTAGTACATAACACTGCTAATATTCTGCTTCTCTAAGTTTATCCTCCTAATCTATTTAACAGGCAACTGGATTACAACCAGATCAGCTGCATTGAGGATGGAGCATTCAGGGCTCTGCGTGACCTGGAAGTGCTGTGAGTACTGCTTCAATTTGTCCCTAAAGGGCAGTCCTTTGCTTAGGGATTATCCATGCATTAGTTCCTCTCAAAGTTGCACACCTTGCAGGGAAAAAAAAGCCCTCTGTGTTAGTCTGTGAGCTAGTGAACAGTTGCACTGGATGTTAGATAAGGTTTTGTTCTATGCGTTGGAATCTGCAAAGGCATTTTCATCATTATTGGAACATGTACCTGAGTATACATGTGTACAAGATGATACCATCATAGATTAAACCTGACAGCTACAGCCTGTCAAGAAAGCTTGTTTTTACTTGTGTGTGCGACCATGGGACAAGCTGGATCACTCATTGAGACTTCAATCACCTCTTCGAGGTGCACCAGAAATCTTCACGACAGTCTGATGCTCGTTCTAAAATAAGTATTAAATAAAGTCTCAGCTGCAGTGCCTAACATCAGGAATAATTTACAGCTAACTGCTAAGAAGGTACGTAGTGGAAAAGCTTTGACCCCTTAATGTAGTAGTTGAGTCTGGTCAAGAGAAAAGCAAAGCCTTGGAGAATTTGGAGCACTTAGCACATTCTTGACATTTTTGGCCTTGGGACTCTATGCTTTACATTCTTCAGACATTTCTAGATATGTCAGGCAGCAAGGAATGGGTTCCACTTTTAACAAACGTGGTGATCACCAGATGTTCTAATCAAAGGCTGGCTCCACTATGATAGAAAGAGAGGGAGTTACACCCTGAGTAACTGCTTGGATTTTTGGATCAACTTGATTCTTAGCTCTGTTTGGAAAGATTGAGACCAGTACTTAGTTTCAGTAGCTGTTAGAGATCAAGCCAATTAATGTTAAAGCTCTTACTGCAGGGAAGCTCTTGTCAGGAAATTACACGTATCAACTAACCCCAACCCACTTGGCTTTCAAGCAGCTGATTTACAGCATGCAGTTAAAATGTCTGCTGCTTCTGCTGGGGGGAAGGGGTGGTTTGCATTCGCTGTGGTTGTTAAAAGACTAGGATTTATTTTCAACAGGCTGATCCTAATGTAGTTGTCACAATGTTACTGCTATAGAAGCAACATTCAAAAACACTGTCTTTATTGAAATTGACTTATTGTCTTTTTAAACTGCAGCTAAGCTTTCTCTCTGGGAAACTATTGGTTTCCATGATAACCAGTCAAAGGAACTGACATCGGTTTTCAATCTCTTATGTCAGCAAATCAACTATAAAATGGCAACTCTGTATTATCCTTGCAGAAAACAGTAACTCTAATTACTTTTGTGACATAAACTGTAAACTGCATTGCTTAAAAAAGCTCTTCACTTTGTACAGGTATGCTTTTGTCATTCACGTTCTACCTTGATCTTATGATTGTAAGCATTGTGCAAAAGTACTTTTTGTAAGTGATTGTTAATGGATGAGGTCAACAGTTAACAAAGCTTAAATGGAGAGAAAATGCAAAGAGAAGGAGGTTGGATTATTTCTGGCCTTCCAAGACTATTTCCATCTGTAGGTACATTTTCCGAAAGGAACTAGAAATAAAGCTGCTTCAACTAAATGGTTGTTTACTGAGCTGTGCTTGAAGTTCTGTTGAGCAGATACTGTCCATGCATTGAATAGATCCCTGATTTATCTTATTGAAGTAAAAATACCAGGGCTGTTTATTGTGAGTGCAACAATGAATAAACCACCATCCAAACGTCTCATTGCGAAGTTTACAAGTAACTGTGTTTCTGACAAAGAGACACATGGTAGTCATAATCAAAAAATAATATTTAGGGAAAATAGCAATGATTTCCACCGATTATAAAGTAAATTGTGTGTGTTTCCTTAACATGACTATAAACTATGGAAAAGAAATGGATAACAATATATGTCCTCAGAAAGTAACATTTCAATCCAGCTGGTTCATAGTTCAGTCAAGGGAAGCAGGCATTGATTGAAAGGAAAGAGCTGCTATCAGCATTTCAAAGTGATATACAGTGGAATACACAAGGGTTGTCAGTGTTGGTTGCTCCCCTCTTCCTCCTTTTCAAAGCTCACATTTCCATTCTGTTATGAAGCATGCAGTCGTGAATAATGATCTTACATCAAAAACTCGGACTTCTCCACAGAAGAAGTGGTCTGTTTATAGCTCTTTGAACTTCCCACAGAAAGAGAATACATTTATTCCTTCACATCATTAGTCAGAGACTCACAGCTACATCGACAGCACACAGCAATTAAAATTAAAAACGACGAGATTGATAATCTTGGAAAATCTTGTATTCTAACTTTTTTTTTTGTTTTGCAGTACCCTTAACAATAACAACATTTCCCGACTCTCAGTGGCAAGCTTCAACCACATGCCCAGGCTTAGAACCTTGTAAGTAAAAAGGAAAAGAGCGTCTGCTGAGAAACCTAAGTTGTGTTATATTGTTGAGCCACAATTGCAGCAATACTATCTGAACTGGTGCAATTTCAGTGAAGCAATATGGTGAAATAATGACAAGATTCCAAAAACTATATTAAAGTGCATAATTTGGAACTCTTTTGTTATGTTTCATATTCTTGGTGATTGCTTCTCAAAGAATATTTAGCATAACAAATGTAAGGACATTTGTTAGAGGTAAATTAGAATTGTAGCAGATTACATGCCATACCAGAGAGATTTGCTTTCCTCTTTTGTTTCTCATTTTTTCTTTGACAAAAGCAAACCATGTTGCAGTAAGCCCATGTACTGGAATTGTCATATTCCAAAGTACAGTATCTAATTAAAAGTGTCTGCCTAACCAGTAATCTCCTGAATGGAAAATTAGAATGCTGGATGACATTCTGAGTTTCAATATCCATTAGAGTATATTTTGTTAGGATTGAATACTTTGACTAAAAGGTTCTGATGAAATGACATTACACAGTCGATGCAGCATTCGAGACAGCATCTTGATTTATAGCTTTTGTCATCCTTTATTTTACTTTGAGGAACATGAAAGCCAGTCTGAAGTAATTTGCCTAATTTAGAGGATACATTTGTCTGATATTTTATTAATGGCAAGGTGCTTTTTGCTTGTTGGATGGGAGCCATGTTCTTGTGAAGGTCCTGTCAGGAAAAGTAGCTCATTTAATTCTTCTGCACACTGCCATTTGCGTCTTTTAATTTTAGAGATTGCTTTGAGCGCAGGTCCCAAAGGGCCAAAATCTGTTAATCCTTTTTCTGTGATTAAACAAGAAAGGAGGAAATCAGAAAAAAAAAATGATATGAAAGGAGTGTTTTATATTGAGTTACTTTCTGTCTTGTTCAGCAGAAAATGAATGTCATCCGCTAAAAGGATTTTGAAGGCAGTTTTTATAGAGACTAATAATGGCAAGACTTATTGATATTTTTAATTGGGAGCCAAAGCTTCTATTAGCATTAATTTTCTTGCTGACAGTACGCTACCACTGTCGTGCAATTTGCTTTTTTTGTCTTTTGGTTGGATTTAGTCTTCTGAATTCCATAATTAGGTTTCTGGCTTTTAGGTGTTTGCTGAGCTCGTAATCCAGTCAAGGGGGGATACTTCGAATTGATTTTGTGACAACTGAGCCAACTTATATTAATTCATTAATCTGTAGTTAAAAGGCTGCTGTAATACGAATGTTGCTTAAAAAAATTTGGAAGTATTGAAAGTGGTTCTGTCAGGGAGCCTTAAATTTACAGATGAGATTTAAAGGATTGATTCCTCATTTGCTGTCGTTATTACGCAAACCATGGATCTATGAAATTGTGCTGCACACCCTTCTTCATTCATTTCAATGTGTTAACTTTGTTCCTTGCTTTTATATTCCAGCCGACTCCATTCAAACAACCTGTACTGCGACTGCCATTTAGCATGGCTTGCTGATTGGCTGCGGCAGCGCCCTCGGGTTGGGCTGTACACTCAGTGCACAGGGCCTGGGCACCTGAGGGGCCATAATGTTGCAGAAGTACAAAAGAAGGAGTTTATTTGCTCTGGTAAGTGGCTAAAGGGGAAATATATTTAAAAATTGATAAAAACACATGCATGTATTGCACTAAATTGTTTTAAAAAAAAGCAGATTTCATTTTTAAGGTAATTGCCTCTGTGGAAAACTTAGGTGCATGCCAGCTCCAGAAATAGTAAAAGTATGAAGGGCTTGAATTACTTAAGTGTTCTGTAATGTGTAAAATCATTTGAGTTTTTACTATACAGTCTTGAATTTGAAATCATCAAACTATTCATTTCAAATGAGTTTGTAACATATGCATGCTTTTTGTCATTCCTGATTGCAGCTCTATTTTGAAAAATAGTAAGTTAAATGAATGTAATAAATAATAAGATATTTAGTTCTGACCTGTTCAGTAATGAATCATTGTTTCCAAACTAATGACCGAGGAGCTGAGATCTTGCAGAATATTTCAATAACTGTCATTGCCAACCGTTTATGATTATTTTTATTCATAATGTTCTCTTGAAAAAAAATACAAGAGATATTAGGCAGACAATTGCAGCGATGTCTCTCAGTGTGAAGCCCGTTGGCAAAATCTTGTTGCTTTTCACTTCTAAGATCTTTGAGTCTTTACCTGATGGGGACGTAAGAGAAAGGGGGTCTGAATTGCAATCCTTTCAGTTCACTAATAGATCAGGAAAGATTAGCAGGTAACATTCCTGGTGATGTTGCAAATGATCCTTCAGGAGCTTAATTAGACGTTGTCTTCATTCAGGAAACTAGATATGAAATCTTTTTGTTTCCTTGCACAGAATACAGTCCACTTGTATGATATTCTTTGAACAATCATCTCGAGTACCAGATTATATTCCTCTTAGTATCTTTAGGCTTGATAAAAAATATGTTACAGCACTTTTAAGGTCAGGTATTGAACTTGAAGCCTCCAAGAAACATTTGTCATTCTTCAGCAATTTTGAAAGAACTGAGTGCATTATATTAATCTCAATGCATTTTATCGTTTTTTCCATGCTTACCAGATGAGAATAAAGGCAAGTTTACTTTTGTTTGTATTTTACTAATTGTTAGATATTGGTAGCATTGTGAGATGGTAAGAATTGCCATCTGATATCTCGAGTTCTATCTAGTTGCAGAGCATTTTTTAACAATCCCCTTGGGTCAATTTTAAGTCTCGCATGTGTCAAATAATTGGGTTTGTTTTCTTCATTGTCGGCACTGTCACACAATTTTTGTTCTTTCATAAAACTGAAAAATGTAAATAATGGAGGATGCAGTTGGTGAATTGAATGGAGACAATCCAATGGAAGTGACTGGGTCGATGTTCTAATCCATGAGCATAAAGTGTTCTTTTAAGCATCTGAACCTGAGAGTTACTAATTCCATTCTGCTTCATTGAGAACTATCATTATGTAAGAGGATGCATTTTTGTTGCATTTAAAAATATTGCATTACATTGTATCCGAAGATGTTCCTGAATCAGTGCTGAGATAAATTGAATAAAATGTTTAGCCGCTGACAGTTATATCAGCTATTTTCATTATCTTCCACTTGGTATCAGTTTCCCAGGTGTAGCCCCAAATATTTCACACCAACCCACAAGCTTGTCTGAAGTAGACAAACACCAGGTAGGACCAGATGTAAAATAATGTAAATGGGATTGTTGGAACGTTTCTACCTCAGGGTTACATGTCAGGGTGTGTTTTTTTTAGGTTCTAGCACATATATTCATTGACTCATCATTTTCATGCATAGTTCTTGTTGCATTCTCTGGCTGTTAGAGATGGAATTAAATTTTCAGGACTTGACATTGGGTTTTATGCTCAATTGACTTGTAAGTTTTAAGTAACAATTTCTGTTAGAGATAGTATTCATGTTGAAACATTATTTGCTAAGTAATTGTTGCATCCACTTAACCTGAGTGTGTTGTTTAATCAATATGAAGTAATGTACTGGAAAAAGTAAATGTGTCTCACTGGAGTTGTTGCATTTACTTTAGTATCATCTGTTTAGCTGGATACTCTGGAGTTCTGATTAGAATGTTTCACTCACCAGCCCATTAATAATATAAAGCACAAGCTACATGTTAGAAATGTGGCCATGGTTACGGATTCATATGTTTGTCTAAGTCATGGTTAAAGCTTTCATATGCTGTTTTTACATAAGTTCTGTCTGAATAATAGGGATAACGTATACATGCCTCATCAGACTTAGTTGATTTTAAAGAGTAATCAGTCATTTAAGTTTTATTTGAATGTTATTGCGGTTGACCTTTCATGTCTGATTCAACCAGTTCCACTTCTTGAGGCATTGTGAAATGATGTAATTCATTTCAAATTTGGCATGTGAATTATTTAATGTGGTGTAGCTCACTTTTTAGGATGGAGAAATTCATAAAAACTCCAGTTCCTGATGATGTAATTGCTCTCCTCCTTGCTCCTGTAGGTCACCAGAGTTTAACAACGCAATCCTGCAGTGTCCATTCAAAGTCTTGTCCATCGGTCTGCACATGTAGCAACAGTATTGTGGATTGTCGTGGCAAGGGTCTGACTGAGATATCGAGCAAGCTTCCAGAGAGCATCACGGAAATGTAAGCTCTTACTTTCTTTATATCCTTTGCATTGTAATTGCCTCACAATAATCAGATGCTCAGTTAGAGCAGTAGATGCTGTTTGATTATCTGTGAAATTCAGATATATTCTCTTGCACAATGAAGTAGAAAGGCCCGCTTTGGTAGAAGATTTGCTCAGTTTTATCAGAGAGGTCTGGGCTTATCCCAAAACTGAATTGTTCATAGACATAAAAATAACTTGAACTTGTAAACTAATCATTAAAGAGATATCTATTATATAAAATGTGGCTTGGGGAAAGTAGTTTTGATGACAACTTTCGATCTTTACATCCTGGGCGATAAATCTGGTAAAGTGAATTGAAATCAACACAATAAAAATCAGATAGATTATTTAGTTGGCAGCAGGTGAATGCATTCCACTAGTTTACCGCTCAGGCACTGAAGATAGAAACCTTCCTTTTCTAATGCCTGTATCTTCTTAAGGTTATGTAATGATTGAAATTTTCAAAGTTAAAGGTGTCACACAGTGAACTACACAATAACTGGTATTTTGTATCAGCCTGATACTGCAGCATCTGACTGTAATCATTCATACTCCATTCTGACATATTTTTCAGCTTTTTTTTATCATTCAATAGCTTTCACTATCAAAACATTGTGTGTGAAGTATTGACGTTATTTCACAGATATGCTTCCTGCCTGCTCCTCAGAGTAAAAGTAATCCACATATCCTGGTTACACTAAGACAAAAGCAAAGTATTGCAAACGTTGAAGATCTGCGATGAAAGCAGATTCAATGCATTCCTGCTGACAAAACTTGCAGCATAGAGTGCTCGATGTTTGAATTCCTAATACCCCAGCAAGAAACCCGCAGCTCCTGTTGGTGTCAGATCAAGAGTTAGAACTCTGCTGGCCTCAGGTGGGTGAGCCTCAGTCCACTGGTTGGAAACTGAACAGTCATCCTACAAACATTCCCTGAGCACCTCCGTTCCAGTGCTGCCTTACTGTGGATTGCTTCGCGATCGGTGGCTGTGCTTTTAGTTGGTGCTGACCTAAGTCTAGAACTGTCCCGCCTTCCAAACATCAAGCCCTTCACGCTTCAACCTCTGTTTCATTCAGGTGATCCTTAAAACTTAGTTCTGTAATGAAACATCTGCCCATGTATCCAGTAATGCAGCTTGCTGTCAATTTTTGCTTATTACTGAAAATGTGAAGCTTCATGGCAGGTCTCACTATGTTAAAGGCATTCTGCAAGTGCAACTTTTTATTACCTTTCTCCACCATTCAACTAAACACATGCTTTGGGAAAATCGTCTGTTTTAATGAGACGACAAGAGTTACTTTCACACTGATCGATTGCCACCATTGACCTTCCCTCCTCTGCCCCCACTTAGGGTTGAATAGAAGGATTACCATGCACCATGTAGAAGCCCCGATTCTGCTTAACTGGCTCACCCTGTGACTGTTGGGTTCTTAATTATTTTGAGACTGGCCATCCATCCCCATGTGAGGGAAGGTCTCATCTCTATGAGCTGCTGTCAATCTCTTGCCTGAGGCAGCTCTCTTGTCCCAGTCAGGTACAGTGGTCATTGCTGGGATTGAAAAAAGGGCTGTGATGTCAGTGAAACCCAGATGAAGGTAAGTGTGGGGTTCCATCAGCCAGCCTGCAGAGTCCCAGGAAGGGAGATGGAATCCTGAGATGGGCAAGTCTTGGTAGAGGTGAAAGGGGTGAGTAAGAAGAGAGTGTTATGGTATTTAAATGGGCACCAGGAGCCTAAAAAATGAGGGACCCAACCTTGCTGGGACACCAGATTGCAAGGTTTCACAAAGCAACATGGACACTTGGCAGCAGCTACTACGACATGGTAAAATTCCAGTGGTAGCAGGAGGATTGGTTGATGGGCAAGTGGGCTGCTTCATGCACCTTCATCACCGGTAAAAATACCAACGTTCGCTTGCTCAATTTTGTACCACCTCTCACTCTCTTTCCCCCCCCTCCCGAGAGGGTAACGAAGTTCTACCCATAGTGGTATCGCTCCAGCTTCAACAGATTCTCTGGGTTCAGGTGAAGAAAATCTTTCTAAGTGGCTGGTATTTCCAAAAATGATCTGTTTGATACTTGGAGTTGTTAAGTGAATGCCTTGGTGGTGCCATGAATAATGTTAGCGCAAGTACGGAGAGAGGTTTTGTTGGAAGCTGCAGATTTTGTGATATGAAATAATGTCATTTCTCTTACTTCATGTGCATAGTGATTGTTGTTTTGTTCATGCTGCAATAATGGAATCTTCCAGTATGACCTTATGTTACTTAATTTACAGCATACACTATTCCAGTTTTTAACAATCACAACCAAATTACAAAACCCCTTGTAATTTATGTCTGTGAGTTGAGAAGGAAATGAAGATGACCTATTTGAAGAGGTCAAGTAATTTAGCTTCAATAAATATGCAGACAGAACTAAACTAAATGTTTACGATGCCTCTCTTCACCAAAACTAGTCACATCTCAGAATTTTACCTGAGGGATCCAAACAGAAAATAAGATGATTAGGAAAATGTGATACATGCATTTGTTACTGATGGCCTCCTTTGAAAGAGCAGAGCCAAGCGCAAACAACTTGACAGAAAAATGAAAGGCATAATTAGATTTTCTTTCACCGAGGCTCAGAGAATTCCCTCCTCTTTTAGTTTTAAATAGTGCATAAAGGACACCTGGTTAAAATTCTTCTCAGATGTTCTCGCTAAGGTTATGACTTATAAAGAAGTTGGTTGAATAGAGTCTGTAAATCCATCTGAATCACTTTGAAAAATAATGAAGGTCCCTGAATCCTCCTTGTTTCCCAGCATTTCCTGTTTTGGTGCCTGTTTGATCTTGTATAACCCCGTCGTAAACCTCAGTCAAATACAATGACATATATGGATAGCTGTCATTCATTGGTTCATGAAAGTGATTCTATTATTAAATAGACTGTTTAGAAAATTGACTTAAATATTGAAATTATTTATTTCAGAGTACAGAGGCTTTCATAGCATGGCTGTAATAAATAGGATGTAATAAACCCCACACCTCCACTCACACATCCCTAATATACAGGTTTCAAATAGCTTCTTGTTCCAGGGTTTGGAACCTGCACTCACAATGTCTGAGTGGTTCACAATGATGAGTATTATAGAGGGAGGCCATTCTGCCAATCCAATGTATCCATCCACGATGATCCGACCCCACCCCTCATAGCATCTTGAATTACTCTAGTGCTTTTGTTTCAGCTGACCAGCTTGGAAAATGATTCCAGAATTTGATTAGTGTTTGTGAAGAATGTCAGTTTTGAACCTCTGTTTTACCAGTTCAATCTTTTGCTCCTTATTTGGCAGTAAGGGCTTAATTTGTCTCACTTGAAATAATGCACAGGGTTAACTTTTCTATTCCACTTTGTATCTGATGCTTCCATAAGGCATTTTCTGTCATTTGCTTTATTTGAAGGATGAACAGACTGCATTTTTTTGAATCTTTCCCCAGAATTCAAGTCTCAGGAACTGGCTTTATTGTTTTCTGCAGTTCTTCCAGGGCCCGGATGTTTTCCTGAGTCCTGGTAACAGAATTGAATGCAGTATTCAGAGGGCATGCTGGCCTGGGCACTATACAGCTTCAGCACCATGTCCTCAGTTTCCTCTGCATATACTGTATACCATTCCTACTCTGGGAACAGAATATTTAACAGATATTTGAGTATGGAGGTCAACCAGATCGGGTAATTTTCTATCCAGTCAAACCCTTGCATCTGAATTCTTAATAAAAAGTAATAGAAATATATACGTGTAAAATCGGGCACAATAGCTCTTTATTCTGATTTCTGCCTTATCATGACCACATTTCAAATTTCTTTCAGCATCTTCCCATATGGGTTAATTGATCCTGTGGAAGACCAAAACGGGAATAGCGCTGATGGTGTTATGCTGTCCCTGCTAATGTTAGAAAGATAAAACTATTTTCCTGACATTATTAAATACCTGTGTCAATACTAATAGCTTGATTTTGGTAATGAACACAGTGGTGCAGAAGTTGTGAAGCGATTTCGGACGATGACCATCAATTTGAGGGTAAAATGTTATGTCCAAATTTGTTGTAATATCTCTCATCCTCGAGTCCTGTCTGATACTCTTGCAGCTCTAGATCTGGAAGTTTTCAGTATCATACAGTGGTTTGCTTGTATATTCCCCTGTCCTAAGAAAATCACTGCATGGCATTTCTACAGTAGGAGATTGCACCTCTATGTCAGGAAGCTGTACTTTCAGCTCAGAGTTATAATAAATTCCCACTGCCATTTAACAATCTGCCTTCACTTTGCTCACACATGCTTTTGCAATTTACTGTGCAGAATGGCTGACAGAATGTGAACAAGTTGTTAGTTTGCAGTATGACATGTACAGATGTTGGTCATACACAGGTCTAAAACTGACACTGTACTTAATCTATTATATGGAACTCTGAGATTCAAAACATGGAAATGTTCAAGCTTAGACATGATATGATTTATAAGATTTACCAAAATGATAAAAACAAGTCTGTGTGGTAGGAATTTACAGAAAATAAATTCACTGCATTTTTCTGCATTTGCAGTGAACAGTGCGTAATCGTATTATGAGTGTTTTACTGCAATGAACTATCAAATACAAACACTTCTCTCCTTTCTGATGTGATTCCAATGTTGACATGGTGAAGAAAGCTTACTTTTAGTGGAGTCTGATGCTGTCTGAAAATCCACTGTGAACTTGACTTATAACGTCAAACCCGATGTTGATCTGAGTTCACTTCATTCCAATTGACTGAATCTTTTTGTTCAAGATATATAATGTCAGCATCACAGCATCCTACTTCATTCCTTCAGAGTAACTATATAGGACATCAAACTCCTTCCTGACCAAAAAGAATCTTTTATTCCAACACCAGAAATTCTACCAAACTGACATCCCAAGACTTACTTTTGTTCTTCCAAAAATAAATAGTCATGAGTTTAGCACCAGCCCTCTTGTTAGTCTCTGGTGTTGAAGCATTCCTGTACTTGGCCAACATTCCCACCTCAACTTTTTTTTTTAATTAATTCACAGGATTGAGAGTGTCACTGATTAGGTCAGCATTTATTGTCCATTCTTAATTGAGTTTAGTTACTTAATTAAGAATCAACCACATTACTATGGGTCTGGAGTTACATATCGTCCAGACCAGTTAAGGATGGCAGTTTCCTTCCCTAAAGAACATTGCTGAATCAAATGGGTTTTTCCAACAGAAGATTCAAGTTCATCATTAGACACTTTTTTTGTAATTGAATACAAAACCCACAGTCTGCTGTGGCAGGATCTCAGCCCAGGTCCCCAGATCATTATCTGGGCCTCTGGATTAACTGTCCAGCAATAATACCACTAGGCCTTTGCCTCTGTTTTTGTGACTCTACCTTGCATCCTCTTGCACTATTCGCCCAAGCTACCCCATTTGTCCTCTACTGTCATCCTCTTCTTCATAGAATCTTGGAATAGAAGGGGATATTTGGCCCATTGTACCTGCATCAGTACTTTGAAAGAGTTTTCAATTAGTCCTACACACTTGGTCTTACCACACGGTCCAAAAATATTTTCATTTCACATGTGTATCCAGGTTCCTTTTGAAAAATATTATTGAAACCACTTCAACCACCCTTTCATCCAGTCTCTTCTGGATCTTAACAATTTGCTGCAGATTATCCTCAGTTTCCCACAACTGCTGTTGCTAATTACCTTAAATCTGTGCCTGCTGGTCGTGTCTTTCTTCCTGCTTGTGAATCAACTATTATCAAATTTACTAAGTGTGATTTTTTTTTTCAATATCTTCCACTCTTAGTTACTTGTATTGGTCTATTATTGTGAAATGAACATGTGTTATGAGATTCTGGGCTGAAACTATCACACATGGAGCCTTTAGTGTAAAATGAAAATAGGAAATGCTGGAAACAGTCATGTCAGTAATCATCTATTTGGAGAATTAACAAGTTGAAATCACAGATAAAATCCTTCATGAAAATGGAATAAAAAACTAGGAATGAAACACACACATGTAAACAAGCTCATCCATACAAACACATATAGTTAACACACAATCACCCTTACTCAACTACACAGATGAATGCCTACTCTCAAGCATGTACCTAAATCTACATTTGGACACATACACCAAGAAATAGAATAACTTAAAAGGAGAACAGGAGTTGATTGAATGGCTGACATAAATATAACAGAAGACGATAGGTAGAAATGTAACAAAATAATGTTGCCTTAATCCTCTTCTTTCCTGTTTCCTATCTCTGTCAGTGTTACTGCTTTCATCTTAGCAATTTATGGAAATTGTGCTCACAGTGCTAAAATATATTACAAATGCCAGCTTCTTCAGGCATATTCAAGATATTGGTATCAATATACTTCAGGAAAATCAATATTGAAAGCAACATATTTTAACGTCATGCAATTATGCTTCTTACCTGATATGGGATAGTAATATTTTATAAAATATAAAATACCTGAAGAACTGAGCACAATAGCAAGTAGAAATCATCTTTATGGACTTCATTAAGGTGTTCAATAAAGTTGCACGTTATAGACTGGTTAGCAAGGTTATATCTCATGGAATAAAGGCAGAGCTAACCATTTGGATAGGGAACAGACTTGAAGATAGAAGACAGAAGGTGGTGGTGAAGGGTTGCTTTTCAGACTGCAGGCCTGTGACCAGTGGTGTGCCACAAGGATTGGTGCTGGATACACTACTTTCCGTCATTTATATAAATGATTTGGATCTGAGCATAAGATCTGAGCATATAGTTAGTAAGTTTTCAGATGACACCAAATTGGAGGTGTAGTGGAGAGTAAAGAAGGTTACCTCAGAATACAATGAGATCTTGATTAGATGGGCCACTGGGTTGAGGAGTGGCAAATGGAGCTTAATTCAGATAAATGTGAGATGTTGCATTTTGGAAAGGCAAATCAGAGGAGGACTTATCCACTTAAAAGTGGTGCTGAACAAAGAGACTTGGAGTGCAGGTTCATAGCTCCTTGAAAGTGGAGTCGCAGTTAGATAGGATAGTAAAGAAGGCGTTTGGTATGCTTTATTTTACTGGACAGAGCATTAAGTACAGGATTTAGGAGGTCATGTTGCGGCTGTACAGTCCATTGATTAGAGAAGTTTTGGAATACTGTGTGCAAATCTGGTCTCCCGGCTATAGGAAGGATGTTGTGAAATTTGAAAGGGTTGAGAAAAGATTTACAAGAATATTGTCAGGAATGGAGGGTTTGAGCTATAGGGAGAGGTTGAATAGGCTGGGGATCTTTTCCCTGGAGCGTTGAAGGCTGAGGGGTGACCTTATAGTGGTTCATAATATCATGAAGGGCATGGATAGGGTAAATAGACAAGGTCTTTTCCCCAGGATAGGGAGTCCAGAACTAGAGGGGATAAGTTTAGGGTGAGACGGAAAAGATTTAAAAGGGACCTAAGGGGAAATGTTTTCACGCAGAGGGTGGTGCACGTGTGAAATGAGCTGCCAGAGGAAATGGCTGAGGCTGGTACAATTACAACATTTAAAAGGCATCTGTATGGTGTATGAATAGGAAGGGTTTCAAGGGATATGGACCGAGTGCTGGCAAATGGGACTAGATTAGGATAAGATATCGGATCGGCATGGACGAGTTGGACCAAAGGGTCTGTTTCCATGCTGTACATCTCTATGATTCTATGAAATCAGAATAAAAGAAAAGACAAACTTACATTTCCATAGTGATTTTATGACCACTGGACATCCCAAAGCGCTCAATGGACAGTGAAATCCTATTGAAATAAAAACAGGAAATGTTGAAAATACTCATCAGATCTGACAGCATCTGTTGAGAGAGAAACAGACTTAAGGGGTTGACTCAAGTATGACTCTTATTCAGTAGTTTTGAAGTATAGTCATTGTTGTAACATAAGAACTACTGCAAGCATCCACAAACATCAAAGAAAAATGATCATGTAATCTGTTACTTAAGAGATGAATATTGACCAGGAGACAGGGGATAACCATCTACCCACTGAGAATACCAACATGCTCAATTTAAACTCTCATCCAAAAGAAGTGCACAACTCCTGAAATGTCAAACCTTTTTTTTTTGTCTGGAGGTCCTGGTCTTGAACCTATACTCAATGGAATCAGAGGAAATATTACTACCAACTGAGCCACTGTTGTCAGTAGAGTTTTAAGCTTTTGATTTACTACGTGATTAGTTCCTGCTCTTGGCCAAAAACACTCAGAACTGAAGTAAGGCACTCAAAGTGGAAAGCCTGCGGATGAGCAGAAGGATTATCTACACACACCTCATGACCTAATAAAGAGGCAGCCTAATGAGTTATCTTGTCCATGCCAGCTAATGGTTTCTGTTTCATAAACCATCTCAAACTGTTATCCATACTCTGTACAACAAGATGTGCTTGGAACAGACTCAAAGCTTAAGCTGAAATGATCGATTGTTGAAATAATGTCCAATAAAGTAGAGTACATGCAAGGCAGACCTGGAAATGTGTTTTGCCAGCAGAACGCAATCTGTACATTTTTATCGTAAATACTTCTTCCCAGATTGGTCTGGCAGCTAATTTAATTCTGTGGCAAATTAATAAACCTGTTTGCAGCTATTCAGTGGATTTCAGGAAACTGACTAATATCATTTAGGATTGATGTTTTCCAGATGCTTTACATGCAGGCATTGAAATTAAATCAAAAACTTTTTCACAAAAGTAAGTATAAAAGTGCAGGAGTATAAAAGTCTTTGGTGGAGAATGATCCTTAAATGTGCATTTGTCAGTGGAAATCAGACACGTTCCTTAGCCCTCATTCAGTTTGCAAGATCTGAAATTGGATCGAACAATGTTTACATCTGAAGCTGTCTTCAGGTTGTTAAAATCTCATGTAAATTTCCATCACATCCTGGTACCAGTTAATGCAGCTTTAAGTGAAACCAGCTGCAAATAGGAACCTGGCAGTGATGTCAGAGGTTTCCTCTCATTTGAAACTTTGCTAGTGTGCGTATGGTTCACACATTAAATAATCCAGTCAAGGATTATCCAAATAAACACATCCAAATGCCATGAACAGATTTTCAGTTCCATTTGTGTGCAAAGAATTCTGTATGGGTGGAAACTGGTTCTGGCCCATTTCGAGCCTGAAGTAAACAGTGTGTGGAGCAGGTGTAGTGGAGATCTTCCCTCAGCATATTGTCAGAGTTCTGGGAATGCACATAGGGCCCTATGGGTTCTCCCACATCACCCGAAGACCAGCCAGGAAACCCTGTTGGTGAATTGCTACCTTCTGGGCTGTGCTTCCAGTAGGGCTATTTGGACCTGATGTGACAATGTTTGTGTATATAAGAAACATCAGTAAACATCACTAATATTATAATGAAAGATGTTTATTTAGCTTCTAATGTATACTAAGCTACAGGCACTTCAGCGTCTGGAATAATATTAAGCTGTTCAGTTACAACAGTGAAATGCTTTTGCCAGTGTGAAATGATTAATGCGGCCCCAATTAAAATGAAGACTGAGCCCCTTATGTCCTGTAAACAAATGCAGTGATATAGTGATGATAGCATAAGCATGCTTCTTCAATATTAATTGAAACATAATATAATAGTTCAATTCCAAACCACTGACCTTGCCTCTGCTTGCTTACTCACTTACTAACTCAATCCCTCACTGTCTCAATCAGTCACTCACTCATTCCCTCACTCACTCAATCCCTCACACATTCACTCACTCACTCGCTCACTCATACACACAGACACACACTCACTTCTGCCTTCACCCCCTCCCACACTCCCACTGGTGGTGTGGATCTCTTTCTGACCCTGGGCCTCTGGCGAGTGCAGTGCCTTGAGTAGCCACTGCTCCCACCATGGCTCTTGTGGCAACGAGAAAGTGCTGGCGTCTGTGTGCCTGGCAGCTCACAGCAGGTGAGCTTTCCTCTATCAAGGTCCTGAATTTTAACGTTAATGATTTCTAATGTTAATATCATCGCATCTTGTCTCCCCCATTGAACCATTGTTAGTGTGTGTGGGGGGGTTCCTACTTTTCCCTTGAGAGTTTGACCCGGTAAAATCAAGCCCTGAAACAGGTTTCACACAGATAATGGGAAGATTTTCGGAAAGGGGGAAATGTGTGAATTTAATCTGGTCTGCTTTCTGCAGTCAGAAAGACATAGTTCCTGAATTGTTGGAATACCTTTTCCAATGTTGGAATTGGAGCTAGGGTCCAGCACATTCAGTTCCTTAGCTATTTCATTGTAACTGGTGATGTAAAGCACCATTACCTCCAGTAAACCCAACACAATCACACCCCACTGTATTAAGTCAGAAATTGGGGTAAGAAGCGGATAATATTGTCAAAAGCATTTGTGTTTTGTATGTCTTGAGGGCTAATTGGGGTTGTTGTGGCCTTCCTTCGAAAATGATCCAGGCTAGATCTATATGGCACCAAGAGTCACGAAGTTACTTCGATAAATGTTACTAGCACAGCTAAATCCTAAACCTCCCTGATGTAAGTAATGGAATGAAAAAGATTTAACTGTCTGTAGACTTCTGGAAAGTCAGACACCAATTGTAATTTATATTGTTATGCACTTGGAATCTGAGTTGTTAACTCTTTCAGGGATTTTGATTTGTTGACCCTGTGTATCTCTCAGTCAATGGAGAAAAAACAGGTCATGAGTATGCACTTGTTCCCATGAAGACTGTGCTTCTCAATTTACAGGTATTCATTGTGCTACCCAATGCCTTAATCTGACAAGGTCGGATTCCCATTCCTGCTGGAGGGAATCCGGATGTTTCCTTGCAACAGACGTTCCTCCCCAAGCTCGGCCTCCAGCAACCCAGGAGGTACAGCGACTTAAAGTTTCTGTCACTAGACACTGCTGCCGCCTACTTGGAGCAGACAGCCATGATTGTAGGCAGCTGGAGAGTCGGGAAGCAAAATCTTTATTCAGATAGAAGGAGGAAACGAGGAGCTCATCTATCAGGAGAGATCTGCACTTTTACAAGTGATGGCAGAGACAGTATGTGATCCACCTGCCTATTGCCTAATTTATGCCCTTCAGTGGACAGGGAGTAGTCAGATTTAATAGGTTATATGAGGGCCTTGCCCTTAATGTGCAGCCAGCAGATTTGTCCATCGGGGCTGCTGGTCAGTGAAAGGGCCTTGCCTTCTTTCGAGATTCTTGGTGCCAATTAGAGTGCCCCTTTCATTGTTTTCCCTCTTATCCGACACCCTCCGTTTCTCTGTTCAATATACCCCTGTCCGCCCCATCAAGATCACCAGCTCTGGTTGGACATATTCCTGGAGGACTTATTCTACCATTCAAGTCCATTGGCAGTATCTTTAAGTTAATAAATCAAATTGTGCAAAGGAAACAGACAATTATATTTTTTGAGTTTTGTTTTGAGTTTGCTCAAAGCAGTCTCCAGAAGATTAACCTTGAATTCCTGGAAATTCCACAACAATCCCAAAGGATTGACAAATGTAACCCTTACCCCTCGCACTGCTCACCGGGGCCTTCCAGTCTGAGATTCCAGTCACAGCTAGACATCTAGGTGCATGCCTTTTCCTTGATCTAACCAAAGTACTAACAGTGGCCATCATTTCTAATGGCCCTGTTGGTACTGCAGAGCTGCACCCCCTCTGGCTGCCTGGCAGCTCAATGAGATGGCACTTCCTCCTGGAGAGGGATAGAATTCTCACCTCAAATAAATTAAATGCCCTGCGTCCACAAGATTAAAATCCTGCTCCTCGGATGTTGCCTGAACTGCTGTGCTTTTCCAGCACCACTCTAATCAAGAATCCAAAAGATTAAAGCCCGGTGAGCCAGCCTCCTAGAAATGTGCTCAGCCCTAACACTGATGCTGCAATGCAGGGAGCAGAGAGCTCTTTTTCAGCAGGCAATCCAGCACATACACAAACTATTTGCAGTAATAGTGCACTGGTGCAGACAGCACAGTGAAGCCAGTCTAGCAAATCAAAACTCAACAGAACATGCCAGAACACATTTAATATAGGGAATCATTATACTGCTTACGCCTGTCTCAAATGGAATCCTTATAAGTCTGTATTTCTGTGTTATTCTCCTCCTGAGACTGTGCAGGAGAATGTTTAATGTAAAAATCACCTTGGGTATAATATTACCACTGCCAACTTGACATTGCTGAACTAGCCGGCTCCCGCAGTAGTAGACTATCATAACATAAATTTTGGTATGTTGTTTGCTTTCATGCCATCAACATAAATCACTAATTTATGCCAGTGTGATGAGAAAATGATCTTTCTCTCTGATCTTTCTGGAAGCAATTGGTCAAACTTCAGTCAAGTTTTATTTTACATGAAAGGGAATTATATTTCCCATACAACATGGCATTTGTATGTGCAGCTCTAATAGATGGATTTCTTCTGGACCAAGCAGGGAACTCATTGGGAATTGGTCATTCATGGTAACATTAACGAGAGTCCAGGTGATGTGGTCTGAGTAAACATTTATGTTGACAAGAGGCTGAGTGTGGACCACCACTGCTACGTACTTTACTATAGGAATGTACTCTTAACAACAAATTATGTTTTCTCCCCAGACGACTGGAGCAAAACTCAATCAAAACCATCCCCCCTGGAGCCTTCTCACCCTACAAGAGGCTGCGAAGAATGTGAGTAGAAGAAAAAACTATTACAAACCTTAAGAATATTATTCAGCATTAATTCTATTAGTAATGTTGAGTGTTTGGCATGTTATAAATAGTAATGGCTGATTTGAGCTATCTGATTTACAGCTCAAATCTGCCAATGTGTTGTTCAATTTGGAAAGCTTCTTATGCGTATCATTCATGAAAATTAATGATGTGGAAATACCGGTGTTGGACTGGGTCAGACAAAGTTAAAAATCACCCAACACCAGGTCATAGTCCAAATAAACCTGTTAGACTATAACCTGGTGTTGTGTGATTTTTAGTGATGAACATTTATGGGATTGAACACCTTCATTGCTTTCCTAAAGACCTTCCCATTTTATATCTCTTCTCTCCTACCTCATGCACTTAAAGATGCCAAAAGGCCCTTGATCATTTGCTCAAGAGGGTTTCTTCACATGAGCCTACTCAGGATGGGTTTAGTTTAACATTTTAAAAACTGTGAACTGAGCCTTAACATGTTCCTGTTTTCTGGTTTTTATGGAGATAGGCTTTAGGGAACAGACAATGAACTTCATCTCAAGGTAATGCCTCAAATTTTACCTTTTACATTTAATGGCTGCACCCTCTGTTTCGAGAGATTGGAATACAATACATAGATGTATGATGAAACTGGTTGAAGTGGTCAAGTGCCTTTTTAGAACTGTTTGTAGACCAGCAGGACAAGGCATCCTGTGCTCTGGTCATTCAAGTAAATCTGCTTTCCACCATATGCAAGACCTTCACTAGGACCAGAATCCATTCCTCAACCCGGATTCCTCAACTTGCCGCTGCAGGTTCTTCATCCGAAATTTCCTCCATCCTTCTATTCCAGTCATTGCATAATAACACCCTGAGGTATTGTTCTCCCTAGAAACAAAAGCCTCACACACTGAGACAACCATCTTGCTGTTCAGAAGTTTTGAGTAATTTATGCTTAACATGGCGAGAGTGGATATCCAAGACCCCAGAAGATAGTATCTATGAATTCCTGGGAGTGGAGCTTGTGACCTCCATCCCCACCAGGTGTGTTTATTGAGTAAATCGCTCAAGAGGCTATCTCACTGCTTTCTTGTTCATGCCTGACCTATTCCCCATGATACACAGGATCGGTAATACACCCACTAATCTCACTCAGCCTTAAACCTCTAGAGAATCTTGCAAAGCCATTCATTACACGCTTAAAGCTTGAATCTCCTTCCATTGTTGTAAAACACCAAGCAGTCGTAGGTAGGTGAGAGAATAAAAGCTGTTTCTTTTAAACGACTGTGACAAAGGCAGGAAGGATAGGGGAGGGAACATCATTCAGGGGGTGCCCTGGCTCATGCACATCGGGGGGCAAATCTCTCTGAAATGTTACCCACTTTGTTCCCTTTGAAGGTTTCTAAATCCTGTCTTCCTCCCTAGGCTCCCTGATCTCTCTCCCCACCTAATTTCTCTGACTTACCCCTCTCTGGAATCCATGTTTTCTTTTTCCCAGTAGTGCCCATCATTAAGGTGCTGTTGTTGCTGGGACTCTTGGAGATGCCAGCCAAGCAGATAGTCAGCTGCTTTGGAGATTGGGACATTCTCCAAATGTTTGGTGCCAGTCCAATAAGTACCTTGCTGAAAAACTGAAAAAAATTAATGCAAAACAGATTTAAGGCGTTGGTAGTGCCTGTTGTGTAAGGACCTTTGGACTGTAGAGCAATCTTGTGATGGTGTCATAGAGGTGCTTCTCACTGGGTATATATAGTACAATGCTGACAGAGTTAAGTAAACGGAAGAGCAGATATCTGAAGTCGAGCCATGTGAATGAAAGAAGTATGTGCGGAGAAGCAAGTGGAGTAGAAAAACTGGCATTAGAAAGTATAGTTTGTGGAATAGTTCTTCAATAATATAACAGTAAAATTGGAGCCTACTACATTTTTCTCAATAGCATGTATTGTAGTATTCAACCTTAAGACGTAAAGGACACTGTATTTAAGAAGTCCAAGCCTAAAGATAGTTCTTGACCTTGCTGTCTCCTTGACCAGTCTGTCTTGAACACAGAAAAAACACACAAGAGAGAATGGAAAGTGTTCAGTACGTGTGAGCCAGTTGTGTGCCTTTTTAAGGTGGCCGTTTACATTTGTTTAACTTAAAAATACACTGTTTTCTTTTCAGAGACCTGAGCAACAATCACATTTCAGAAATTGCACCGGATGCTTTCCAGGGACTGAGGTCACTTAATTCCCTGTAAGTTTCTTCAGAATTTGTGGGACTGCTTGAGTTTACTTGTTTTGAGTGTAACTCATTTTCCACATTATATGTCAAACTTGTTAAACATGTCAAAAGAAAAGTCTGCCAGTTGTGCATTTTAAATTGCCTTGATATTGTAACACAAAATGTATACAAATGACATATATCAACTAGACTTCAAATTACATATGGGTTCAACAAGCAATTGCACCAAGATAGGTATTTTCATTTTAATTACCATTTTTTGGTTCTCCATTTAGCCCTAACTAAACATATTTGTCACAAAGTTTTCATTACAGCACACATATATAGACATTAAGAAATCAAACACTGTGTGTAAGTCTGGGTCCATGGGTGTGTGGGAGAGGAGGAGGAAGGCCTAAATTACACAGTACACTTTTATGTTTCACCAGGACGTGAGAGCAGCTTTGCTTGTTCTATGTTCGGGTAAACCAAAAGGAATTTTCCAGCAGAAGTTCAAAACTTCCATAAATAACTTCAGCAATGTTGTAGCCACATTGTCTAAGTGAAGCTGGTGCCTGAGGTTTAGGGGAATTTTACACATGCTAACATGAAAAGCAACTGGTGGCAGCACACGTTAGTGTGAGCTCCATTTTGGAACAGTAATTTTTTTTATTTATCTTTCTCTCTCCCTTTTCCTTTAGGACTAGGGCTCATTAACCTTTCGTCACACGGTGGCTTAGTAGTTAGTACTGCTCCCTGACAGCACCAGGTACCTGGGTTCTATTCCAGCCTCGGGTGACTGTCTGTGTGGATCTTGCACATTCTCCCTGTGCCTATGTGGGTTTCCTTTGGGTGCTCCGGTTTCCTGCCACAATCCAACGATGTGCTGGTCAGGTGAATTGGCCATGCCAAATTGCCCGTAGTGTTAGGTGCGTTATTCAGGGGTAAATATAGGGTAGGGGAATGGGTCTGGGTGGGTTACTCTTCGGAGGGTCGGTGTGGACTTGTTCGGCCAAAGGGCCTATATCCACACTGTAGGGAATCTAATCTAATCTAATTTGATTCTGTTCACCCAATGTCGAAAAGATAAAGCAGACAGTGCCCAATAGGTTCAGCAGATTTCCATTTTCCATGATGGAAAATTATATTCTTACATTTTGAATCTGTTGATTTGAATGTTAAAGTGTACAAATGCACGGCGAGCCACCGAACTATGGAGCTTGTCTAAACAGGGGAAACACAATCGCTGTATGCTGGAAAGATTTCTCCTCTTAGTAAAACATGTTGCAAAGAGTGAAGAAGACAAAGATGAATTGCATGCACTGAAAGCATTCAGACAGATGTCAAATGGATAGGGATAGCAACAGAGATAGAGCAAGTGAGAAGACATCTTGTGAAAGTGATAAAATACTATTAGAAAAGGAAAAGATAGAGCCATACCCCTCTGAAATCAACTTAGCCAAAGGAATATGAGTAGGCTATCCATTGTTAGTGAATGACCTGATCATACATTGGCTTGTGTCTTGGTTCTATTTTCTAATCATTCATGGTCCATTGGCCATGTTTTTGCATGAGTTAGTTGCATCTGCAAAAAAGTGATGGGCTTGACTTTCCCTCCAAGTTTTCCTTCCTCCATTTTCCATGGATAGTTGCCTGACCACTTCCTGCCACTTCCCTAAGTGCGTTCAGCTGAGATCCAAACCTCTGCATGATGTCAGCACAGTCCACTGTGGCAGGCCTGAATGAATCACTCTCTTTGCGGTTCACCCACACGATTGCAGGCCAGGAAGTTGGGCCCAACACTTGCATTTCCATGCCATTTTTTTTGATGTTCTTAAAAAAAGAATTTACTTATTAAAATTTTAATGAAGCATGATAATTGCTCATTTATTTATACGCGGGTAAAGTCTTCAATCTGAGCTGATTGACAGTTGTGGCTATGTCAGGTTTGTCAGGTCTCCTGTATGTACAGTCATTGAAAAGCTGCACAGTTAAGAGTAGTTTGTTGGTTAAAACCTGTTCAACTTGTGAGTGCTACTAAAATTAGTTGCAAAAAAAATCAACTCTAGATTACCATTTTAGGGCTTATGTAACCTTCAAGTGATGTAGCCAGGACAGTCATGGAGACGTACAGCATGGAAACAGACCCTTCGGTCCAACTTGTCCATGCCGACTAGATACCCCAACCTAATGTAGTCCCACTTGGCAGTATTTGTCCCATATCCCTCTCAACCCTTTCTGTTCATATACCCATCCACATGCCTTTTAAATGCCGTAATTGTACCAGTCTCCACCACTTCCTCCGGCTGTGCATTCTACACATGCACCACCTTCTCCGTGGAAAAGTTGCCCCTTAGGTCCCTTTTAAATCTTTCCCCTCTCACCTTAAACCTATGCCCTCTCGTTTTGGACTCTCCCACCCTGGGCAAAAGACCTTGTCTATTTACCCTATCCATGTCCCTCACGATTTAATAAACCTCTATAAGGTCACCCCTCAGCCTGTTATGCTCCAGGGAAAACAGCCCCAGCGTATTCAACCTCTCCCTGTAGCTCAAACTGTCCAAGTCTGGCAACATCCTTGTAAATCTTTTCTGAACCCTTTCAAGTTTCACAATATCCTTCTTATAGCAAGAAGACCAAAATTACATGCAATATTCCAGTAGTGATCTAACCAATGTCCTGTACAGTCACAACATGACCTCCCAACTCCCATAATCAATGCACTGACCAATAATTCAAGCATACCAACGAGGATTATTTCAAGTTCTTGCATGGCAATATGATTAGACATCCCTGTTGCACTAATTTTACAAAGCAGCCTCATATATCTTACAGCAGAAGTGGGGCCATGCTATGTATGCAGGATGAAGAACTTCAGTTGTGTAGAAAGATTAGGTAATTTAAGAATCATTTTCTTTCAGAAAAGATGGAGTTTTAATAGAAGTCTTCAAAACAATAGTTTGATTTGATTTGATTTGATTTATTATTGTCACATGTACTGAGATACAGTGAAAAGTCTTGTTTTGTGTGCTAATCAGACAAATCATACTTTATCATAAGTATATCAGGGTAATAGAACAGAATGCAGAATATAGTGTTAGAGTGACAGAGAAGGTACAGAGAAAAATATGAGAGATCCAGTCATAAGTCAGGTAAGAACAGGGAAGAAGCTGTTCTTAAATCTGTTGGTGAATGTTTTCAAACTTCTGTATTTTCTGCCCAATGGAAGAGGGTGGAGTAGAGTATAACCAGGGTGGGAAGGGGTCTTTGATTATGTTGGCTGCTTTCCCAAGACAGCAAAAATTCCAGATAGAGTCAATGGATAGAAAGCTGGTTTTCGTGGTGGACTGGGCTACATTCACAATTCTCTGTAGTTTTTGTGGTCTTGGGCAGATCAGTTGCTGTACCAAGCTCTGATGTATCCAGATAGGAAGCTTTCTATGGTGCATCGATAAAAATTGGTAAGAGTCATTGTGGACATGCCAAATTGCCTTACTGTTGTGCGGAGTTAGAGGCAGAGATGTGCTTTCTTGACTGTAGCTTCAATGTTGACAACCAGGACAGATTGCTGATAGGCTGGTGATTGCTCCTAGGCACTCGAAACTCTCGACCACCTCCACCTCAGCCCCATCCATACAGACTGGGGCATGTCCTTCACACCGCTTCCTGAAGAAAATCACCAGCTCCTTCGTTTTGCTGACATTGAGGGAGAGATTATTGTCTTCACTCATGCAACTAAGCTGCCTATCTCTTGCTTATACTCTGTCTCATTATTGTTTGAGATCAAATCCACTATGGTGGTGTCCTCGGCAAGTTTGTAAATGGAGTTAGTGCTAAATTTGGCCACACAATCGTGAGTGTAGGAAGAGTATAGTAAGAGGCTGAGTACATAGTCTTGTGGAGCAGCAGTGTTGAGGATTATTGTAAAGGAGGTGTAGTCACCTGTCCTTACTGATTGCGGTCTGCGAGTTAGGAAGTTGCGGATCCAGTTGTAGTTGACAAGCAACGTCCTAGGTCTTGGAGTTTGGGGATGATTTTTGTTTAAATTATGGTGTTTAAGATGGAGCTAAAGTCAATAGCAGGTGTCATTGTTATCCAGACGTTCCAGGGATGAGTGTAGGGCTAGGAAGATGGCATCTGCTGTGGACCTGTTGCGACAGTATGTGAATTGTGGTAGATCAAAGCAATCTGGGAGGCTGGAGTCGACATGTGCCATTACTAACCTCTCAAAGCACTTCATAATGATGGATGTCAGAGCCATCGGGCAGCATTCATTAATGCATGTTGCCTGCTTTGGCACCAGGCTGATAGTGGTCTCCTTGAAGCAGATTTGTGGTAAGGAGAAGTTAGAGATGTCTGCAAATACTCCTGCCAGCTGGTCCATGCAAGATCTGAGTGCACAGCCAGGGTGTCCATCCAGGCCACTCGCTTTCCATAGGTTCACCTTCAAGAAGGCCGATCCGACATTGGCGGTGTTGACTATAGGGACAAGTGACATCACATCACTGGCTTTCTGTTGCAAATGAGCATTGAGGTCACCGAGGAAGGATATATAGTTGAGGGGTCTGGCCAAAGTAGATGGGGAGAAACTGTGCCTATTGGTGGAAGGAGGGCGCATGTTTGATTGGCAAAAGAAGCAACATGAGGAAAAACCTTTTACATGAACTGCAAGCTTGGTTTTGGAACACATTGATGCTGCCTCTGTCAGACTGTCAGGTGATTAGGGTTTCAAAAAGGAACTGGATTGTTTTCTGAAAAGAAAAAAACATGCAGGGCTCTGGGGAAGTGTATGAAGGGGAGTGGCATTCAGTGAACAGCACCTCCAGAGGGCCAACATTGTTATGTTAGGCAGAATAGCCTCTTTTTCTGCTGTAACCAGACTCCAATTCTAATGAACTCCTGTCTTTGTGTGATACCTTGTGAGAGACAGTGCAGCCCACTTTTTATTATTGCTATACAGCAGCTGCTGTTTTACCCACAATTCTTGATAGCTTGATTTTTGCAAAATCATCGCAGGTGTTACATTTTTGTCAATTTATAAAATAGACTAGAGTAGAAAAAGGTTTAGTATCATACTTTTCCATCTGACTCAAAGATACCTCAAGCATTGGTGTCAATTAGGTGTAATTAGGGTTCACGTTACCCTTGTGTTCCAGGATTGGTGCAGTCCCACCTGTGACCAGCTTGTTTAAGGGATGTTAGATTGGCTTCCTATGTGGCGGTCCTTGCCAATTAATCAAACTAATTTTGGTGGGTTTAGTGATTTCACAATTTCTTTTTGAAATATTGTAGTAGATGAATTTGTAGACTCTTGGAATGAGACATATTTGCTGGGCTGGATGCTGTGCCACCCTTCCAAGCAATCTCTCCTAGCACTGTGGTAATAAAACTCCTTCTCAGCCCGTTCTATTGCTAACTCCAGTTTTACTGACCCTTGAACTTACAGAGAAGTTGACCAGTTACATGTCAACATCTTCCTTCCTTGTTGGAAATGAAATTGGGCAGGCCAAAACCCAAAATTAGTTTGGGATTATAACCAGATAAAGCAATGATTATTCCAGGCAGAGCCTCTCTATTTATTATGTATGTTACAGGACACTACATTTCTTTGTTTTGAGTGCAGGATGCCTAGACTATTTCCAAAGAGGCAACAGGTTTTAAATGCCCCTATTATGGTGTCATACTGCTTTAAACAGTTTGCTGTATGACCAGCCCCATTCTGTCAATAGGTCACACAGTTTCACAAGGATTTCAGATTTTCTTTTCTCATTCATTTGCAGGATGCAACCAGAAGACTATAAAATATAGGAACAGAACTAGGCATTCATCCCGTCAAATCTGTCTCACCATTTGATCATAGCTGATATGTTTCTCAACGTCATTCTCCTGCCAACTTACTAATCATGAACCTACACATCTCTGTCTTAAATATACTCAATGACTTGGCGTCCACAACCTTTTGCAGTAATGAATCCCTCAGATTCACCACCCTCTGATTCAAGAAATTTCTCCAAAGCTCGGTTCTGAACGGTCGTCCCTTCACGCTGAGGCTGTGCCCTCAGGTCCTCGTCTCTCCTACTAGTATAAACATCTTCGCCATGTCCACTCTATCCAGTTTCTATGAGATCCCTCCTCATTCTTCTAACGTGCATTGAGCACAGGCCCAGAGTCCTCAACCCCTCTTGATATGACAAGCTCTTCATTCCTGAGGTGGAGGAACTGGTATTGGATTGGACTGGGCTGGACAAAGTCAAAAATCACATGACACAAGGTTACAGTCCAACAGATTTATTTGAAATCAGTTGTGGTGTTGTGTGATTTTTGACTTCATCCCTGAGATCATTATTGTAAACCTCCTCTGGACTCTCCAAAACCAGCACATCTTTCTTTAGATACTGGACCCAAAACTGCTTCAATGTGGACTTCACTGGTCAGGTCAGCATTTATTACCCATCCCTAACTGTCCAGCGGGCAGTTAGGAGTCAAACACATTGCTGTAGATGTGGAGTCACAGGTAGGCCAGATTGGATACAGACAAAGCTTCCTTCCCTAAAGAACATTAGTAAAACAAGATGTTTTTTCCAACAATCATCAATGGTGTCATGGTCATCATTGGACTCTTATTTCCAGATAGTTAGCAAAATCAAATTCCACTTTCTGCGGATTCAAACCAAGGTTGCCAGGACATTACCTGGGTCTCTAGTTGAACACTAGAGACCACTAGGCCATCTCCTACCCTGCCAGAGATGTAAAGAGCCTTGGCTGCATTTCTAGTAGGGTTTAAATGTTAGAAACAACTCAATAAACCAAAAATGCTTCAAATCAAACTACATATGGTTTTGATCTTTTTCACAAAACGCTAAAAGTTAAGTTGCCACATTTTCAAATTATGCTAGGGCATATTGCAGGCAATTGCAAATTATATTTATGGATATTACTGGTGAAATTGCATGAATGAGGCAAAACCGAGGCGGATGTGGCTTGTGGGCCGATATTTCCTTCTGCAAAAGTTTCACAGGGACCACAAACAGCCACTTTGATGTTCTGTAAAAGTTAATCAACACCCACAAAGAAAAAAACAAACTGTAAATAAACCTTGGAGACCTAGTGCTTTCTTTATTATTTATTTTTGTTCATTTTTAAATGCCTGTAATCTGTGACCATATTCCAATCTATAGCTGACAAGGCCTTTAAACTACTGCTCGTTCATCAAAAAAAAGAGGGACCAATCTCTTTTTGTTGTGTGTAATATTCGATTATCTCTAAAGTGACAATTTGCTGCCAAGCCTTAGCAAAATGATATTCTCCTTTGAAAACTAATGATAATATGACTAATCTTCAAAGCCACTCTAACCATTTTAGAATGTTTGCAATGAAGGACAAGATTGTTTAATTCGATTTAACAGTTTTCTTTCAAAACTTTAGATTAGCTTCTATTAAATACCATCATCTGGGTTTTAATTAATGAGGCATTTCTTTATAAAAGACATTTTTTCAAAAGTCTAATTGATTGATCCCTCCTATTTAATCACTGCAGGGAGAGAGTTTAGTCACTGGACTGTCACAGTGATTAGGCTTCAGCTAAATTAGGATGGTTAAAAAAGATTGGAGTATGTAAGAAAGAGCACTGTATTATGTGATATTGCAGTTTAGATTGTATAGGACAATTGTATAATACTGCAACTCAGGCTTGGACTTTTAGTTTTGTAGCAGTGATGGTAGTAATATGGAACTCTGGAGGCTATGTATAAAATTTAAATTCATGTTCTATTTAATTTGTCTCAAGTTGCTCATGTGAAAAGATCATGATACTTCAATTTAGGATTGTTTAACAATAAAGCAGCTAATAGAATGTCTTTTCCGAACCACAAACTCAAAAACGTTCACAATATCATTGCACGTTGACAGACTATAAAGCTTAACACCATCACATAGTCATATTTTATATTGAATCTGAATGTCAAGCTGAAAACACAGAATTCTAACAGAGAAGCTGATTTACACTTCAGAACAAAGCCACAGTTAGGGACTATAACCAGACAATGCAATAATTATTACCAACAGGGCCTCGCTATGCACCACGTTCAATACACAACTTTGCACTGGTTTTCTTTCAGAACAATACCTGGAACACTAACAGAAAGTCAACAACTTTCAAAGCTACCCATTGCTATCCCACACTCCTTTGAACCCTTTTCCGCGTGACTAGGGTTCAGTGATGGCTCAGTATTTGCAAACTTGTGAAGGACCAACAAATATCACATGTGTGGACAAGTGAAAATGCCCCATCAATTAAAGGCCACTTCAAATTTCAGTTTTTAAGTGATTCTGTCAGATAACACTGAAGTTTGGGCTGTGTAGGAGAGATTACTATTATAATGTGTTAAAATTTTCAGACTAGTTCACATCTACACACAGATAACTCTTTAAACTTGATTCCATTCTTTGGATCAATTAAGTTACTATAACATTATTACTTACTGTAGTTAGTTGTTACGTTTCTGAACTAATAATGCAAATGCCTAGACTAATAAGAGGTTATGAGCACAATCCCATCATGAAGCTTTTAAAAATTTGTATTTCATTAAATGTAATTTTGGAAATATGGAAAGGTTGATACCTGTGAAATTTGTTCACTGCTGCTCTTAAAGCCAATCTTACTTAAGTCATAGCCAGTTACTTCATGGCTGTAGTTGGGACTTCTGCCCCTTATGGATGGCTCATCTCAGAAATTTTCAGTCAGTGATCTGATTAACTAGAAGGTCTGTACTCCCATCAATGACACCAGTAACAGTGGCCACTGCAGGGAATATACCTAGTCCCTGAATCTAAATGTTGAGGGCTCCAGGATAATCGTAAATGTTTTAGGAGAAGGGTGCACTTGTACAAAAGCCCAGCATTTGTGGTGGGGAGGCAGAAGTAGGAGGTATGACAGGTGAAGGGTGTAATTGGAAAGGATGGCAGTGCATAGAGCAGTCCTTTGGTGATCTCTGGCCCTGTTCGTCCTTTCCTGCCCAAAGCCTGAGCAGGCTAACCTGCTGAGTGTTCCCTTGTCCTTGATTTGCTCTCACCAGCTGTAAAATTGCAGCTAGGTAGGAAGTGACTATGAATTAGCCATTTAAGGACCAGGCAAGGGTGGCTGAGCAATCTCGATCTTGCCCATCCTCTGTAAAACCTGAGAGAGGTAGGAGGCAGGCAGGTAGGCAAAGGGAAGGCAACCCAATGAATTCTAAGGGGACCTAACAACAGGAGCTGATAAAATTCTGCCCATCTATGTTTCCAATCTACAATCAGCCTAGTAAACTACCTATTTGCATCATTCTACCACAAAGCCTATAGGCGACAGCGGTTCAAGGAGGGGATTTATCCCCATGAACCAGGGCAACCTGTAATGAATGATAAATATCAGCCTTGCCTTTAGCATTGACGCCTAATTCCTGATAATCTCTTATTTGGAATGAAGTGAATGAATGAAAATAGTTGAGAGACAAACAGTTAATGTTTTGAGTCCAAAAGGACTCTTCTTCTGAAGAGTTCTAAACTGGATTTGAATTATTAACTCTGTTTCTGTCTCCACAGATGCTGCCAGATCTACTGAGTTTCTCTAGCATTCTCTGTGTTAAATCTGTAAGTTAGCTCACTGAGTTTGAAGGTTGGTTTTCAGATGTTTTTGTCACCATACTAGGTAACAGCATCAGTGAGAGTCTCTGGTGAAGTGCTGGTGGTATGTCCCGCCTCTCTATTATAGGTCTTGGTTTCTTAAGATTGGTGATGGCATTTCCGTTTTTTGCTCAAGGGAAGATAGATAGATAGGATCTAAGTTGATGTGTTTATTGATGGAGTTATGGTTAGAATGCCATGTCTCTAAGAATTCTTTTACAGATGTACAGCACAGAAACAGACCCTACGGTCCAACCCATCCATGCTGGCCAGATCTGCCAACCCAATCCAGTCCCACCTGCCAGCACCCAATACATATCCCTCCAAAGCCTTCCTATTGATATACCCAACCAGATGCCTTTTAAATGTTGCAATCGAACTAGCCTCCACCACTTCCTCTAGCAGCTCATGCCATACATGTGCCATCCTCTGCGTGAAAAAATTGCCCCTTAGGTCTCTTTTAATCTTTCCCTTCTCACCCTCTAGTTCTGGACTCCCCCACCCAGGGAAGAGACTTTGTCTATTTATCCTATCCATTCCCCTCATGATTTTATAAACCTCGAATAAGGTCACCCATCAGCCTTCGATGCTTCAGGGAAAACAGCTCCACTATTCAGCCTCTCCCTATAGCTTACATCCTCCAACCCGGGCAACATCCTTTTAAATCTTGTTTCGCCTGTTCTAGGATGTGTGTGTTGTCCCAGTCAAAGTGGTGTCCTTCTTTGTCTGTGTGTATGGAGACTAGCGAGAGCAGAGACTCTCACTGATGATGTTTCCTAGTATGGTGACAAAACATCTGATAACAAACCTTCAAGCTCAGCGAGCTAACTTACAGACTTATCAACCTGAGCTACAAATCTTCTCAAAAATCACTAATTCTCTGTGCTCATTTCACATTTTCAGCATTTACAGTATTTTGCTTTGAATTAAAATAATTTTGTGATGTGAATCACCACAAGTCTTTTAAAGAGGTGGGGAAAATAGACGGAAAATGAATATTATTGTTTCAATGTAGATTTTAACTCATGGTTTCTTACTTCATTCCCACACAGCGTGTTATATGGAAATAAAATCACAGAGCTGCCTAAAGGCCTTTTTGAGGGACTCTTCTCTCTTCAGTTACTGTAAGTATGTTTAACCAATTCCTGTGAAACAGTTTGTGGAAAGAAACATTTGACGATTGTTCTTCAATTTCCGAAAACTGCTAATAGCCTCCATTTTAACTCCCTTGCCCGAGTGAAACCAAGGACAGGGGTCGGATGAAAAGGACATTGGCCAGGGAACATATGTACTATTTTCCCAATCCAGTTAGCCAACTGTGATTTTAAATCAAGCCAGCGAGGTTCTCTTTTAGTATATCAGTTGGGTTCCATCAGTTGTCTGACTGAGACCTGAATGGGCTATTACTGAGGCCTTCTCTGTTAGACACAGTCTGCCAGCAAAGCCAGTTAAGAAACCCAGTAAAGTTTCTTTTCTTTTTAGTTTCTTGTATCCCAAGAGGAGTAGGAGATAGGTCTCACAATGAAACCTTAGAACTTTTGTGTCCTAATATTTCTCCCAGCTCCCCTGACTGTGATCACCCATCCAATGAACTTAATTTGTGTTGTTGCCCACACCCTGTGTCCCTTGGGCTTGCTGACAGCTGAGTCCTTTTTAATGAGAAGGTGACAGGCAGCATGCAATTGAGGCTGGGCTGTTCATGAATCACAGAACCTTCCTACCGCCAATCTTAGAAGATTACAATACATCTATTTGTGCATTCCCAGTCTGGAGTAATTGTTTTTAGCAATTCAGTGTAGTTCTGTCTCATCAGTGTACAGATGAATTTGTGTGGTTTTAATTATTGGGAGAGATGAATTGTTTCCCAGGTTCAGGTTTGTTGGGTGAAATTAGAGAATTCATTCAGGCACCCACAGCTGCTATCACTGAGCCGAGCCAAGGGACTGTTCGAGGTCTGGGATCTAGGAAGGAGTGGAGAGAGATCCTGCCCATCTGACGGTGGAAGAGGAGGTCAGCTCAACATGCAACAGGGGAACCCCACTGTTTGGTGTTCTCATCCACCACCTCAAATGCACCTTCCTCACTCATCTCTTATTCCTCCTTGATCAGCTCTGTGATATTCTCTGGAGGACCATATTATTGAAGAGCTCAGCAGACCAGTACAGTGACAGAGATCCTGACAGGAGGGTACTGCAGGGCACCCCCTGACCTGTTCAGGCGTCAGAGCCAGTGTATTCTGAGTCTCCCATGAGTTGTAAATCTAATGTGTTGTCCAGACTTAGTGAGGAGTATCTGTCCTCTCGATATTGCACCATTTTGCATCTATCTGTGCAGTGCCACAAAGATCTGCACTGACAAGCGTACAGATGGTCATGACCGTCTACATAGAAAATAGCATTCTCCTTTGCCAATGGCTTTCAGTCATCGGCAGATGACTGGGCGGCACGGTGGCACAGTGGTTAGCACTGCTGCCTCACAGCGCCAGAGACCCGGGGTCAATTCCCGCCTCAGGCGACTGACTGTGTGGAGTTTGCGCATTCTCCCCGTGTCTGCGTGGGTTTCCTCCGGGTGCTCCGGTTTCCTCCCACAGTCCAAAAATGTGCAGGTTAGGTGAATTGGCCATGCTAAATTGCCCGTAGTGTTAGATGTAGGGGTAAATGTAGGGGAAGGGGTATGGGTGGGTGCGCTTTGGCGGGTCGGTGTGGACTTGTTGGGCCGAAGGGCCTGTTTCCACACTATAAGTAATCTAATCTAATCTCTTCATCTCTGTCTGTAGATTTTATTTACAGGGTAGATCCTTCTCTCTCTTTGTGATCTTGGTTTCTGTCCTTTAGCTTCCTGATGCCCATTGCTACCTCTATCAAGGCCACTGTTTCTTATCTTCAGTCACCTCAGTATCTGAGGATGTAGCATCCATTTCCAACTACCTGGTGTTCAGATTAGATTAGATTCCCAACAGTGTGGAAACAGGCCCTTCGGCCCAACAAGTCCACACCGACCCTCCAAAGAGCAACCCACCCAGACCCATTTCCCCCTGACTAATGTACCTAACACTATGCACAATTTAGCATGGCCAATTCACCTAACCTGCACATTTTTGGATTGTGGGAGGAAACCGGAGCACCCAGAGGAATCCTACACAGACACGGGGAACATATGCAAACTCCACACAGACAGTCACTCAAGGTTGGAACCGAACCCAGGTCCCTGGCACTGTGAAGTAGCAGTGCTAACCACCGAGCCACCATGCTGTCCTCCAGTCTACCTCACAATGATACTGACTGCAGGACACTCCTCCCAGTCTCCCAAATGGTATCCAAATAAGTGTGCCCACTGTTCTGATGCCTACATGATGCCAGGAGGGTGGCAATCTTCTGAATTGGCAAAGTTCCTAATTCTGACTCCTCCCTGATCTGTGATGGCTGTTGCAACTTTAAATCCAAAGGAGGCAAACCTTCCACCAATGAAAAGCCATTACACTTGTCTTTATAAATGGCTCTGTCCTCCATGATTGGCTGTCAGTTTGTCCATGCCTTCCTTCAGCTGGTCAAAAGTAAGCAGCACCAAAACATTACCTGGAAAATGCAAAACCTTCAGAGAGATAGGTTTTTAATAAGCTCTGAACAAGTTTGTTTGGAAGCACAGGAGAGTTCAGAGGCCCATGATCCCTTGAAGAAAATATATGAGACTGGAAACTGAGGTGGGAGATCTAGATATACAGTATCGCCATCATTTCTTTCTAGTTCCCTGCCTCCATTCTGGCCCACATGGGACCCAGAAAGGCCTCATTTGTGAGTATATAGGTAGTGCTGAGAGGGGGTGGGAGACGATAAGACTCTGCTGTGTTATATTATGATTGTTCTTTTAGTGTATGATGTAAATGTGTTCAATCCACAGCTTTTCAGTCAAAAATGTTGTAAAATAAGGATTTTGTAGAAGCTAATGGGTGTTTTCTTAACTATTTGATGTATGTTATTCAAGGCCTGCATTAGAAGACTTAGCTGAAGTTCAAATGAACCTTATTCAGACCTGAGCAAGAAAGATGGACAAAACCTAACCAAAAGCCCTAATTTTCACCCTTCTTGCTTGGCATGAATTGAGTGGGAGTGAAAAACAGTGTTGGTTGGAATTAAAATCAGAGCTCTGCAGTCAACCCACACTCCCTCCCGCTGGCATTGTAATTCCTGGCTTTTGAGAAGTGTCTGATCTCTGCCACAGACAAACAATGGCCTTGCTCTGCAGGAAGGCTATCAAGTTATTAGGGTCCCACATTATTCTGTTGTATGGATTGCACTGAGCTGCAGAGCTTCCAGTAGTAACAAGCAGCCCAGCATGGACTCAGGAAAGGTTAGCACTGCTGCCTCACAGCGCCTGAGACCCGGGTTCATTTCCCGCCTCAGACTGTGTGGAGTTTGCACGTTCTCCCCGTGTTTGCGTGGGTTTCCTCCGGGTGCTCCGGTTTCCTCCCACACTCCAAAGATGTGCAGGTTAGGTGAATTGGCCATGCTAAATTGCCCGTAGTGTTAGGTAAGGGGTAGATGTAGGGGTATGGGTGGGTTGCGCTTCGGCGGGGCAGTGTGGACTTGTTGGGCCGAAGGGCCTGTCTCCACACTGTAAGTAATCTAATCTAATCTAATCTAATAAAATGTTAGGTAAAACTATTTTTTATCTTGCGTTTCATTGTGGAATGAGTTGAACAATATGTCTCCTCCAGATCCACCAAAGGGGAGCTATTAGTCTGCAGTCTCCCAGGCTACTCTAATCCTCTACCATTGGTGATTGCCTGCAGATCCACTCACCACAAATGCCAGGCATTATTTCATCCCGTTGAACTAAATCATGATACTTGAAAAATCAGAATGACATTTAAAAGTTAAGATGGACATTTCTCAACCACCAAAAATCCTGTGTACTACATTAATAGAGTTTATATTGGACTCTTTTGTTTGTCCCTTCAAGATCTCCACTCTCATGTCAGTTTATTTTAAACTGAAGTGAAATTGAAGTGAGTTAAGCTGTTTACGAGCAGGTGTAAATGATGTTTCATCTCATAACGAATCAAGGATGTTCAAACAGGTCTTTTGACTGCAGACTAAGTAAAATAAACATGAAACATAAAGAGTGAACATTCACAGAAATTCAGACTTTTAAATTGAATTGCTGGAAGTACACTCCTTAGCCCAAAGTTCTCTAAAGGCTTGGTCCAGGATTCTGCAGAATAATGGGTGATTCCAGTAGAGAATGGTGGTTAGGGGTCAGACTCGTTTTACCTCCAGTGAGTTTGTACACTGCAGACAAAGCAAGCGTAGAGAATTTGTGGAATCTAGTTTCTCAGTCTCTGCCGGTGATCCTTTGTGGGAACTGTCATATTTGTTGACCCCAGCTCCATTGGATGTCTTGGTTTTGGCTCTACGATGTGTGAAAGAATGTGATATGTTTATCATAAACTGTCAAAGCAAGCAGCAGGAATGGAGATGTCCCATTGCTAGGGCCAGCTGAAGAGAAACCAGATGCATTTTAGTTGCTCAGAACAACAGTAACAAGTAGCTTGTAAGATTAAACAAAAAAATCTCTAGACACTCGATTTGTGAAGGGTGTTCAGTTCAGAAAATACCCTTCATCTCGTTGGTTAAAACCACTTAATGACAAGAATTTGATTTGCTAAGCACTTTGTGCAGGGTTGTGTGAGTTTAGAACTTTATCTTGCCTTTCATTTTAATTCCTGTACTATCACCTTTAGCTGGATGGTGGATCATTTCAATTGTGGTCTGTACTATCAGCACAGTCATTAGCTGATAGGAAGTGCACTTGTTATAGGATGAGCTAACTGACAATGAGATATGACGAGATGCAATGCCTTTGTCTATTTAGTGGCTTAATTTAGCACAGCTAACAATCTTCAACACAATAAGGAGAATTACCTGAAGGTTGGCAAAGTTCTCAGCTCTATGCTGGAATCAATTAGCAGCACTAATTGTACTAACTTGAGTCAGATCTTGGCCAGTCTAATGAAATGAGCAGCTTGGTTCGAGGGCGAACTCCCAAAAGCTTCTTGAGATTTACCATCATCTAAAAATGAAGTGGATATTAAGAGTGAATGCAGTGTAAGTTGTTTACCTTGTCAAGAAGGCCTTATAACTGTCCCTTAGCAATAGGATGAAGGCTTAGTCTTTGGGGACAGAAAACTGTTAGCAAAACCCCAATCGTGAAATGTTGTGCAAGTTCTGCCCTGCTGGAAGTGATTTGAGAATGAGCAATGTGAGAATAATGATTAGAATTTATTGATGCATTTCAAATGCAAATTGTACACCAACAATAATCTCTATGAACGAGATTCTTTTTATTTAGAACTCACTCACTTACAGAATTTAAACTGTGTTTCCAAACAACAGTAAAAACAAGTGAATGCCATATCAGTACAACATGTCTCAAACAGCACAGCACCTGAGGAACATTTAACTGCAAATTTAAAGTTGTTATGTACCAAGGGTTTGTCATGAAGAAATTTATGACCCATGTGGTTACTTTATTAGTACAGTCCTCTCCAACAAAGGCATGCTAAAAAAACCTTTGCATCACATAAGCATGTATCATTCTCTACTTGACCAGTCTGTGCAAGCAAGTAAAGCTGTTTTTGTTTTGCTTCATAAGAAAAGCCTGACCACAGTACACTGGACATCTGTCCAAAGTCATACTCCTGGAATGTGTCGTGTGCAGCGAGCTACTTGTGGTTTGGCTACTGTGAGATTATGACATTCCAGCCACTGGAAAGCCTCTCACTGGTAACTGTGTGCAGTAATGCTAAACATAAACATTTGCAGTGACATCACATTCATTACAATTGTCAAACATGATCTGCAATGAGCTCGGGTTACCTGGAGATTATGAGTAACAGCACCATCTATCAGAAAGTGCTACAAAAAAAAGCCCTTGTTGTGAAAAAAGTGATTACACCGAGTTCTTTCATTTGCATTCAGTGGATAGCAATCCTAGGTGAAAAGTATCACCTAGAATGGAATAAGCAGAAAGGAAATGAAACCATATAGGTGTGCTGTAATCTATCCAGTTTCCAAATCCTTCCAGATCCAACAGGTTTCCTCGGATTTCTATTAGATTTTAGAGTGAAATGCTGGTTAGTGATCTGCTAATGCTGATGGGAGAAGGATATAGAAGGAGATTATGGGGAATGCAGCTAATTAGTGACCGGTTCCTTAGACCCTTGGTTAATTTAGATCGACGGGCAGACTTCCAAGTCTGAACTAACTAATAGAGGACAGTTTATTCTGGGAGATCAACCGCTTACCAAAACAAAAGTGGATACTGTCAATAAGAGCAGATGAATAAGAAGGAACCTCAAGATGGAGGTGATCTCCAAAGACAAGTCTCAAATTTATAATAAATAGTTGCCAGACCTTTAAGAAGAATCCCTCTACTAAGTGGCCTATACCTGCAGCTGTAGCCCTTTGGTATTTGCAACTGAGGAGAGGAGGTGGTAGGTTTTAATTGAGGAATTACTGTCTGCCCCAGCTTTCCCACTGGAAGGCCCCCACCATCCATTGGCCAAGCTATGGTTTTATCAGTTTGCCATCTGGAAAAATTCCAATCAATGTAACTTGTCAAATTACCTACAACCGCAGTGTGATATTGTCAGTATATTTACTTTTGCTCCTTTATAAAATCCAGCCCATTGTACCAGATATTTTGGTGATCTAGTGGGAATTTTACATTGAGATTTGGTGTGCTCTGAAATTTCTAAGTAACAGCCAGACTTGTCAAGTTATAAGAGGGAGAAAAATGCATATAAGTAACATTTATGTAATTGATTTGTGTACTTGACATTTGGTTTAATGTTCACTTGTCACATTAATTTAACGTTGTTTATAAAAGATATTTTTAGGATGAGCAAAAGAATGGATTTTTGTTGTGCTTTAGTTTTTTTTAACCTGAACATGCACCTTTGAAAGAGGTTCTTGCACGAGAGAATACAAGAGGAAAAAGATTATCATCAGAGTTTATGTCAGTCAATATGAAAAACCAGGGGATTGCATATGAAATGATCAGTTTCCTGCTTCAGTCTTGCTCTCGAAAACTCCAAGGGATTTATTTTGAAATATTACAGTTGGAGAGGCAGAACTCCTTGTAAATGTCTATTTTGGCCACAATCTATGAAGTGAACAATGCTTATAGGGGTCATTTGCCTTTAACCAAAAAAATAAAATGGGAATGAGCAAGTCGACAGCCTGTGTCTCATCTCTTCCATTTTTTTATCTCAATTTGTGCCATCAGAAAATATCTAAACTGGGAGAGATATATTGATGGCTATCTTTCAAGACTTTGTAGATTTTGGAACAGTTTCTATGGATTGGAGGGTAGCTCATATCACTCCACTAATTTAAAAAGATGGCAGAGAGAAAACAGGATGGACTAGATTGAAATCCGTTGTAGGGAATATGATTGAGTCAGTTATAAAAGATTTAATAGCAGAGCACTTGGAAAACCTGACAATATCGGGCAGAATTAGCATAGATTTATGAAAGCGATATCAACTTTGGCAAATGAACTGGAAGTTTTGTGGATGCAACTAGTAGAGTTGATTAAGGGACATAGTGGATGCAGTTTACTTGGAATTTCAGAGGCTTTTGAGAAGAAATTAGCATGTGACAGTAAAGGATGCGGAATTTGAGATAGTGTACTTGGAAAGGGAACTGGTTGGCAGGCAGGAGATAAAGTATAGGAATAAATGGATCTTTTTCCATGTGGCAGACAGTGGCAAGTACGATATCACAGGAATCAGTGATTGGAGCAAGCTATTCACAATATTTAAATGAGGGAACTAAATGTAATGCCTCCAAGTTTTCAACCAACACAGAACAGAGTAGGTAGGTGAATTGTATGACGATGCAGAGATGCTTCGGACGAGTTGAGTGAAGGGACAAATTGAGTATAAAGTAGATAAATGTGAGGTTATCCAATTTGTTAGCAAAAACAGAAGGCAAGTTATGATCTGAATGGCAATAGATTGTGGAAGGAGGAGGTGCAATGAGACCTGGGTGTTCTTGTTCACATTGGCTGAAACTAAGCATGTAGGTGCAGGATGGGGCAAAGAAGGCAAAATGGTATGTTGATCTTCAGAGTAAGAGGACTTGAGTACAGGAGAAGTCATGCTGCAATTGTACAAGGCCTTGGTGAGACCTTACCTAGAGTACTGTCTGTCTATCTGAGGAAGGATATTCTGGCTATGGGAGGGTTTATCAGACTGTTTCCTCAGATGACAGGACTAACATATGAAGAGAGATTGGCTCAGTTAGGACTGTATTACTAGAGTTTCAAAGAATGAGGGGAAATCTCATAGAAATATATAAAAGTGGGGCACACTTCTGGCACAGTAGTTATGCCCCTTCCCCTGGACAGGGAGAGCCAGGTTCAAGTCCCACCTGCTCCAGAGGTGTGATTAGAAATATAAGTTAAATTAAAAATAAATAGAAACATTATAAAATTCTAACAGGACTAGACAGGTAAATGCAGGAAAGATGTTCCCAATGACCAGGAAGTCCAAAACCAAGGTCATACTGGAAGGATACAGTGTAATCCATTTAGGACTAAGAGTGGTGAACCTGTGAAATTCTCTGCAACAGAAAATGGTTGAAGCCAAAACACTGATGCTTTCAATAAGGAGTTAGCTATAGTACTTTGAGCTAAAGGGATGAAAAGGTATGGGGAGAAAGCAGGAATAGGGTACTGAGTTAGATGCTTAGCCATGATCATATTGAATGATGGAGCAGGCTCATAGGACCGAATGGCCTACTCCTATTTTCTCTGATTAGATGAATCTGTTTTCCATCTTGTTTTTTGCCGCTCATCAATATCACAACTGGTCCCTGATGTGATCAGTTGGCATGTAAAATTGAAAAGAAATAAGGTTTGATAAAGTCAGAATTTAACAATTCAAATGTCAAGACATTGGACATAACAGAAAATAGATGTTAAGATCTGACATAAAAAAATTACAGATGTGAAAGAATGTTTTTGTCTTCCAGCTGTTTGAATTTGGTTAGGCCTAGTTATTGTGAATTTTGTTCTGACTGGAATTGATGACTCTTTACATGAAAGGTATTTATATATTTTGTATAATTTTTTTTTGTTTTGTTTGACAGGTTACTCAATGCCAACAAGATTAACTGTCTGCGAGTAGATGCTTTTCAGGATCTCCATAATTTAAACCTCCTGTCTCTATATGACAACAAATTGCAGACCATTGCCAAAGGCACTTTTGCACCTCTGCGTGCTATCCAGACTTTGTATGTATTCCTTCATAATGTCAGCTGCATGGGAAAGTTTGATCTTGTTGAGATGTGAAAATAGTATATGAAATAATTCATGATATTTATACACTTTTAAAATGAAAAAGAGAAGAGAAATTCCCATCTCTTAGTCTCCTCTGAGGTATGCACCGAAACCTGGGAGACTAGGCTTATGCAACCTCAACTTCCAGTCATGTTTCATTTAGTTTACCTTGTTAGCTTTTGAGAAGTAATTATTCCCTAATTATGGTGCAGATAATGGTGAATAAAAGCTCACATTCTACCGCTCCTTGGTATGGTTCAAGGAGCACAAAGGAAATATGTAGCCTCTTAAAGCAATGGTATTTTCCTCAATATGTTTATGGTTTTCCATCAAGTTGAAAATCAGATGCCAGTTCAAGTCAGAAATTATAATTATACTAATTAAATGTAATGAGTATAGGGATGTAATATCCTTTCAAATTCTGTCAGTAATTTTTTTTTGGAATCATAAGTTAGCACAACACACAAGAAGGCCATTTTATGAATCGAGTCTTCAGTGGCTGCTTCGGGGGTCAAACCAGTTCGCCTGTTAGTCCCATTCTTATCTCATGACAATCCACTTACTGCTTCTTCAAACGTTATCCAGTTTCCATTTCCAGAAAGCAGTTGAAGGAAAGGGAGACTAGAATACGAACTCAATCTAGCAAGAAACACCATAATGATCTACAAAAACTTCAATAGATATGGATAAAAGAAATGTTTAGGTGAGGTGCAAGTGGGTCAATTACAGGAGAATTTATAATGAGGAGAAGAGAAATGGAAGAGAAGCTGAATGATTACCTTGGGTAGAATCTTAGAGGCCAATGATGTGATATGTGGTAGAATCAGACAGGAAATCCTGCAGACTGTCTCAGTGTCATTACCTCAGTTGTGGATAGTGCTGAAGGATGTTGCAGGTAATAGAGGGACATAGATAAGCAGCAGAGCTGAGCTGAGAGGTGGTAAATGAAGTCTAATGTAGAAAAGTATGAAATGATTCACTTTGGAAGGAACAACAGGAATAAAGAGTACTGGGCTAATGGTAAGACTCTTGGTAGTGTAGATGAGCAGAGAGATCTCAGTGTCCAGGTACGTAGATCCCTGAACGTTGCCACCAGGTTGAAAGGGTAGATAAGAAGGCATATGGTGTGTTAGCTTTTATTGGTAGAGGGATTGAGTTTCAGAGCATGAGGTCATGCTGCAGCTGTGCAAAATTCTGATGTAGGCACATTTGGAGTATTGCATATAGTTCTGGTCACCGCATTATAGGAAGGATGTGGAAGCTTTGGAAAGGGTGCAGAGGAGATTTACTAGGATTTTGCCTGGTATGGAGGGAAGGTCTTAAATGGAAAGACTGGGGGACTTGAGGCTGTTTTTGTTAGAGCGAAGAAGGTTGATAGGTGACTTAATTGAGATATATAAGATAATAACACTGTTAGATAGGGTGGACATTGATACCCTTTTCCTTGGATGCTGCTGGCTAGCATGAGGGGATATAGCTTTAAATTGGGGATGTTAGATAAAGAACAGATGTTAGAGGTAGTTTCTTTACTCAGTGAGCAGCAGGGGCATGGACCGCACTGCCTGCAACAGTAGTAGACTCGCAAATTTAAGGGCATTTAAATGATCATTGGGAAAACAAATGGATAAAAATGGAATAGTCTAGGATAGATGGGCTTCAGGTTGGTTCCATAGGTCAGTGAACATCGAGGGCTGGAAGGGCCTGTACTGTGCTGTAATGTTCTATGTTCTATGATTTATTGGATTTTTTTTGGGGAAGTCTCAACCAGAGTGGATAGAGGGCAACCAGTAGATGTGTTGTATTTGAACTTCCAGAAGGTGTTCGACAAGGTACCTCACAGAAGGTTAAGTCATAAGATAAGATCCCACAGTTATGGTGGCAGTATATTGACATGGATAGAGAATTGGCTAAAAGGCAGGAACATTGAGTCGAGATAAGGGTATTCATTTTCAGGTTGGCAACCTGTAACCAGTGTGGTTGCACAGGGGTCAGTGCTGGGATCACAGTTTACAATATATATTAATGATTGGAGGAAGGGAGCAAATATACTGTAGCCAAATTTGTAAACAGCACAAAGGTGGAAGGGCAAGTTATCAGAGTGGTACAATGTCCATTAACAAGGAGATATTGATAGGTTACTGGGCAAAAAGTTGGCAAAGCGTATTCCCTGCTGTACTAGTCCTCATTCCCTAGCAAACAGGAGGATTGGAAAATGTGAAGTTGCTCATTTTGGAAGGGATAGCAAAAGAACAGAGTATCATTTTAGTGGAGAGAAATTGCAGAAAACTTCAACAGAAAATTACTTGGTCAAAGCTAGTCTACTGGGGCAGCAGGTAATGAGGAAGGCTAATGGAACACTGGTCCTTATTTCAAGGGGCGGTTGGAGTATAAGAATAGAGAAGTCTTACTGCAATTGTACAAGGTGCTGGTGAGACCACATTTGGAGCACTGTGAGCAGTTTTGGTCCCCTTATTTAAGGAAAGATTCTGTTTCATTGGAAGCATCTCAGAGAAGGTTCACTAGGATGATCCCGGTAAGGAGTGATTGTCTTATGGGCAAAGACGAGAAAGGTTGGGACTCTACTCACTGTGTTTTAGAAGATTGAGAGGCGATTGATTGAAACATATAAGATTCTTAAATGGTTTGATAGGTTAAATTTAGGGTGTAGCTTTTCTTGCTGAGCTGTAGGTTTGATATCCAGACGTTTCATTACCTGGCTAGGTAACATCATCAGTGGCGGCCTCCAAGTGAAGCAAAGCTGTTGTCTCCTGCTTTCTATTTATATGTTTGTCCTGGATGGGATTCCTGTGGTTTGTGGTGATGTCATTTCCTGTTCGTTTTCTGAGGGGTTGATAGATGGTATCTAGATCTATGTGTTTGTTTATGGCATTGTAGTTGGAGTGCCAGGCCTCTAGGAATTCTCTGGCATGTCTTTGCCTAGCCTGTGCCAGGATAGATGTGTTGTCCCAGTCGAATTGGTGGTTTTTTTTCATCCGTGTGTAGAGCTACGAGGGAGAGAAGGCCGTGTCTTTATGTAGCTAGCTGGTGTTCGTGTATCCTGGTGGCTAACTTTCTTCCTGTTTGTCCTACGTAGTATTTGTGGCAGTCCTTGCATGGAATTTTATAGATGACGTTGGTTTTGTCCATGGGTTGTACTGGGTCTTTTAAGTTTGTTAGTTTTATTTGAGAGTGTTGGTGGATTTGTGTGCTACTAGGATTCCGAGGTTAAATTCTAAGAGGATATTTCCCCTCGTGGAAGAGTTTAGCACCAGAAGGCATAGTCTCAGAAAAAAAAGAGTGTCAATTTAAGACTGAGATGAGGAGGAATTTCTTCTCTCAGAGGGTTGTGAGTCTTTGGAATTTCTTGCCACAGAGATCTGTGGGAGCAGAGTTCAAACTGGATATTTAAGACGGAGATAGATGGATAGATAGATAGATAGACAGACAGACATATAGATATATAGATTCATTCTTGATCAATAGCAGAATCAAGGATTACAGGGAAAATGTAAGAAAGTGGACATGAGGAATGTCAGATCAGCCATGATCCTATTGAATGGCAATGCAGACTTGAGGACGACCTTCCCCTGTTCCTATTTCCTATGGTCTTATGGAAACCGTCTCTCCTTATTTACTTTATGATTTTAAACTCCTCTTTCACATCTTTTATAAACCTTCTCTGCTGTGATGACTCTACCGTCTCCAGTTTATCCATGTGTGGGTGGTCCCCACTTTATGAACATCTGACTTATGAATGCCTGTACTTACGAATGAGATTTCATATTAATATTCATTTTAATGATTCGACATACAAACGTTTGCTTGCACTGAAACTATTAAAATATATTGTATTCTGTTCTGACTTATGAACGCATTCAGGAATAGAGCCCGGTCATCACGAGGAGTCTGTCTGTAACTGTAACCTCTCATACTTGGAACCATTCAAGTCAATCTTGTCTCCACCCTCTTCAGCAGTTTTACATTCTTTTGAAAAGTGTGGTGTCGTGAATAGGACAGGTGTCATGAACAGTGGCTGGAGCTGACCTAATGTCTCATTTATTGGTGTATTTTTTGTTGTGGTATAATTCTGAGGGAACTAGAAACAAACTTGTATTGTCAACAATAAGTCAACATTGCCAAATTCGACTAGGGGTCATTGGTTACATCAGAGTATAGAAATCAGCCTTGGAACATTCCTACCTACTGGCCTCAAATACTCACTGGATATATTCTTTGAGTCATCAGAGAACCTGCACAGGTGAAGCTGCAGAAGTAATGCGAAAAATAACAAAATAACTTTAATACAGAAAATCCATGTTTTCTGTAGTGCAGATGTTTTATTCCAGCGGAAACATTGTTCCTCGTATTCCTTCTACAGCCAGCTTTGTCCACTGCAAATTACATAGACGTGCATATAATCTCCCAAGGTGGTAATGGACCACTGTTTTGTTTTGTCCTAATTCATTAACTTTTTTCTGGGGTTTCTAACCAGGTGTGCTTGCTTCTCTTATGCCCAGCTAATCTTATACTCCAATCATATTGTATTACTTTTCTGCCTAATCTGACTGCAAGATGCACCTTCCGTTCTGAGGAAGAGTTACTTGATCTGAAAAGTTAATTCTGATTTCTGTCCACGGATGCTGAGCTTTCTCAGCAATTTCTGTTTTTGTTAAAATTCCTAGAATTACTTTTTCCTCTTTGTTATCATTCATTCCAACAACTGTAATGCTTTATCCAACTTGCTCGTGTCCATGATACCTGCTTCCAGTTTACTGGATCCTATTCTGTTGAAATCACTAATCACTCAAATTCCGTAACTCATGTCCATGTTAGCAGACAAAGTTAATAGTTCTATCTCCTTCAAATCTACCATCAACACCAGACTCCTTAAGAAAGCTAGGTTTGATCTTTTCTGTCTGTACAGAAATCCCTTTCCGCTTCACCATCCTTGAACACATTGAGCCCATTTTACCTACAGTTCCATGTAAGATTTATACTCAAGCAATAATACTTTACAGCCATTATCAAGGTCACTAATGTCATTCTTCATGCCTGTATCCTCTAAAAGATCATCTCTCCTGATCCTTGTTGACCTCTCTGTAATCTTCGATATAGTTGACCACACTACCAGCATCAGCTTGATTCTATTCTTAACGTTAAATTGTGGTCAGTTTATCATTAGCAGTGGTTTCTCCTCTAGTTTTCACATTGTTTTTCCCGGTGTTCCTCTGTAGGTCTACCTTTCATTTAATCAAAATTTCTATCCACGTGCATCCAGCAGTAACATCGTCCGAAATTACTCCAGATTTTGTCTGTATGCCGATGACACTCACCTGTATCTCACCATCATCTGTTTAGGCCTCTGCAGTCAGATTTGTCACTCTGCTCGTTTGACATTCAATATTGGATGAGCTGAAATTTCTTTGAATTAACTATTCAGAAAACTATAGACTATAATACCAAAGTCATTGGCTTCAGTTCTACCCAAACCTCATTCCCTGACCATCACTTCCATCCCGGGGTAAATGTCCTAATCTGGGTGATGCTGCCTTCATGTTATGTTTGATGTACCAGACTTCAAGATCTCAATGTTTTTCTTATTCTGGACCCTTCTGTACCTCTGATTTTAATTGGTTCAACATTGGTGATCAAGCTTTCATGGTTTTAAGCTTGACTTCTCTCCCTTAGCCTTCCTATCTCATGGGCTATTTTCCTTTTTTTCTTAAAATCAACTTGGTTGATTAAACTTCTTGGTTATCAGTCATGATAAATCCTTGAGCAGTTTACTTTTTTTAAATTCACAACATCCTTGCTAAACACCTTGGGATATTTTACTACTTTCACTGCACTGTATACATTGAAATTTTGTTGTTATTATGATTACCCAGTTTTATTAGTTCAATATCTGGTGCCTCTAGACTTAGTTACTTCCAACCCACTCCTATTCACACGCCACATTATTCCATTCCCAAAGTTGACATCATTCAAAACTCTGCTGCCAGAGTGCTTACTCTCCTCATCTCACAGTTAGCCATATTTTTGATGTTTTGTTGAGCTATGTTAGGTCCCTGTTGACTAATGCCTCAATGATAGCATTCTGATACTTATTTTCTGACTCATTTGTGGCCTCTTTCCTGTCTACATGTGTAATTTCCTCCAGCTCCCTTCACAATAAATGAAATCCTGGTCACCTAACCATCTCCAATTTTAATTACTCACAATTAACAGTGTTGTGAGACTGGGCATTCATCTTTTAACAGAATAAGCACTGGAATTCTCTCCTTAGACCTTGTCTTTTCTTATTTAGGATGCTCCTTAAATCTAGCCTCTCCGGCCAAGCATTTGACCATCTTGCCCTCCTGATGCACTTCGTGTGGCTCAGAGTTGAATTTAGTTTACAATGCTGTTATGGTTCATGTTGAAACATTCTGTTACATGAAAGGTCCTATCTGAATACAAGATGTTGTAGTTTATGTTCCTAAACCTGACTTCCAACCCAGTCACCAGCTGGTTACTTGATAAAAAACAATTGCATTCCATTTTGTTTCTTTTGTGTCTTCCAAACAATTCTATCTGTGTAAATTTAGCTTTCGCCCCATACTGTTAAATCATGTTTTCTATATATGTCATTTAACAGTATAATTCTCTTAGGATACATCTTATTCAAAATTTTGGCATGTAAATACAGAATCTTGAGTTAATAACTTTTCCTTTCTTTATCCTACAGTATTTATTGTTTTTCAGAGTCACACACCAACCTGACCAAACAATATTACTGGTCCTTCACTGTTATTAGGTCATAATTCTGAAAGTTCCCTCCTAATAGTACTATTGGTGCACTTAACCCAAAGCGACCACAATCGTTCAAGAAGGCAACTCACCATCACCTTTTCTGTGTTAATTAGGGATGGGCAATAAATTCTGGCCTGCCAGGAAAACCCAAATTCAGTGCAAAGTTAAGAAAACATTTGGCACTTAACAACCGCATGGTTTCCTATCTCGGTTTCCCTGCATGTGATATCATCTCCTTTCTCAAGATCTGATCTTTCATAAAGCCTAGCAAATTTTCTACTTGGTCTAATTCTGTGTTGGCAACTATTTCTCTCCTTGCAAGCTTGGCAGAAATTTCAAATTACCCAGTTTAAATCCTCTGAGCTCTTTATTTGACTTCTCTGAGACCCATTTATACAACTCCACCACCCCGCCTCCCCCCCCCCCCCCCCCCCCCCCCCCCCCCCCCTCGGATGTCACCTCACATTCCAAAACATTGTGTTTCACTATCCCATTGGTTCTGATAGGAACAATGACTTTTGGCTGATCATCCCCTTTTTCCAGTACCTTTTCAATCCTAATTCTGTCACTTGCCCTAACACAAAGAAGGCAATGTATCAATCCGAACTCTCAGAAACAGCTACAGAAAAGCCTTTCTATTTATCTAGTCAGAGAAACCCCGATAATGGCCATAAATGTTTTCTTCTCTTTGTATTCATAACTTATCCCTTCCTGAGGAAACCTCTTGTTCCACGGTGTCACTCATGATTTCAATTTTCAAGAATTATTTCCATAGTTAATAACACTGGGAGTACATGAATAATGCAGTTTTTACATCTCTGATAATGAAAGCGATGTACGCCCTCAGAGCTTCAGCCTGCCTTAAATAATTCAGTAGGAAGCATTGCAGTTCTGCCATTTCTCATCTACTCAGGTAATAAGCAGTTTTGGATGTGGTGCAGGACCAGCAGTCACTGTGGCGAATACTAAGTCGTACATTGTAAATTCTTAATGTAGCAGGGCCCCAGTAAATGCATTACAGCTGCAAAGAACAATTGGTACATTAGCTGCTTTACCTCGCCCTTTGAAGAGCTCTTTGCACTGCTGTTTTACATTCTTTTGACAGGGTCAGTGCATTGTTTTGACTTCACTGTTTTTTGTTGTTGTTGCTTGTCTTCATAAAAGGCATCTGGCTCAGAACCCATTTATTTGTGATTGCCATCTGAAATGGCTTGCGGACTACCTGCACGCAAACCCCATTGAAACAAGTGGTGCCCGCTGTACCAGTCCTCGCCGCCTGGCAAACAAGAGGATCGGGCAGATCAAGAGCAAGAAGTTCCGCTGCTCAGGTAATTAGATTGTTTGAACTTTGCTATTTGTTGATCTAGTAATATATATTAGACTATCTTGGCTTGGAGCGCCTCTCGTATGGATTCTGATAATTTGTCTGTTTTACTGTGAATTATTAAAGCTCTCAGAAGCTTTTCAGCCTCTTTGTTTCTGACTCAATGCTAACTGCAGTGTTTCAGTCTCGTGCTGTTTGCTTTGCCATTTGTTTTAGTGTTGATGAGTTGCAACCTGTGGATTTAATATAAAATAAACTGTTCCTTTTTCCTTCAGCTGCTAACATTCAGGTGCCTCTCTTCTGTCTTTTCTCTTTCTCTCTTTTTTTATGTTTTTAGCAAAAGAACAATATTTCATTCCAGGTAGGTTTGCCTTGCAGCAGAACTGACCAGCTGTGGATTTCTCTTAGGATTTAGTGGAGTGTTGCATGCTGTAGTAATTGGGTGAATTTCCCCTTACAGTGATATAGTTTCTTCCTCATCTTCCAGTAGTTGAATCTGCTCCTGATAAGAGATTTGCATGAAACCTTTCAATCCGAGTAGCTGAATCCTTAAGCCCATGTTTCTGTATGTCAGCTATGCAGTTGCCATGCATCATGGTTCTTTTATTGTTCTCTGATTCTATTCCCACGTCTGGTCTAAGGTCGCTATTTATTGGAGGTAGTAGCACATTATTCATTCCTGTCTTGATAGAGTTTAACATTTGTTGTCACCTTTCGTGCATTAAAGCTTCAACAAGAAACTTTTGGTCATGTTGTTTAGAAAAGGGTTATCATAAATGCCAATGGCTGGATGAGAAATACTCAGCGCAGCATCATCTGACCTCCCTGTTGCACTCCATTAGTAGACAAAGTTCAATTTACTTTATATGGCATTTTGGAAATGAGAACAATCACTTATACCAGAAGAAACTATCCTGTATACTCTAATCTTAAAATAAACCACTTACTGGTTCAGTTAAGGCCCTGTTCAGAACATTTATTTGGATATTCAGAAAACCTCCCATCATTCCTTGTTCATGAAGCTGTTTGGGTTATCTGCTGTCAGGTTTTTGCCCACAGAGGTAGATTTAAAGCAGAGTCTTAAAGGACAAGGGATGCCAGGAAACAGTAAGGCTTGGAGAGGATTCCCAAATTTCCATCCATCACAGGATGGTTGAGGATACAATTACCAATGGCGTATTGAAAGGTGGAATATGGTTTAAGGTGGTGGCTGAAGGCTTGAGCATTCCTAATGTTTAACTGAAGAAAATTGGCTTATACAATACTTGACTTTGACCCTGATCTGAGCTTCTGTCCATCTGCCTCACTGTAACAAAGTGCACAGTAAAATCACCTGACTTCATCTCTGCCTCAGCCCAATAGCTGGGGAAATCGCCATCCATGGCTTTGACATCACTGGATTGAACAATTCTCATGCTCCTCTGGATGTCGAGCTTGTGACAGAATCAAATAGGCCATAGTCTGTCTAATCCATAACTAATGGTGTATTTCTATACCTGAGATTGAAAGAAGACATCAGACAGAAAAAGTGTTTAGAGAGAGAGAGAAAACACTCTACATGACAATAGAAAGCTATATTTAGTGAATATAATGTAAAATGCAAAAGAAATAGTGCTATTGTACTAGAGGGGTGGGAGAGCTTTACTTAACAATAAGCTGTTAATGGCCTCTAAGTATAGACACTCACAACCCAAAGATCCTAAGGAGTGATATCTAATTATGTTAGGAGCAGTATTAGCCTAAAGCATAAAACAAAGCATAATAGCAGGCAAAGAAATGTCTGCAGCCAGGATCTGAAGTTAGATCGCAGACCCTGGGACACAGCTGAAAATCAGAAAGAGTCTAATAGCAGGAAGACTCAGAGGCAGGACAGGATCTTAAAAAAAACATCAAACACAAGGCCTCAGCGCAGGATGACTCCAAGAAATGGGAAAGAATGTCCAAAGACATCAAAGCCAGGTCACACATCAGGAATACTGTAGAGAATAAAAACACAGAAATAGAACAGTAGACAGTAAGAAGAGAAATCTCAGTCACTTATCCACATTAGTGTGGTGCTACAGCTGATCAGAATATGGCACCAGTAAAGACTACCAACACCACACTGTTTGAAAACATGGAACACCTCTAGCAAGGCTATGAGAGAGAACTCTGACAGCATCAGTTTCACCATCAGTTTCAGGCTTTTATGTGAAAGAGAAGCAATACTGAGTCAGGATGTTTCTATAAGTTGTCGGTTCAGTAGCCGATGATGCTTTGGGTAAGGCAGAGTGTGGGAGAAACTACAATGAGCCGGATCACATTGGACCAGTGTGAGCTACGGTGAGATTTGTGGCAAAATCAGACGAGAGTTCAATGAGCCTGATCTGAACCTGTGTGGATCCACAGAGCATCCCTGCCTTGCCTTGAATGTTTGCACTTTGCCCTCAGCCAGAGACACCAGGTTTATGTTATGTCTGTTTTGTCTCACTGTTTAATGCAGACACAAAGCCAGGAAGCTTGTTGTGGTAATCAGTCAAGTCAAAGGGGATAGCTTTCACTCCGGGAGCATAGAGTCATATGGAACAAAAACACACCCTTCAATCCAACCAGTCCATTCTGAACATAATCCCAAACTAAACTAGTCCTGTCTGCCTGCTGTTGGCCCATAGCCCTCCAAACCTTTCCTATTCATGATTTGGAGGTGCTGGTGTTGGACTGGGGTGTACAAAGTTAAAAATCACACAACACCAGGTTATAGTCCAACAGGTTTAATTGGAAGCGCACTAGCTTTCGGAGCGACGCTCCTTCATCAGGTGACTATCACCTGATGAAGGAGCGTCGCTCCAAAAGCTAGTGTGCTTCCAATTAAACCTGTTGGACTATAACCTGGTGTTGTGTGATTTTTAACTTTCCTATTCATGTACTCCCAGCACTGTAAATCAAGGACAACCTCTGATACCAGTCTTAGAGATTGAACACAGGCAAGCAGCCAGCTAGAGTGAGGATGCTCTCTATATAAGGGATGTGGAGCTGAGTGCTGGTAGCCCATCACTGGTCTTGACTCTTTCCGCACTGTTGTGGGTCATTTACCACTTGAAATGAAAGACAGGTGGATCCTAAGGGAGGTGAAAGTGAGTGGAAAGCTGTTACTTTTGGTGCAAGTGGGGATGGATCCTGAGAGAGTTCGCAGGCAATACAGAGGCCAGGCAGGGTTAGTGGTGTTGTGGGTTAGAGTGGGTGACAGCAAGAGAAGATGTTGCAGGCAAGAGTAAGAGTGGAAGAACATACAAGGGAAATTGTGTCTCATAAACTTGATTGAGCTTTTCCAGAAAGTAACCAAAGTGGGCAGAGCATTAGACATTGTTTATATGGACTTTAGCAAAGCCTTTGACAAAATTTCACATAGTAGTCTAATGAGAAAAGTTAGATCACATGGGATTCAGGGAGAGCTTGCCAATTGGATACATAATTCACTTCATGGTAGGAGATAGAGCTTGGTGGTGGAGAGTTAGTTTTCAGGCTGGAGGCCTGTGAGCAGCAGTGTTCCACAGGGGTCAGTATTGGGTCCACTTTTGTTTGTCATTTTTATAAGTGACTTGGATGAGAATGTAGGATTAGTAAGTTTGTGGAGGGCATCAACATTGGTGGTGTAGTGACAGTGAAGAAGGTTATCTAAGATTACAAAGGGATTTTGATCAATTGAGTCAGTGGCTGAGGAGTTGCAGATGAAGTTTAATTTGGGTAAATGCAAGGAATTGCATTTTAGTAAATCAAACAAGAGCAGGTTTTATACAGTTAATAGTAGGGTCCTGGGTAGTATTGTAAAACAGAGACACCTAGGGGTTCAGGTACATGATTCTTCAAAATTCTTTGTGTTACAGGTAGACAGGGTGGTTAAGAAGACATTTAGCACACTTGCCTTCATTGCTTAGATCTTTGAGTATAAGAATTGGGACATTATGTTGAGGTTGTACAGGACATTGGTGAGGTGTCTTCTGGAGTACTGTGTGCAGTTCTGGTCACCCTGCTGTAGGAAAGGTAATATTAAATTGGAGAGGGTTCAGAATAGATTTAACAGGATGCTGCTGGGAATGGAGGGCTTGAGTTATAGAAATAGGCTGGATGGGTTGGGACTTTTTCACTGAAGCATGGAAGGTTGTGGGGCAACCTTAAAGAGATCTATAACATCATGAGGGGCATAGATAAGGTGAATAGCAATGGTCTTTTCCCGAGGGTGAAAGTTCAAAGCTAAGTGGCATATTTTTACATGAGAGGAGAATGTTTTAAATGGTTTAAAAAGGACCTGAGCAACCTTTTTGCACAGAGAGTGGTTCATGAGTGAAATAAATTGCCAGACGAAGTGGAGGATACAGGTACAGTTACAACTTTTAAATATATTTAGATAAGTACATGAATAGGAAAGGTTTGGAGGGATATGGGCCAAATGCAGGCAAGTGGCGTAAGTTTAGTTTGGGAACATATTTGGCATGGACTTCTTGGGCTGAAGGATCTGTTTCCAGCCTGTATGACTGTATGAGAATTGGGGAGATTGGTACGATAACAGACATAGACAAGGTTTGCATAAATGTTTGTAGCTTAGGTACATACCTATAACTATGACAGCAGAGATCGAGTAAGTGTAAAGTATCAAAGAGCAGATGGTGTCACATTGGCACAGGGGGGTACGATATTGACATTCTTCCTACATTGTTGGACATTCCTCCAGCCAGCTCAGACTGCAATGATCCAGATGGCAATCTCAGACCAGGCTGCTATGGACTGGCGTTGGGACCTTCTCAACTGTGCCCAGGGAAGACGATGTCCCATACGTGCCCAAAGGTGTGAGGTGGCTAGTTAGTGAGATGCTTTTGGTAAGAGTCAGCAAGAAAGATCACTGGAACTTGCAGTGAGAATCCCTCCAAAAATCCCAACACAATTCACACTTAGCAAAACAAAAATAAGATTCAGCCCTACAGAATAGGTGGCCTTTTTTGAACCATTTGGCTTATATTTTTAAACCAAAAGAGAAATTCAGTTGTTGGGCAAAATTCAATCCATGATCTCAGTGACTGAGAGAATCTTTTTAGAGTCATAGAGATGTACAGCATGGAAACAGACTGTTCGGTCCAAACCATCCATGCTGACCAGATATCCCAGCCCAATCTAGTCCCACCTGCCAGTACACTGCCCATATCCCTCCAAATCCTTACTATTCATATAGCCATCCAAATGCCTCTTAAATGTTGCAATTGTACCAGCCTCCACTACTTCCTCTGGCAGCTTATTCCATACACGTACCACCCTCTGTGTGAAAAAGTTGCCCTTTTTCTTTCCCCTCTCACCCTAAACCTGGTGTCAGTGGAGGAGCATTTTGGGGCCAGCGACCATAATTCTATTAGATTTAAAATAGTGATGGAAAAGGATAGACCAGATCTAAAAGTTGAAGTTCTAAATTGGAGAAAGGCCAATTTTGACGGTATTAGGCAAGAACTTTCGAAAGCTGATTGGAGGCAGATGTTCACAGGTAAAGGGATGGCTGGAAAATGGGAAGCCTTCAGAAATGAGATAACAAGAATCCAGAGAAAGTATATTCCTGTTGGGGTGAAAGGGAAGGCTGGTAGGTATAGGGAATGCTGGATGACTAAAGAAACTGAGAGTTTGGTTAAGAAAAAGAAGGAAGCATATGTCAGGTGTAGACAGGATAGATCGAGTGAATCCTTAGAAGAGTATAAAGGAAGTAGGAGTATACTTAAGAGGGAAATCAGGAAGGCAAAACAGGGATATGAGATAGCTTTGGCAAGTAGAATTAAGGAGAATCCAAAGGGTTTTAACAAATATATTAAGGACAAGAGGGTAACTAGGGAGAGAATAGGGCCCCTCAAAGATCAGCAAGGCGGCCTTTGTGTGGAGCCACAGAAAATGGGGAAGATACTAAATGAATATTTTGCATCAGTATTTACTGTGGAAGAGGATATGGAAGAAATAGACTGTAGGGAAATAGATGGTGACATCTTGCAAAATGTCCAGATTACAGAGGAGGAAGTGCTGGATGTCTTGAAACAGTTAAAGGTGGATAAATCCCCAGTACCTGATCAGGTGTACCCGAGAACTCTGTGGGAAGTGAGAGAAGTGAATGCTGGGCCTCATGCTGAGATATTTGTATCATCGATAGTCACAGGTGAGGTGCCGGAAGAATGGACATTGGTAAATGTGGTGCCACTGTTTACGAAGGGCAGTGAAGACAAGCCAGGGAACTATAGACCGGTGAGCCTGTCCTTGGTGGTGGGCAAGTTGTTGGAGGGAATCCTGAGGGACAAGATGTACATGCATTTGGAAAGGCAAGGACTGATTCGGGATAGTCAACATTGCTTTGTGCGTGGGAAATCATGTCTCACAAACTTGATTGACTTTTTTGAAGAAGTAACAAAGAAGATTGATGAAGGCAAGGAGTACATGTGATCTATATGGACTTCAGTAAGGCGTTCGATAAGGTTCCCCATGGGAGACTGATTAGCAAGGTAAGATCTTATGGAATACTAGCCATTTGGATACAGAACTGGCTCAAAGGTAGAAGACAGAGGGTAGTGGTGGAGGGTTGTTTTTCAGACTGGAGGCCGGTCCTTTACTTTTTGTCATAGATTAAATGATTTGGATGCAAGCATGAGAGGTACAGTTAGAAAGTTTGCAGATGACACCAAAATTGGAGGTGTAGTGGACAGCGAAGAGGATTACCTCAGATTACAACAGGATCTGGACCAGATGGGCCAATGAACTGAGAAATGGCAGATGGAGTTTAATTCAGATAAATGCGAGGTGGTGCATTTTGGGAAAGTAAATCTTAGCAGGACTTATACACTTAATGGTCAGGTCCTAGGGAATGTTGCTGAACAAAGAGACCTTGGAGTGGAGGTTCATAGCTCCTTGAAAGTGGAGTCGCAGGTAGATAGGATAGTGAAGAAGGTGTTTGGTATGCTTTCCTTTATTGATCAGAGTATTGAGTACAGGAGTTGGGAGGTCGTGTTGCGGCTGTACAGGACATTGGTTAAGCCACTGTTGGAATATTGCATGCAATTCTGGTCTCCTTCCTATCGGAAAGATGTTGTGAAACTTGAAAGGGTTCAGAAAAGATTTACAAGGATGTTGCCAGGGTTGGAAGATCTGAGCTACCGGGAGAGGCTGAACAGGCGGGAGCTGTTTACCCTGGAGCGTCAGAGGCTGAGGGGTGACTTTATAGAGGTTTACAAAATTATAAGGGGCATGGATAGGATAAATAGACAAAGTCTTTTCCCTGAGGACCCAGCAACAATCCTTGTGGCACTCCACTGGTCACAGGCTGCCAGTCTGAAAAACAACCCTCCACCACCACCCTCTGTCTTCTACCTTTGAGCCAGTTCTGTATTCAAATGGCTAGTTCTACCTGTATTCCTTGAGATCTAACCTTGCTAATCAGTCTCCCATGGGGAACCTTGTCAAATGCCCAACTGAAGTCCATGTAGATCACATCTACTGCTCTGCCCTCATCAATCCTTTGTTACTTCCTCAAAAAACTCAATCAAGTTTGTGAGACATGATTTCCCACGTACAAAAACATGTTGACTATCCCGAGTCAGTCCTTGCCTTTTCTTTGGGGCAGCATGATGGCTCAGTGGTTAGCACTGCTGCCTCACAGCAGCAGGGACCCAGGTTCAATTTCCACCTCGGGCAACTGTCTGTGTGGAGTTTGCACGTTCTCCCCATGTCAGTGTGGGTTTCCTCCGGGTGCTCCGGTTTCCTCCCACAGTCCAAAGATGTGCAGGTTAGGTGAATTGGCCATGCTAAATTGCCCGTAGTGTTAGGTGCAGGGGTAAATGTAGTGGAATGGGTGTGGGTGGGTTGCTCTTCGGAGGGTCGGTGTGGAGTTGGTGGGCCGAAGGGCTTTGTTCCACAGTATAGGGAATCTAATCTAATCTAATCAAATACATGTACATCCTGTCCCTCAGGATTTCCTCCAACAACTTGCCCACCACCAAAGTCAGGCTCACTGGATAGTTTCCTGGCTTGTCCTTACCACCCTTCTTAAACAGTGGCACCACATTTGCAAACCTCCAATCTTCCAGCACCTCACCTGTGACTATCGATGATACAAATATCTCAGCAAGAGGCCCAGCAATCACTTCTCTAGCCTCCCACAGAGTTCTAGGGTACACCTGATCAGGTCCTGAGGATTTATTCACTTTTATGTGTTTCAAGACATCCAGCACTTCCTCCTCTGTAATCTGGACATTTTGCAAGATGTCACCATTATTTCCCTACAGTTCATATCTTCCATATCCTTTTCCACAATAAATACTATTGCAAAATACTCATTTAGTATCTCCCCCATTTTCTGCTGCTCCACACAAAGGCCGCTTTGCTGATCTTTGAGGGGCCCTATTCTCTCCCTAGTTACCCTTTTGTCCTTAATGTATTTGTAAAACCTCTTTGGATTCTCCTTAATTCTATTTGCCAAAGCGATCTCATGTCCCCTTTTTACCCTCCTGATTTCCCTCTTAAGTATACTCCTACTTCCTTTGTACTCTTCTAAGGATTCACTCGATCTATCTTCTTTTTCTTAACCAAACCCTCAATTTCTTTAGTCATCCAGCATTCCCTATACCCACCAGTCTTTCCTTTCACCCTAACAGGAATATACTTTCTCTGGATTCTTGTTATCTCATTTCTGAAGGTTTCCCATTTTCCAGCCATCCCTTTATCTGCGAACATCTGCCCCCAATCAGCTTTCGAAAGTTCTTGCCTAATACCGTCAAAATTGGCCTTTCTCCAATTTAGAACTTCAACTTTTAGATCTGGTCTATCCTTTTCCATCACTATTTTAAATCTAATAGAATTATGGTCGCTGGCCCCAAAGTGCTCCCCCACTGACACCTCAGTCACCTGCCCTGCGTTATTTTCCAATATTGGCAAGCTTTGCACCTTCTCTAGTAGGTACATCGAATATACTGAATCAGAAAATCATCTTGTACACGCTTAACAAATTCCTCTCCATCTAAACCCTTAACACTGTGGCAGTCCCAGTCTATGTTTGGAAAATTAAAATCCCCTACTATAACCACCCTACTTTTCTTACAGATAGCTGAGATCTCCTTACAAGCTTGTTTCTCAATTTCCCTCTGACTATTAGGGGGTGTATGATACAATCCCAATAATGTGATCATCCCTTTTTCATTTCTCAGTTCCACCCAAACAACTTCCCTGGAAGTATTTCCGGGAATATCCTCCCTCAGCACTGTTATAATGCTATCCCTTATCAAAAATGCTACTCCCCCTCCTCTCTTGCCTCCCTTTCTATCCTTCCTGTAGCATTTGTACCTTGGAAAATTAAGCTGCCAGTCCTGCCCATCTTTCAGCCACATTTCTGTAACTGCTATGATATCCCAGTCCCATGTTCCTAACCATGCCCTGAGTTCATCTGCCTTCCCCGTTAGGCCCCTTGCATTGAAATAAATGCAGTTTAATTTATTAGTCCTATCTTGTCCCTGCCTGCCCTGACTGTTTGACTCGCTTCTGTTCTCAACTGTACCAGTCTCAGATTGATCTCTTTCCTCACTATCTCCCTAGGTCCCAACCCCCCACCTTAACTAGTTTAAATCCTCCCGAGCAACTCAAGCAAATCCCCCTGCTAGTATATTAGTCCCCTTCCAATTTAGGTGCAATCCGTCCTTCTTGTATAGGTCATTTCTACCCCAAAAGAGGTTCCAATGATCCAAAAATGTGAATCCTTCTCCCATACACCAGCTCCTCAGCCATGCATTCATCTGCTCTATCCTCCTATTTCTGCCCTCACTAGCTCATAGCATTGGGAGTTATCCAGATATTACTACTCTTGAGGACCTCCTTTTAAAATTTCAGCCTAACTCTCTGTAATGTCCCTTCAGAATCTCAACCTTTTCCCTTCCTATGTCGTTGGTTTCAATGTGGACAATGACCTCTTGCTGGCCTCTCTCTCCCGTGAGAATATTCTGCACCATCTCTAAAACATCCTTGATCCTGGCACCAGGGAAGCAACAAACCATTCTGCTTTTTCGCTGCTAGCCACAGAAACATCTGTCTGTACCTTGAACTAGAGAATCCCCTAACACAACTGATCTCTTGGAACCCGACGGACCCCTCGTTGCATTAGAGCCAGTCTCAATACCAGAAACTTGGTTGTTCATGTTATGTTCCCATAAGAATCTATTACCTCCTAAATTTTCCAAAACAGCATACCTGTTTGAAATGGGTGTGTCCACAAAAGACTCCTGCACTAGCTGCCTACCTCTCTTACCTTTCCTGGAGTTAACCCATCTATGTGAGTGTATCTGAGACTTTCTCTCCTTCCTATACCTGCCATCCATCACAAACTGTTGCTGTTGCAAATTCCTCATTGCTTCTAACTGTCTCTCAAACCGATCCATTTGATCTGATAAGATTCACAGCCAGCAGCATTTATGGCAGATATTATCCGCAGTAACGCTTAAACTCTCTTTACACTCCCACATCTGACATGAAGTGCATATCACTCTATTAAAGGCCATTTTTGCTCCTTCACAATCTACAGACCCAGAAAATAACACCGTCTTACTCCTCTACAAACACAGCCCCAGGTTAAATTAATAGTTATGGCTTATATTTTAATTTTTATCAAGAGACATATCTCCAAAAACATATAATCAAGAAATAACCTACTCTACTCACTACTGCAGACTTGAAGCCTTTTTAATGGATTTTTAACTGTCTAGCAAGATGTTGTGGTTATGGAGATTTTAAAGGATAATTTAGTTAGTGATTGTAATTGTAGTCACTTGTGAAAAATTGTCAGATTTTATTCAGTCCAAGAGGACTTTGAGGAAACATCAAAGATAGTTGTGACACGGTTGATGCGCAGAGGAAACCAAAATGTCAATAAAGCAGGAGTCAACATTGTCTACTACATATGATTGTTCAAAGTATGGTTAAAAGCAACACCACATGTACAGTGATTGTCCAGCAGGATGAACTAGGTGCTTTGGATCTTGTTAGTATGGAAATTGTGGAGTTCTGTAAGAAGTGACAACTTCATCACCATCCAAACACTGGAGGAGTCATACAAAAGGAAAGTGTTGAGGAAAAAAAAGTATATAAATCAAACAGTCAAGAAAATGTTGAAGATATCAAATGTACGAAACAAAAGATGAAGACGACATTTCTCGTTGAGGTTAACAAGAGCCTACACAGATTCTGGATTATCGACTTGAAGGTACAAGGGTTTGACATGTTTCTGACAGCTTCCTGTGGATGATACCTGTGAAAATCCAACCTGCAGATTTAATACGCAGGCACATACTTTCAGGTGTGTTGCTAAGTTACTCCACAAGTCAGTCACAAAGGAGATGTCAGTGAGACACTCTACATGCTGAAGGATCCAAATACTTTAAAATGAAGCAAAAGAAATGTATGCAGTTTGGACTCTTGGAGAGGGTGGATGCAATACTCTGAATCAAAATCAGGAGAGATTTTCAAATAAAATCTCAAGCTATTCAGAGGTTGAGGCAAAGTAAAGCAGGAATACTACATAACTCTGCAAGAAGCCCATCTGCTTGTGCAGGGAAAATTCCTCATCTGATAGTGGAAAAAATTGACATCTCAGTCAGACAACATAATAGAAAGTGGGGTGTCAGTGACAGAATGGACACAGTGATGCTCAGGGCTCGTAACTGTTTCCAAAACAAATGAAGAATTATGTGAAACTCAGTTAAACAGAAGAGTTAAAATATAAACTCATCCTATTTTGTCAGTTGACAGTTTGGCCAAATTGGTAAGAATTGGTTCTTTATTCAACTAGGTGCAAACAGAGCTGAAAAATGTGTTGCTGGAAAAGCACAGCAGGTCAGGCAGCATCAAAGGAGCAGGAGAATCAATGTTTTGGGCATAAGCCCTTCTTCAGGCTCCTGCTCTTTGGATGCTGCCTAACCTGCTGCGCTTTTCCAGCCACACATTTTTCAGCTCCGATCTTCAGCATCTGCAATCCTCACTTTCTCCTAGGTGCAAACAGTGACTTCTGGCAGTTACTCCTAAACCACAAGTCAGGATTGTTGACTATATTCATTATTTGTATTAGTATTGCTTCACTGGTCATTCTGCACCAGAATATTTTCAACTTTGAATGTCATGCATTCTGAGAGGAAGTAGGGAACCATTTGCCACATGGAACTATCTTAGTGCATGGCAAAAGATAAAAGAACATGATAAAAGAAGAGTTGGGGCACTATAGAATTCCAGCCTTACACTAAGCCAGAAATGTTGTATTTTGAGAATGACAGTCCATTTTGGGACACATACTTTAATCCAAGAACAATGCTTCACTGCGGATCCAAGGAAACTGAGGGCTATAAGTGAATTTCCAGCACTGAAGTATGCAAATAATTTACAACACTTCTTAGACTTTGTGAATCAAGAGGGAAAGTTTATCCCTAATTTAGCTAATCTCACTCAACTCATACAAGAGCTTTTGGAAAAGAAAAAGCCAATAGTGTATTGGAGTTAGGAGCAGTCTGCAGGATTTAAAAGGATTCATGAGAAGCTCTGATGTTTTAGTTTATTGTAATCCAGACTCATTTCCTAGAGTAGCCATGGGTGAATTATTCATAGGACTAAGAGCAGATCTTATCCAGGTACAAACTGATGGAGCAAGGAAACTGGTAGTTTTCAGGTTGAGATGGAAATTGAACAGAAGTACACTATTATTGAAAAAGAAGTAAATGTATTTGCATGAGATGTGAAAAGTTTGCAGACTACCTCATGAGATTGAAATTGCTGGTTCAGATGGTCCATAAGCCTTTGATGATGTTATTAGGATCACATGAACATAAAAGAAATCAGAAGAATACCACTACAAATTCAAAGATTCAGTCTTCAACTGATTAGATATGAGCACATCATAGTGTATGCTTCAGGCATAGCACGTGGAACATCTGGTATATTTTAAAGGGCAGTTATAGATGAAGCAGTGAAGAAAGATTATAGAAGACAGAAGAACTGGAGTCTTATTCTTCAGCAATAACCATCATAGGTATATGGAGGATAGTGGGTTAGTGTAGGTTAGGTGGGCTTTGATCGGCGCAACATCGAGGGCCGAAGGGCCTGTACTACGCTGTATTCTTCTATGTTCTATGTTCTATTCTGCAGGCAACTGTGTGAAAATACAAAGAAATTTGTGCTTCTTGAAAATCAGATGAAGAAAGCACATAGGTCAGGCAATGCTGTCAGCAAAGGTGGTTGAATTACACTCCTACGGATCAGGCACTGAAAAGGTTTCATGAGCAAGAACAGCACTTAATGGTTGTGGAAGACTTGTCAGTCTACGACTGTAGTTCAGCTACACTGAAGTCAATTAAGTTAGAGATTCTACAAAGACTCCAAGTGAGACATTTAAGGTTCAAAAAGTTCAGATCAAGTGTCTAACAATCTGGATGGTGGGCAGACCTTTCTGGAAAAATAGAAAACTTCATCTTGTCATGTCATATATGTATTAGAAATGGCCAAGTGTCTAAAGTGCCATAAATTGAGTCAAAATTTCCAGAAAGGATGTGGGAAAGGCTATTATCAGGTTTGTTCACCTTCAAGGGATGATTTATTTAGTTGTTATTAACTACAATTCAAGATGAATTGAAGCAGCAAGATTTCTTTCAGCCACAGCAGACTCAGTGAGTGGGGCACTGGAAAGGATTGCTGCAATGCACAGTTTCCCAGAAGGACTAATATTGAACAGTGGACCTCAATTTATGAGTGAGGAATTCAGAAAGTTCACTTTCGAGGCAGGTATCAGCCAGGTGACATGTTCTCCCCTTCACCTTTAGTCAAACAGAGAAGTTGAGAGAGTGGTCAAAACCATAAAGTTACTGGTTACAAAGATACAGGGTGAGGATCAGCTATATTCAGTTACAGAGCAATGTTCAATGATTGTAATCGTGATGTTAATGATTACAATGGCTATATAAATAACAAAAAAAATTTAACTACTAGAATTATGTAATACCAAAGAAGAAAGAAACTTGGGAAGAGCTGTAGTTTAATGGAATATTTAAAATAGGATGATGTAACCAGTAGTCGAGAGTGTGGTGCTGGAAAAGCACAGCAGGTCAGGCAGCATCCGAGGAGCAGGAGAATGGACGTTTCGGGCACAAGCCCTTCATCAGTAATGGTGTAACCAGTACTCTGGCAGATTGGAAGAAGATATTAAACTCAAAGAAGCTTGTAGAGAGAGAGCTTAAATGATGCACTAGGGAGTTCTTCTAGTATTTTGTAAGATCCAATGTACAGCTGTTAATAAAAGATTCTTACTGTACTTTAGGTATGGAAGAGCCTTATTTAAAGATAAAGAGCCAACGGTCTCAGGCACATTGAATGTGTAGACCCCCACAGCCCAGATATACTACTGAGAAGTACCCTGGTAGCAATATAAGCCTAAAACATATAAGAAAGTAAAATTTCTTCCATCTTCAGTAACATGTAACTCATCCAAAACCCTGCTGCCTGCATCCTATCCAACACCATGCCTGTTTCACATCACCTCCTGCTGTTCTCACACTCAATCTATGAGCTTTCAATCCCCAAAAATCCTAAATTTAAAATGTCATTGTTTCATTTAAATCTGGTTATGGTCTCACATCCTAATTCCTCCATCCATCTGATCATTGTCTCCATTGAACATCCTGCACATGCTTGACCCTCACCCAATCAGATTTTTCCCACCACCAGGACCATTAATTTGGCCAAATCCATTGTCTGGACTTCTTTCATTCCCTAAATCCATTTCTTTCCATGATTTCAAAACCTCTTAAATCACATATAAGACCAAGCTTTTGTCTTTTTGCTTTAATATTTTGCCTTTCTGGCTCGTCATACTTTTATTTTACTACTTTGAAGTGTCTTTGGACATTTTTCCACATTAAAGTTACTGTATCTTTGCAGGATGTTAAATTAACAGAAGCTCTGTCAATGTTGGATCTGTTTTTGGTGATGAACTGCAATGTATTTTAAACCCCTTAAGAGAAGTATTTTTCTTGTAAATTCCCTTCAGGCTATGTTTATTAGAGCATTCTTACTTTGGTGATAGTTTAGTTTTAGGTGGGTAATTTACTGGGATTTTGGTACAGAGCTGTTGAAAATACTTTCAATATAGATTTTAAAAAAATGTATACTTCTATTTCTTCATCAAAATCTGTCATCTGTGACGAGTGTAGAAGAAGATCTCTTTTGATTCATGACAGGTCCATTCCACAGTCATCTGGAGAATTTCTACAATCTGCTTAACCCTTTCTGCAGCTAACTGCATGTGACCTTGATGTGATTTCCCTCAGGGATCGGCTGACAGTAAAACATCTGCTGATGCGTTGAGGATTGAAAGTACATTGTACAATGTTGCAATCGGAAAAGTCTTGCATTTATATAGTACCTGTAATAACCTTAAGATGTTGCAAAGCACTTTCCAGCATAGAAGTACATCTATTGATGTATAGTCACTGTCATATTGTAGGAGTTTGCACAGCCTCCTTTTTTTTAGTAATATTGACCAGAATACCAGTGATCATGCCCCTTCTCTTGCCCAAAATTCTGTCACATTATTTTCCACAACTCATTCAAAAGATGGCACCCTTGACAGTGCAGTACTTCCTGTTATTATGGATGAGCATCAGTGTCGCAAGTTCAATACATTATAAGCACTTTACAATACAGCATTCTCATTATACATGTTGCTGTAACAAGCGCCAAAGAGAATTCAGCCCTGGGCATTTTTAACCAGTGCTGCGCCAGTGGGAATACACCAAGCAGACAGTAGGGGCAATTCTGTGGTTGCTGATACTCCATGTGACTAGCAGCACTTGAGAGGAATCTTGTCTTGGAAAATCACAGTCAATCCCACCGACCACTTCCTGAAAAGGTTTACCTATGAAGGAGACTTCCCGCTAGTAGTGCTGGATTGTAGAATCACCTTTAGTTCCATTTTCGTACCTTTGGCAACTGTATAGCCGTGCTTTTGTTACTATAATGAATGGAGGTGCCATGTTCCCATTCAAACTTCCCTGCAACTTTCCAGCCATTTTCCCTCCTACCTACATGTCATTTGGTAAAGTGTGGTATGTCTGTATGAATGCAGTATTGTCCAAACAGGCTGACATGTTAGTTAGAATGCCATGTATATGTGTGAACCAATCAAAACATCAATTGTTTGAAGAATAAATTCTCAAGCAAGCTTACCTTACCACCACCTTCTCCAGGGCCCTTGATGGGTAACAAATACTGGCTGAGTCAGCGATGTCCATGTTCAGTGAGTGAATAACACTAAAAGAAAAGCTCAGGCTAAAAATAGGAACTACTTTGATGAAGCACAAATTTATTAGGATGTGAGAGATTGTTTCTAAGTATACAATAATGATTAAAAGCTTGGATAGTAAATTTAATTGAATACTTAATATATCCAACAGCTTTGGGAAAGTTACATTTATTTGAGAAAACCCCTCATGTTTCTCATCATTATTTATGAACATATGTAGGGCCAGATTGAAGGATCCCGTAAGAGGGGACTAGGCAATGGGCAGAACAACATATTCACAGGGAAGGCAGTGGCTGTCATTCCTGCGAGTGGGAAGTCCGATCCCACGTACAGCACATGGACTGCAGAGATTCAAGAAGGCAGCTGACTTCCACCTCAAGGGCAACCAGGGACAGATTAAAAATGCTGGCCCAGCCAGAGACACCCACATTCCACAAGCAAATAAAAGAAGGTTTAAGTCAACAGGAGGAATGGGCTGCTGCAGAGGCACCATTCTGTGGGTTTCTGAAGCTCATTAGCAAGCCATTTAAAAGCAATTATTAGTGATTTCATCAGGATTTAGTGGTGGCTTTGGATAGCATGGGCTTTGTGTGCCTCCTGAAGATCTCTCAGAAACCCTGTAAGGTTTGCCAGTGAATTCCTTTTTCAAAAGGCAACCAACCAGCCCATCCATCTAATACATTCCCCACCCCCACACCCCACACACACCCCACACACACCCAGCACACACCCAACACACACCCAACACACACACACACACACACACAGCTTTGACCCATTCCCTGCAATACCAAACCTGCTGTCACCTATCAAGTGGTCTGGTTCCTGAATGATCCTAGGCCTTTGATGGGTGTATTACCATCCACAGCCACTCCCCTTTGATGGTGCTGACAGACAATTGGATGCTGTCTACCTTTAATTGGTTGGCAGTTCTTGGTGCCATCAGGTTTCTAAATCGCAGGGAAGACCTGACGATGGCCACCTAAATCAGAACTCCTTCATGTAAACAATAGGAGCTTTCTGACAGTTCTCCATATGGTGGGAAGGACCCACATTAAGGTCATAAAATCCAGCTCATAGTTCAATAAGTTCAACTTATTGATTGACAGAGACTTCAATGTAATGGCACAGTGAAATTTTTCCTTGAGAGGTTTTAGGTCTCTTATCTGGCTGGTTCTCTTTAGGACTGTATTCTACCTGGGTACAATCTAATAGTTAAGGTAATCCTTGCAATGAATCTATATATATACAAACTAATTAATAGTGAATTTTCTGCAGAGTCTTAGCTCAAATGGATTGGCTGCTTTCTTTGCTTTCAGCAATATAAATGCAATCGCTCTGTCTCTCTTTTCCTTCTCTGCTTCTTTACCTTTTGCAGGAATTCACCATTTTGGCTGTAAGTACAAATTTGTGTGCTACCTGATACGTTACCTCTGCCACCTTCACCTCTTCCTTTCAGATCTGGTCCAATATTCTCTACCAACATACTGCCCCTCCACCCCCACCTCTTGCACATTTCCCCCTCCATCATCCCTTCCCCCATTCTCCCAGCATATATTTCTTTCCTTTATACTCCTATCTTGATGCCCCACACTCAACCTGTTATCAGCCCATAAGTAACCATCCAGCACTTAATCACAGGTGCCCCCTTCCCTTCCCCATATCTTCATGTCCTTCATCTGTCCCAACATAACTGGTTTTTGAAATGACTTAGTTGGCTTGTGACCTCAAATCCTGAAATAAAGAAATATCCAACTAGAAAGCATTATTCTTTCATGTAGGCACGTGTATTGTATATGTTCAGCATATAATTCATTATAGTTGTCCAGCTGAACAGTAACTGGAAGTGGAAATAGAATGTTCCCCTTGTTTTTACTAATGCTGTTGAACCCCAGCACCCCACATTCTATTCCTCTTACTGTAGAATGCTCTACTTCTTTCCTCTACTATTTTCCCTCCCACTTTTACCTGGCCTAGCTGATGCAGTTCTGAAACTCAGCGGGATTTTCCGTTGTGCTTGATCTAACCATGTGGTTGCAAGGTACGAATAAAACATGGTTCTGTCAAGCACCATGGAGCGTCACGTCTGCCTTCTACAGCATGTCAAGCTACAAACAATAGGAGTGTCTAGGGAGAGGCAGTGTGCCGTACGTCTGTGATCAAAGGCCAATAAAGCTCAGGATGGTAGTTCTACCGACAGGGGCTTTGAGAGCTAGAGACCAATTTGATGATATTTGTGTTGAGGTCATTGCTGATTTGAATTTTTCTTATGATAAAGTGGATAAAACGACAGACAAGGTTAAATGTAAGAAGAAATAAAAACAAGTGAAAAAACAAATGTAATGAATGTAGCAGATGTGTTACTGTGGATCTGGAAGTGTTTAGTCTTTGGAATTCCACTCACTATTTCAAATGAATGGCTCAGGTGGGAGCACTAAATTGAATTAGATATGGCTTAGCAACATTATGAGCTAGCTACAGGAATAGTGAAAAGGCCATTAGTTTTGTAATAGAAATTGCATCAGAAGGAGCCTGCATTGAAAGGTTAACCTGTAAATATTACACCTACTCTTTTGGATCTTGTCTTTACTGTGTGATAAAGTTCAAGATCCAGCTATAGTATTTTAGTTTTGCTTTTTGTATGGTCTTTGTAAAATCTACCCAAGATTTCCCTGTCTTGCTTTTAATTGAGTCTCTTTGTGTATTTCCACTTCTCCTGTTAAAATGTCTGCTTTTCAGTCTGCTGATGTGAATAATCTGCATATTTTGACTCAAATAATCTGCAGGCACAGAGGATTACAGATCCAAACTCAGCGGAGACTGCTTCCTGGATCTTGCTTGCCCTGAAAAGTGTCGATGTGAGGGAACCACAGTGGACTGCTCCAATCAAAGACTTGCGAAAATTCCTGATCACATCCCTCAGTACACTGCAGAGTTGTAAGTTGGCAGAGCAAGCTTACTTCTCATCACTCATGTGCCTAGTCTTTCTAATCTACACTTTGTTAGTGAAATAAAAGACTAGCTTTTATTTAGAAAATCACTTCAGACATCCCTTGCACTGAAAGAAAGAGGGAACTCTCATGGGAGATGGATTGTCAGTTGCCACATGATCATTAGAAAAAAAAGGGGAAAATTAATTGCCTAGATGTCTGTTAGCAACTGTGCTGATGTTGGCTAAGCTTTGTAGATGCAATAGAATTTAAAAAGTAGTGACCATGTCTTTTGTCAGAGGGTGATCTTGTTAACCATAAACCATTATTTTCTGTTTATCATATGTGCATAAGGTGTCAAGTCATTAAAAACTGAATGAAGTTTTATGTCTACGTTATTGAGAGACATTAAATAATATGGAAACCAATTTCTTGGTTTGGCCCTTGTGACTCAGAGCTGGATGCTATGGGTCTTGTTTGGGAGTTGATGTACTGAGGAGAAAGTGAGGACTGCAGATGCTGGAGATCAGAGCTGAAAATGTGTTGCTGGAAAAGTGCAGCAGGTCAGGCAGCATCCAAGGAACAGGCAAATCGACGTTTCGGGCATCAGCCCTTCTTCAGGACTGAGGAAAGTGTGTCCAGCAGGCTAAGATAAAAGGTAGGGAGGAGGGACTTGGGGGAGGGGCGTTGGAAATCCGATAGGTGGAAGGAGGTCAAGGTGAGGGTGATAGGCCGGAGTGGGGTTTGGGCGGAGAGGTCAGGAAGAAGATTGCATGTTAGGAAGGCGGTGCTGAGTTCGAGGGATTTGACTGAGACAAGGTGGGGGGAGGGGAAATGAGGAAACTGGAGAAATCTGAGTTCATCCCTTGTGGTTGGAGGGTTCCTAGGCGGAAGATGAGGCACTCTTCCTCCAACCGTCGTGTTGCTATGGTCTGGCGATGGAGGAGTCCAAGGACCTGCATGTCTTTGGTGGAGTGGGAGGGGGAGTTGAAGTGTTGAGCTACGGGGTGGTTGGGTTGGTTGGTCCGGGTGTCCCAGAGGTGTTCTCTGAAACGTTCCGCAAGTAGGCGGCCTGTCTCCCCAATATAGAGGAGGCCACATCGGGTGCAGCGGATGCAATAGATGATGTGTGTGGAGGTGCAGGTGAATTTGTGGCGGATATGGAAGTATCCCTTGGGGCCTTGGAGGGAAGTAAGGGGGAAGGTTTGGGCGCAAGTTTTGCATTTCTTGCGGTTGCAGGGGAAGGTGCCGGGAGTGGAGGTTGAGTTGGTGGGGGGTGTGGACCTGACGAGGGAGTCACGGAGGGAGTGGTCTTTTTGGAACGCTGATAGGGGAGGGAAGGGAAATATATCCCTGGTGGTGGGGTCCGTTTGGAGGTGGCTTTCCCTTCCTTTCCCGCTGTACCAACCAGTACGCTTCCACTGACACCCTCCTTCAACTGACTGAACTGGTCCTCACCCTGAACAACTTCTCTTTCCAATCCTCCCACTTCCTCCAAACCAAAGGAGTAGCCATGGGCAGCCGCATGGGCCCCAGCTATGCCTGCCTCTTCGTAGGATATGTGGAACAGTCCATCTTCCGCAGCTACACTGGCACCACCCCCTCCTTTTCCTCCGCTACATCGATGACAGTATTGGCGCTGCCTCGTGCTCCCATGAGGAGGTTGAACAGTTCATCCACTTTACCAACACCTTCCACCCTGACCTCATTCACCTGGACCGTCTCAGACTCCTCCCTCCCCTTCCTAGACCATTCCATTTCTATCTCGGGCGACCGAATCAACACGGACATTTACTATAAACCGACCGACTCCCACAACTACCTAGACTATACCTCCTCCCACCCTGCCCCCTGTAAAAACGCCATCCCATATTCCCAATTCCTTTGTCTCCACCGCATCTGCTCCCAGCAGGACCAGTTCCAAAACCGTACAACCCAGGTGGCCTCCTTCTTCAAGGACCGCAATTTCCCCCCAGATGTGGTCGACGATGCCCTCCACCGCATCTCTTCCACTTCCCGCTCCTCCGCCCTTGAGCCCCGCCCCTCCAACCACCACCAGGACAGAACCCCACTGGTCCTCACCTACCACCCCACCAACCTCCATGTACAGCGTATCATCCGCCGTCATTTCCTCCACCTCCAAACGGACCCCACCACCAGGGATATATTTCCCTTCCCTCCCCTATCAGCGTTCCAAAAAGACCACTCCCTCCGTGACTCCCTCGTCAGGTCCACACCCCCCACCAACCCAACCTCCACTCCCGGCACCTTCCCCTGCAACCGCAAGAAATGCAAAACTTGCGCCCAAACCTTCCCCCTTACTTCCCTCCAAGGCCCCAAGGGATACTTCCATATCCGCCACAAATTCACCTGCACCTCCACACACATCATCTATTGCATCCGCTGCACCCGATGTGGCCTCATCTATATTGGGGAGACAGGCCGCCTACTTGCTGAACGTTTCAGAGAACACCTCTGGGACACCCGGACCAACCAACCCAACCACCCCGTAGCTCAACACTTCAACTCCCCCTCCCACTCCACCAAGGACATGCAGGTCCTTGGACTCCTCCATCGCCAGACCAAAGCAACACCTCATCTTTCGCCTAGGAACCCTCCAACCACAAGGGATGAACTCGGATTTCTCCAGTTTCCTCATTTCCCCTCCCCCCACCTTGTCTCAGTCAAATCCCGTGAACTCAGCACCGCCTTCCTAACCTGCAATCTTCTTCCTGATCTCTCTGCCCCCACCCCACTCCGGCCTATCACCCCACTCCAGCCTATCACCCTCACCTTGACCTCCTTCCACCTATCACATTTCCAACGCCCCTCCCCCAAGTCCCTCCTCCCTACCTTTTATCTTAGCCTGCTGGACACACTTTCCTCATTCCTGAAGAAGGGCTTATGCCCGAAACGTCGACTCTCCTGTTCCTTTGATGCTGCCTGACCTGCTGCGCTTTTCCAGCAACACATTTTCAGCAGTTGATGTACTGAGAATAGTTCACCATTGTATAAGCTGCAATGACAGCATTGGCCAGTGTGTAACCCACATGGAAAGCATGCCCAACGTGTAATCCACAGGGATAGCATATGAAATGAATAACCTACAGGGACCGCATACTCAATGTTTAACTCATAGGGAAAGCATGCCCAATGTATAACTCACAGGGACAGCATCCCAAATGTACAACCCATAGTCATGGCTGATGTAGCTCATGTGATTCACAGGAAGAAACATATGTAGGTTACAAATCAAATGGGCTGAATCTCATGCCCTATTTCTGTCTTTCAAAAGAAAAACACATATGTCTGAGCTGGAATTATTGCAGTATAACACACAATGCATATATTCCAATTGCAGCTGTTCTTCTGTTTTTGCAGAAGTATTTTCCTTTCGTGGAAATAAATTGAGTGGTCTAATTTTAATTGTTGTCCAAGGCCTTGTATTTCAGGCCCTGCACTTGAAGCTTTTGGTCCCATTTGCCCATTTGTTCTATTGGCAACCACAAGGTGGAACGTGGAACTGAGGCATGAAGTTGGGTTTTGCTAATTTTTACTGGATCTCAGTCTGGACTAGGATAATGGATTGTCAGCCAGGATGCCTGCTCCTTATCACATCCTGGTGTCTTCAGCCGGAAAATATAATTTTGTTGAAAGTTGTGAACAGTCCTCTGTCAAGCCAACCTGTCAAATGGATAATGAATAGTTCCATCAAAATGTGTGCTTAGCAAAAGCTGAGACTGCCACCAAGTAAAGATCAGCATTGGGTTAAAAACTCTGGGAGAAGAGAGAAAGTTGTTATCTGAGAGGGGTTTGAATTTAATCATTTCTGCAGTGCTCATTCTTCAGTCAAGGATAATGGTAATTCAATCAAAACTAACAGTGACAAATTGAGGTGCTATGACAACTGTCACATGTTCTGTAATTGTAGTGGTCCATTTCTGCCTCATGTTCACAATTAGCGTTGACGTAAATCAATTCCATGGTCCTAAGCAAATCTTTATTCAGTTTCACATTTCCTTTGTGTTCCTGAAAGAAGGACGCATGATTCAATTTTTCATTTGAAAGTGAGAGTGACACTGTAATCAATTTGCAATCCTCCCTTTCTCCCTGTATTCAATATCTGGCTGGTTGCATTGTTCAACACTATATTGATCAAATCTACCTGAAAGGAAGCATCAGGTTCATGTTGAAGAAACTACAGGTTTGAAGTGTGAAAAGTTTAGGAATGCACTTTGGAAGATATTTTTCTAACTTATTTATTTTTTCACTTGAACATTTCAGGCGCCTTAATAACAATGAGTTTACAGTGTTGGAAGCCACTGGGATCTTCAAGAAACTCCCTCAGCTCCGTAAAATGTGAGTTGAACTTTCCGACAGTTTTTCTCAGTGCAGCTGGTGAGCAGCTCCCATCTCTGTCGGCTCTGTTTTGCGAAAGACATTATTTAAGACAATTACACAAGTGACCTGTAATATGCTGTTAGTATGAATAGTGAGGCGGATTGGAGTTGGCAGGTTGCTCCTGTGTGCTAAGCTGCTGCCAAAAGCAGCTCTTCATAAGTCAAGCACCGGCATCTCTCAAGATTTCACATTCAGCCAGCTGACCTCTTGTGCTGGCACAGAGGGGCTGCCAGATACAGCAAGCCAAGCGCAAGTGCAACAATCTTCCATAACTTCCTCTGTAACAGGCCCAAATTAATAGTCCCCTTTAACTATATATAGAAAATCGATACTTCTGATAATTTCAATATATTTTTTGAAAGAAAAAGATGGCAAAGAGCTGTTTTAGATGACAGACCTTGGTATCAATATGAACTACTGTTTGAGTATCAGTAAGAATTTAAATTTAGTGTTCACTTCCTGACTTGGGCATTAAAAACAGTGCTTAGGACAAATTAAGCATTTTGATCTTGTTGTCAACTTGCTCCAAATTCCAACCTTGTACATCACCAGTACTTCAGAATTGTGTTCTGTCAGAGAATATAAAGTCCTTTCCAATGTGTTTGTGAGGGAGAGGCAGGCTTCACTGTACTATCTGATTATGTTCACAGAATCTAGTTTATGTTTTAGATTAGATTCCCTACAATGTGGAAACAGGCCCTTCGGCCCAACAAATTCACACTGACACTCCAAAGGGTAACCCACCCAGAATAATTTCCCTACATTTTCCCTCTGACTAATGCACCTAACAGTATGGGCAGTTGAGCATGGCTAATTCACCTGGTCTGCACATCTTTGGATTGTTGGAGGAAACCAGAATACCCAGAGGAAACCCACACAGACACGGGGAAAATGTGCAAACTCCACACATACAGTCACTCGAGGCGCAAATCAAACCCAGGTCCCTGGCGCTGTGCTAACCACTGAGACACTGTGCTCTTGGCTTTTGAAATGTCCAGCAGATTACTAACTGAAGAAAATGCCTTTCATGAAATATTTGCTTTCTCTTTTCCAAATAAGGCAAAGCTTGCATGCTGCAAACTGATATTTAAGCTCAGTTCAGGTGAACACTTTCAACTAAGGTCGTAACTTACTGAATTTCTTCCATATTTTATCTTTCAGAAACTTGAGCAATAATAAGATTACAGATATTGAGGAGGGTGCATTCGAGGGAGCTAGCGGTGTGAATGAATTGTTACTGACAGGTAACCGCTTGGAAACTGTGCACCGCAAAATGTTCAAAGGATTGGACAGTCTTAAAACATTGTAAGTAAAAGAGTTCTGCTTTTAATTGTCCATTTTACACAACTGAACAAAGTCCCTACTGTAGTTTGTAATAACTGCCTCCTGAGTTTGCTTTCAGTTTTTTCACCTGAATAAAAGTCTCATAATGGACATGATCATTATCCCCTTGGATACCTTTCCCAAGTTTTTCCATTGGTTTAGGTAACATGCATGCATTCTGAAGATCAGCGCTCAATAAAAATAAAGGAGTTAGCAATGTTTACATTTAACCAGGAAATAAACTTGTCAAATTTTTAATAGGCACCTTGAAAGTGGTGACCTTATTTATTCTTCCTATACAATGGTTTACATTATTTGAACACTCAATCAAGTGATAATAATTTCGCAGAAATTAGCATCACAGACGTTGTGTTGGAGGTGCAAAATGCAATTTTAAATTTCTATTCAGATTTTAGCAGAATTAGTGCACTTGATTAGATTCCCTACAGTGTGGAAACAGGCCCTTCGGCCCAGCAAGTCCACACCGACCCTCCAAAGAGCAACCCACCCAGACCCATTCCCCTTCATTTACCCCTTCACCTAACACTACGGGCAATTTAGCATGGCCAATTCACCTAACCTGCACATCTTTGGACTGTGGGTGGAAACACACGCAGACACAGGGAGAATGCGCAACCTCCACACAGCCAGTTGCCTGAGGTAGGAATTGAACCTGGGTCGCTGGCGCTGTGAGGCAGCAGTGCTAACACTGAGCCACTGTGCCGCCCACTTGCCTTTTTTATTGAAATCAGCATACCTACTTATGAGAACATGACTTTTGTGCATGCAGTGGAAAAGAGTGATTCTGCACAAGTCATCCTTTGCTGAATGGAACCCAGGAAAGTGTGACACGTTAAAGCCAGTAGGGTGATGGAAATTGGTTGACTTAAATCCATTGTCTACAGTACTTTGTAAATTTAAGTGTTTCATGTTGAATCAAATGGGAGTATTTATTGGTATAAGCTTGGATCAGTTGCTCACAAACTTGCTCCTGAATCAAAAATTTGTGCATTAAAATTGGGTGCTCCAGTTTCTTCCCACACTCCAAAGATGTGCAGGTCAGGTGAATTGGCCATGCTAAATTGCCCGTAGTGTTAGGTAAGGGGTAGATGTAGGGGTATGGGTGGGTTGCGCTTCGGCGGGGCGGTGTGGACTTGTTGGGCTGAAGGGCCTGTTTCCACACTGTAAGTAATCTAAGTAATCTAATCTAAAAAGTAATCTAAAAAATCTTCAATGTTGTTATTTCAGTGCAGTAACAAGGAAAAACTGTATTTTAGATGTATTATTAAACTTGGGACCTTTTCTGGTTGCAAATGGGAAGTGCACCTCATGTTTGGTTAACTTTATTTCCAACAACACAGATTAATTCATCATTCTATCATTTGCTTCCTTGTATGCAAAGCTAACTGCTGCCTTTGCCCGATATAACAACATATTGAAAGGAATCAATTCATTGTAATTTTGGAGACCTGGTGAGGGAGTACATGGCCTGAAGTTTCTTAATGCTGAAGGGTGTCACCATTTGAAATATTCCCAGGGCTCCGATTGCCAAAGTAGTGTGTCTGGACCTAGCAGCTATCATTTTTGTCAGGGTAAGATGGAGGCAATTGCACATGTAAAAATGCAATTTCCTTCAAACAGATCCAATTTTTACTAGTTAGATGTCAAAAACATGCTTTATGGGTTTTTGACCAATTAGCAGAAGGTCCAAAGCTGCCCAAATTATTTAATGAGGTAGTGTACTCTTTTGGAAGGGTCCATGGACACCCTTGGGAGATGTTAGGAGCCCTTTGAGAGAGGTGAGGTAACCTTTGCGACATATCTGTTACGTGTGGTTTTAGTAATATAGAGATGTATGTGTGCAAAGACGAGATAAGTTCATTGGAATTGTCAAGCGAGCTATTGAAAAGTTTCAACTTTAGTAACCTTAAGTCACTTCTGGTGTTAAAAAACGTGCCTGATGTTTCACTCTGTCTGATGACACATAAACCAAAGGGATTATGTGATTTCTGTTCTAGGACTGATATCAAAACTATCATCACAATGGAATGCCAGTCAGTTCCCAGTTTGATTGATGATTACAAGTGATTATCAGGTCTTTGAAATGGGGTTGTAAATATAAATGCTTGTTTTTAGAAGTAATTAAGCAGTTGAAGATAACTAAATATGGTGTATGGGTTTTTAATGAATGGAATTTTTCAGAAAAATAAATTCATTGGCAGGCACTTAGAATTTTTTTTTCATCTCAGCATGGGTTCTGAGGTCTTCTCAAGGTTAATGATGTTTGAGTTGACATTTACGGTGTTGGGCAAAGGATGGTTGGAGGGGGTATTTTTGGCATAACACGTAGAAAGGACGATTGGAGGTGGTTGAAGGGGCATAGATTAATATGGAGGAAGTGAATATTCATGAGAGTGGTCTTGGGGCACTGGTTGGCATGGAGAGCACAATGCCAGGGGAATACACAGACGTCATAGTTTGGTATGGAAGATATGAGTGGCAGAATATGAGCAGTTATGAGTGAAGGAGGGTTTTTAAAATTTGTTTTTTTGGAAGCTGGGATGAACGCTTAGATTTTTATGCCAGTTGTATCCCACAGCCCGTCTAACCACCCAGAAGCCCATGTGATTGCCTCTGTACTCCTTCTGATTCCATTTAACCTCCATCCCACACCCAGAAGCAAGCTTTGACAATGCAGGACACTTTTTCGAAAATTTGGTGATTGAGTTTGAGCCTTTCATGATTTTAATTCTTGACTTGGGAGCGAAAATTCCAGGCTTTAAATGCAAACACTTTCCTTCGAAATTGCATATTACTTTGCAATACTTTACAATGCTTTGCAAGAATCTTACTGTTAACTTTTATTTGCTCGAGGTGAGTGAGGTTAAATGAGTGGATACATTTTAATAGATGGAGTTGAGTGTGAAAAAATGTGAATTTGTCCACTTTAGCAGAAAGATTAGAAAATAGTGTATTGTTTAAATGAAGAGAAATGCAGAACTTTGAGTTACAGAGGGATCTGGGTAACCTAGTTCTTGAATCATATAAAATTAGTATGCAAGTACAGCAAATGATTAAGAAGACAAGTAAGTGTTGTAATTTATTTTAAGGAGGCTGGGATATAAAAGTAATAATGTTCTGCTAAACTTGTATCAGGCTTTTGTGAGACCACATCTGGAGTACTGTATACAGTTTAGTCTCCATATTTAAGAAAGGAAATAATTGTGTCAGAAGCAATTCAAAGAGTGTTTGCTCAACAGATACATGGAATAGAAGGATTTACCTTATGAGGAAAGGTTAGACAGGCTGGACCAGTATTCATGCAGTTTAGAAGAATGAGAAGTGATCTTATTGAAATTTATAGGATCCTAAGAGGACTTGACAGACTGGATAGAAAGGTTGTTTCCTCTGTGGGAGAAACCAAGACTAGGCAACCCAGTTTTGAAGTAAAATGTTTTCCCCACTTAAGACAGAGATGAAGAGAACTTTCTTTTCTCTTGAAGTGATATGAACTCTTGACTCCAGAGAGCGGTGGAGGCTGAGTTATTGAATATTTTTAAGGCAGATATAGGTAGATTCTGACCAACAAAGAAGTCAAAGGTTATGGTTTGGACTGCAATCAGATCAGCCATAATCATAGTGGATGGCGGAACAGGCTTGAAGGGCTGAATGGCCTATTCTTCTAACTAATTTATGTGCTGACTTGTTAAGAACATTTTCATTTTCATTTTGACATCAGATGTGAGCAAGAGTACATAATTTTGAATCATGCATTTTTGACATGATTTGCTTCAATAGATGGATTATGACACACACAGCAAAGCTCCAGACCTCCAGATAGGATCTTGGGCGGGCTCGATGAATAAAATGCCCAACTGGTACTATGAATGCTTCCTCTGATGTTCCCCATTCGTCTGATGTTCCCCATTCAAAGTGCCCAACCATCTAATGTGGCACAAGCATCCGACACCTAAAGTGGTTATGATTCAGAGGCTGGCAACTCTCCAATATCAAAAGCACCACTGAGAGCACTAACACCTGCTAATGCTCCACTGAGGTCTGTGCCTCATCAATGGAGGTTTTAGAGAAAGGTAAATGATGCACAATAAATGTTGCAGAGAAAATGTTAATAAAAAGGAAGGGGAATGAGTTCCTTGGGCCCCCTTTCGGATGTTTGACTCCATGGTAACACCACCCTCATACTACATTGTAGACAGACCCAACAAGGTTTGTTGTGTGGTCAGTAAACATGGCATGTGTGGTCAGTATACATGCCATTGGTAGAATAATAGCAGCATAAGGATAAGACTCTTTTATGTCAGTGTTTCCCAAATCCTTCTCCATTTTGAGGCTTATCATGATCCCTCAGTGAGTCTGGGGGCTAGAAGAAAGAACCTAAGAGAGTAATGAGAAGAGGGTCAGCCATTACTGCCTCAGGGCATGTGATCCAAAATTTCAGCTCGCGACTTCACCTAGACCACCAGCACTCCCTTTCCCCCACTTTGAGAAGCCCTGCCTTAAGTGTTGTCTTAAAGGCCTCAATTGGCCTCTGGGTGGGAAAGCTGTCCTTGATACTTTCTGCCTGGAGCTTAATTGGACAAAGTCAGAATGGCAATGAGGCAGCTCCACCCCTTAATTTTCTACCTGACTAAACATGCCTCCAGCAACTGGCCTGCCTCCAGGGTTAATAAAACAACACCATTTGTTAACAACTAATGAAACAGTTTCCATTCATTTTATTTTGATAAGCATGCCTCTTTAGTGAGATGTATTAGCTGGGTGAATTAAAAGGGAACTTGGAAGTATTGAAGTTCCCGTATATCTGAAACCCTTGTTGTTCTAGCTGCTGGCTGTCATAAGTTGAGAGAGCAGCTGACAGTCAGAAATTACACCTCAGCTTAGGTTGGTGCTGTCTAAAGAAGAACTAAGAAAATTACAGAAAACAGTTAATGAAGAACTTCTTCACTCACTGTGACTGAACTGATGGTGATGTGACAGGGCCGTGGTAATGTTATTAGCCTAGTAATCCAGAAGGCTAGGCTAATGTTTCAGGTACATAGGTCCAAACCTCACAGTGTTAGATATTTAAATTTGAATTCAGTAAAATATCTGGAATTAAAATGTAGCCTAATGGCGATTGTGTAACTATTGTCAAGTGATGTGTTTTTTTAAAAAAACCATGAATGCCTCGTAGAGAAGCAAATATGCCATTTTTACCTAGTCTTGCCTACATGTGACTCCAGTCCCACAATAGCGTGGTTGACTTGTAACTTCTGTCTGGGCAGCTAGGGATGGAAATAAATGCTAGTGCAACATCCCTTGAACAGATATCAAAAAAGGTCTGGATTATGTCATGAAGGCAGCTGTAGCCACGAATAGTTTCCTGAATGAGTTTTGCTTCAGCTGTAACAGTGGTTAAGACTTTTGAAATGCCTAATCTGCAAAAAATTAATGCTGAGTTTACAAATGTCATTGCCATTAATCCTTTAGCCTTCTGGCCATAAAGATGCATCTAGTTAAGCTCAGATAGCAAGCAAAAGGTCAAAGCATGTATAAAAAGCTTTGGGACACTTAAGCTGATGAAGGGCTGAAGTTTTGTTGGTGTGAACTGAACAGTTGGCTTGTTATTACAGCTGTAGAATAGGAAGGAGTTGGCAATAAGAAATTTAGTTCTCCTGGTGCAAGATGTAAATATTGCCGCATTGAAGCATTACTTGCTTTATCTTTTATAGAAATACAGAAGTGTTTTTACTAAGGTGCTGTGATCCTGCAGTGTCTCAGCAGAGCCATATGTGCTTTAGGGCATGAGTTAATTCCAAAGCACAGGTTTTTTTAAAATCCACAAATAATGTCATGAAGTTATTCTGTTCATATAACCCAACATACTCAGCTATTCCTGAATTTCTCTGATATTCATGCAGTCCTGTGGCTTTTTGCAGTTCTGTTTAAAGCACTTCCAATCCATGTGGCAATTTATCTTAGTAAAGTAACATCAATGACAACATGGAGACTGAGGATTGTTGCAATTTCTACAAATACCTTTAGATATTTTGTAACACATTTTACGTTTTCAAATCTTTTGAGCAATTTTATTTGAACTAATATTTACTTTCTGACTATGAAGCACTACAGTTTTTGACACTGTCTACAGGCTGGATTGTTCCTTGTATAATGCTTCCTTTGATCATATTGTAATAATTCTGTTTTCTGTCTTGTAGGATGCTGAGGAGCAATAAAATTGGTTGTGTCAGCAATAACACGTTCACAGGCCTGAGTTCTGTTCGCCTGCTCTCTCTCTATGACAATCAGATAACCACCATTTCTCCAGGAGCATTTGACACTCTCCATTCTCTGTCTACATTGTAAGTTTTTAAGAGGTATAATGAGAAACCGAAGGGGGGACATTTCAATAAGTAGGCTTTCATTTTCGGTATTGATGACTTGTGTTCTTTGCATGTATGCCAAAGTATTTTAATTTGTGATCTAGTTTTACACAATAAAACAAGCGTTCTTTATATTTATTCATTTATATGGATTTTCTGGCTGATGGTTTAGTTTCTTGAGGGCAATGGAGCTTCCAGTGGGAAATTCATTTTTTGGAAATGACATGTAATCAGTATAATCAGCGTGGCTGTCAGCTCGAAAGGGAAACCTATTTGCTCGTGCAAATAAGTGATGAAGGTCTGGAAATGACATGTAAATGAAATGGCCCTTCTAAGGAAAAAATACAATCTGCGTTTAAGTCGCTGTGGCTTCACCTTTTCATCTTCCGATTGAATTAACTTTTTATTAGTTCAGCTCAGTTTGACAATGTGCTGAAGTTCATTGACAATTTGAATTACAGCTGAATGAGCTGCAACCAATAATGTGTTATGTTCTGGATTGTGTGGCTTCATTTAAACTGAAAACGTGCGATAGAGGCACTGGAAATGTTTGGCACCTGAAATGTCATTTGTTCCTGCTTTGTGTTGGCACAAAGTTATGGCTCAGGGTTCTATTCTGCACATGGGAGGGATGGATACCTTTGTGTCTTTTAGTGTTTTGTGGCCTGTAATGGTTTACCTTCACCTGTGACTAATGGTTTTCTCACTCTGCTTGTCTTCTATAAATGTTTTTACACTATTTTGTCTCACACTTTTCTCTATAAGTACGTCTCATTAGTACAGATTATTCCATCCTTCCTCTCATCTCTTACACATAATTTTTATGTCATGATATGCACCACCATCTCATGGTCATATCCATTTCCTGTTTTATTGCAGTCCCAGCAAAGTTCATCTTAGCTAGACTTCACAGAACCACTGAGTCTTGCAGCACAGAAAGAGAACAGTTGGCTCATCATGTCCGAGAGTCATAGAGTCCTAAGCACAGAGACAAGCCCTTTAGCCCAAACTGGTTAATGCTGACCAAAATGTGCACCCACACTAATCCCATTTCTCTGTACTTTGCCCGTGCCCCTCGAAACCTTTCCTATCCATGTATTTGTCCAAATGCCTTTAAATGTTGTTAATGTACCCGCCTCAGTGCACTGACCTCTACACCTCTGAAGCCAAACGCCAACTCGAGGACACCTCTTCCTACTGCCCCCTCGACCATGACGCCACCCCCCCCATCCCCAAACCATCATCTCCCAGACCATACAGAACCTCATCACCTCAGGAGATCTCCCACCCACAGCTTTCAACCTCATAGTCCGGGAACCCTGCACTGCCCGGTTCTACCTCCTTCCCAAGATCCACAAGCCTGACCACCATGGCCGACCCATTGTCTCAGCATGCTCCTGCCCCACAGAACTCATCTCTACCTACCTCGACACTGTCCTATCCCCCCTAGTCCAGGAACTCCCCACATACATTCGAGACATCACCCACGCCATCCACCTCCTCTAAGACTTCCGTTTCCCCGGCCCCCAACGCCTCATCTTCATCATGGATATCCAATCCCTCTACACCTCCATCCGCCATGACCAGGGCCTCCAACCCCTCCATTTCTTCCTCTCCACACGTCCCCAACAGTACCCTTCCACTGACACTCTCATTCGTTTGGCTGAACTGGACCTCACCCTTAACAATTTCTCCTTCGAATCCTCCCACTTCCTCCAAACCAAAAGGGTAGCCATGGGCACACGTATGGGCCCCAGCTATGCCTGTCTCTTTATTGGCTACGTAGAACAGTTGATCTTCCGTAATTATACCGGCACCACTTCCCACCTCTTCCTCCGCTACATTGATGACTGCATTGGTGCCACCTCGTGCTCCCACAAGGAGGTTGAGCAATTCATCAACTTCACCAACACGTTCCACCCTGACCTTAAATTTACTTGGACCATCTCTGACACCTCCCTCCCCTTCCTGGACCTCTCCATCTCTATTAATGACAACCGACTTGACACTGACATTTTTTACAAACCCACCGACTCCCACAGCTACCTGGATTACACCTCTTCCCACCCCACCTCTTGCAAAAATGCCATCCCGTATTCCCAATTCCTCCGCCTCCGCTGGATCTGCTCCCAGGCGGACCAGTTCCACCACAGAACACACCAGATGGCCTCCTTCTTTAGAGACCGCAATTTTCCCTTCCCACGTGGTTAAAGATGCCCTCCAACGCATCTTGTCCACATCCCGCACCTCCGCCCTCAGACCCCACCCCTCCAACCGTAACAAGGACAGAATGCCCTGGTGCTCACCTACCACCCTACAAACCTTCGCATAAACCAAATCATCTGCCGACATTTCTTCCACCTCCAAAAAGACCCCACCAGCAGGGATATATTTCCCTCCCCACCCCTTTCCACCTTCCGCATAGACCGTTCCCTCCGTGACTACCTGGTCTGGTCCACGCCCCCCCTACAACCCACCCTCCCATCCTGGCACCTTCCCCTGCCACCGCAGGAACTGTAAAACCTGTGCCCATACCTCCTCCCTCACCTCTATCCAAGGACCTAAAGGAGCCTTCCACATCCATCAAAGTTTTCCTTGCACATCCACTAATATCATTTATTGTATCCGTTGCTCCCGATGCAGTCTCCTCTACATTGGGGAGACTGGACGCCTCCTAGCAGAGCGCTTTAGGGAACATCTCCGAGACACCCACACCAATCAACCGAACTGCCCCGCGGCCCAACATTTCAACTCCCCCTCCCACTCTGCCGAGGACATGGAGGTCCTGGGCCTCCTTCACTGCTGCTCCCTCACCACCAGACACTTGGAGGAAGAACGCCTCAACTTCCGCCTTGGAACACTTCAACTCCAGGGCATCAATGTGGACTTCAATAGTTTCCTCATTTTCCCTTCCCCCACCTCACCCTCGTTCCAAACTTCCAGCTCAGCACTGTCCCTATGACTTGTCCGGACTTGTCCTACCTGCCTATGTCCTTTTCCACCTATCCACTCCACCCTCTCCTCCCTGACCTATCACCTTCATCCCCTCCCCCACTCACCTATTGTACTCTATGCTACTTTCTCCCCACCCCCACCCTCCTCTAGCTTATCTCTCCACGCTTCAGGCTCTCTGCCTTTATTCCTGATGAAGGGCTTTTGCCCGAAACGTCGATTTCGCTGCTCCTTGGATGCTGCCTGAACTGCTGTGCTCTTCCAGCACCAGTAATCCATTTCCTCTGGCAGTTCATTGCATATGCATACCACCCTCTGTGTAGTAAAGTTGCCCCTCAGGTTCCCTTTTATTCGTTCCCCTCTAACCTTAAGCTGATGCCCTCTAGTCCTTGATTCCAAAACCCTGTGAAAAAAGACTGAGTGCATTCACCCTATCCATGCCTCATGATCTTATACATTTCTATAAGATTCCCCCCCCCTCAGTCTCCTATGCTCTTAAGAAAAAAAGCATTCTAGCCTGTCCAATCTCTCCTTTAATTCAGATCATAGAGTCCTGGCAACATCCTTGTAAATTTCTTCAGCACTCTTTCCAGTTTGATAACATCCTTCGTATAGCAAGGTGACCAAAACTGAACACAATATTTCAAGTGTGGTCTCACCAACTTCTGTACAACTACAACATAACTTCCCAACTTCTATATTCAATGCCCTGACTGATGAAGGCCAGTGTGCCAAAAGCCTTCTTCAGTGCCCTATCTACCTGTGACACTACTTTCAGCGAACCATGCACCTGAGCTCCAAGGTCCCTCTGTTCCATTAAGGCCTGACCATTCACTCTGAAACTCCTACCTTGATTTGACTTTGCACCATGCAACACCTCACACTTAACTACATTAAACTCCATTTGCTATTTCTTGGCCCCCTTCCCCAACTGATCAAGATCCTGCTGCAATTTCAGATAACCTCCCTCACTGTCCATGATACCATTTATTTTAGTGTCATGTGCAAATTTATTAATCATGCTTTGGATGTTCTCATCCAAGTCGTTGATCTAGATAACAAACAATAATAGGCCCAGCACTGAGTCCTGAGCCACTCCACTAGTCACAGGCCTCTAGTCTGACAAGGATCCTTCTACTTTTACTCTCTGCTTCCTATCATCAAGCCAATTGTGCATCCAATTTGCCAACTCCCCCTGGATTCCATGTAATCTAACCTTCCAGAGCAATCTACCAGGTGGAACCTTATCAAAAGCCTTACTGAAATCCATCAGACTATGTCCACCACCCTTTCCTCGTCAACCTTCCTCGTCACTTCCTTAAAGAACTCTAACAAATTTGTGAGGCATGATCTCTCACGCACAAAGCCAGACTGACTATTCATAATCAAAAGATCAGGCAGTATCCGAGGAGCAGGAGAATCGACGTTTCAGGCATCAGCCCTTCATCAGGAATGAGGCCTTCCCTATGAAGGACTTATGCCTGAAATGTTGATTCTCCTGCTCCTCAGATGCTGTCTGATCTGTTGTGCTTTTCCAGCATCACACTCTCAACTCTGAGCATCCATACTCTTAGCATCTACAGTCCTCATTTTCTCATATTCCTAATCAAACTCTATCTTTCCAAATACATGTACATCTTATATCTTACAATCTTCTCAAGTAACTTACTACAGATGTTAGGCTTACTGGTCTATAATTCCTAAGTTTTTCTTGATAGCCATTCTTGAATAAGGGCACAACATTTGCCATACTCCAGGCTTCCAGGACCTTCCCCGTGGCTAACAATGATTCAGAAATATTGGCCAGGGTCCCTGCAATTGCTTCTCTAGCCTCTTGCAGTGTTCTTAGATATATCTGGTCAGGATCAGGAGATTTCTTCATTCATTCTCTATTGTGATATGGACTGTCCCCAAGATATCAGCACTAACTTGCCCAAGTTCCCAAGTCTTCATGTCTTTCTCCACAGTGAATACAGAGAGGAAATAGTCATTGAGGACCTTGCCCATCTCCTGCAGTTCTACATGTACCTGTTCACTTTGGTCCTTGATGTGTCGTATTCTCTCTCAAGTTATTCTTTTTCCTTCAGTATACTGAAAGAACCTCTTTGGATTGATCCTAATCTTCTCAGTCAAGGCTATCTCATGCCCTCTTTTCACCGTCCTGATTTCCAACTTCAGTAAATTCCTGCATTCCCTGTATACCTGGGATTCCCTGGGTGCCAGCTGCCTGTACCTGAGTCATACCTCCTTTCTTCTGGTCAAAGCTCTTGTCAATCAGGGTTTCCGATGCCTGCCAACCTTGCCTTTCACATTCACAGGAGCATATGGACCTTGAACTCCAGCTAGTTCACTTTTAAAGGCCTTCCACTTGCCGGAGGTCCCATTGTCTGCAAACAAACTACTCCAATCAACCCCTGCAAGCTACTGTCTAATTCCATCAATATTCACCTTGCCCCAGGTTCGAACTTGAACCTGTGGACCAGTTTTGTCTCTCTCCATAACTATTTTAAAATTAATAGAACTATGGTTACTGGTCCCAAAGTGCTCCCCCACTCTCACCTCAGTCACTTTTCCTGCCCCATTTCCCAAGAGCAAGTCACACTTTACCCCTTCCCAAGCAGGGCCCTCTTTATATTGTTTGAGGAAACTTTCCTGAACACACTTTCCTGTCTGTACCATCTCTTCAAATGAGTATCTTTACCACTGCTAGTCTCCTGCTTCACCAGATCATTGCATAATATTTCTAGCAAAATAATCATGCAATACCCTCTTGAATGTCCAAGTTGAACTTTGTTCCAGCACACCTCTAGACAGTGTATTCCATACTCGGACTACTCATTGTGTGGAAATGTTTTTTTTCTCACCTCTCATTTGCATCTTTTGCAAATAACTTTAATTTTCTGGTTCTTGAACCTTTTACAAACAGGAACAGTTTCTCCCTATCCAGTCTGTCCAACCTTTTCAAAATTTTGAAAACGTCTAGGAAATTTCCTCTTAGCCACCAAGGAGAACAAACCTAATTTCTTCAATTTATCCTCACAACTGAAATTTATCATCCCTTGAACCATGCTTACAAATCACTTCTGAACTCTCTCCAGTGTGTTCACATCTTTTTTATAATGTGGTACCCAAAACTGTATACATTACTTCAGTGAAGTCTAAAAAGCATCCAGGCTAAATTCGATATGACCTCCTTGTTGTCATACTCTATGCGCATATTAATAAAGTTGAGGATACTAGATATAGTTCCTGATTGTTTTATGATTTTATATTTGTTACCACTCAGCTTAGCTCAAATCCAAGTGTCCCTTCCTTCAAAAGAGTCTCAAAGCTATTCTCTAATGCCAACATGTCTGATTATTGTATTATATAAGGTGTGTGACCATACAAGGAAAGAAGCTATTTTCCATTTCAGGCATCTAGCACCAGCACTGAACACCTCAGGATTACTTATTGCACAATGGAATATGAAGTTGAGTTCCATCTAAACGTCTGCACAATGTGCTTCAGTCCAAATCACAGAAAAACATTTCCCCATAACAGTGTGAAATTTCCCATTTATGGTAACAACTTCCTCGTAACAATTTTGTATTGTATGAGCCTGCATCATTAAGTGTTGGGTTGGTGTTACTAAAATAGATTTCTGAAATCTAAAATAATAGAATAGAATACTTTCTAAGTGTTGAAAAGCTAGAAATAGTGGAGGTCAAAACAGATTTTGTACCTTGTCTACATAGATCATGAAACAGATACAAAAAGTAATCAAAAGAATAAATTGTCTTTAGAGCTAGAGGAAGGGAATGCAAGGGAGCTGAGGCTATGTGTCAGAAATATAAAGGCCTGGTTTGACCATATGTAGAAAACTTACAGCAGTTCTGGGAACCCAACTTCAGCAAGGGTATATTGGCCTTGGAAGGAGTGGAGTTTCAATCTACCTGAAGCATAATGGATTTCAAATATTACATTCCAAGTGGTTACTTAATTTAAGAATTCCTTGGAACTCAAAATGCTGTAAGGTATTATGGGGAACAACATAGGGTGGATAAAGGAAAGCTGTATCTGCCAATTGGCAAGTCGAGGAGAAGAGGCATGAGCTAATAATTAGAGTCAGGATTTTCAGGAGCACAATTAGGCAAGTGGGAGGCCTTTAAAAGTGAACTAGGAAGCTTGGTACTTTCATAAGCAGCGATTGATACTTTATCACTTCTTGTTTTTAAATATGGTACTGAGGGTATTTCTTTTGTACGTCAAAGGTACTAAACAATAAGGGCAAGGATAGACATCTGGAGTTAGATCAAGATCAACCATCGTCTCACTGAATGATTGAACAGACTTATGGGGCTAGATTCGAGAGTGTGATGCTGGAAAAGCACAGCAGATCAGGCAGCATCCAAGGAGCAGGAGAATAATACTTTTCTTATTATATGTTGACTTATGATACATTACTTATAAGTTTAACATAATTCTCTCAGTGATTAATCCCTTATTGGTCCCTTCAGAAATCTGCTAGCCAGTCCCTTTAACTGCAATTGCTTATGCCCGAAACATTGATTCTCCTGCTCCTCAGATGTTGCCTGACCTGCTGTGCTTTTCCAGCACCACACTCTGCACTCTGATCGCCAGCATCTGCAGCCCTCACTTTCACTTAAGGGGCTAGATGACCTATTCCTGTCATCTGAAGGAAGTCCCATTTCCAACTTTAAATTGCAACTTCTCTGTCAGTCCTTCACAGTTTGAATTCTGATGAAGGGTCAGTGGACTTGAAACATTGACTATGCTTTCTCTCCACGGATGGTGCCAGACCTGCTGAGTTTCTCCAGCCAAATCTGTTTTTGTTTCAGATTTCCAGCATGCACAGTTCTTGGTCTTAATTTGCTTCACAATTTCTCTTTGTGCTCAATTTCATGGCAGTGATTCTGGGAATTAGAGCTCTTCTAAATATTTCTCTCATTTCTTATAGACTTGAAAAGTTGCATCAGAGATCTTTTCTTCACTTTGCGCAATCAAGTTCTTTTCAAATCTTGATTCATTTTCTATTTATCTGTCCTACTGTTTCGAATTCATAATACATGGAAATGCTGCCCTCATTTATTCCTTTCTTTCTGCAAGCTGCAAGCAACTTAAGCCAAGTTTGGTGTCACTTAATCACTACTTTCTAATTAGATTTGCATCAATTCTCTTTGACAGTTTTCAACCTCAGTAATCTTATCTTGTACTACATTCTTTGACCATAAATCAAGGTTTTGTAATAGAAAATAAATGGAAAAATAGGGATCTTATCACTGGTGATATAACTGAAAGTAACCCTGATCCACACCAGTTCAATCTCACTTGCATTTACATTGGACAATGTGCCATGAATTATGATTTGTTCGGGCTCTGTTAAATTATAGGATGCCAACAATATAGCAGTGCTGGGCAATTAAAAATATTTTGTGTTTAAAATCATTTTGGTCATTTGTGCCTTGATTGTATGTATTATTCATGTAGCTATTAACATTTGACTGCATTTACAGCAATTTACCTAAACGATAAGTGGTGATTTTGCAACTTTACACCTTGTATGATAATTCAAATAAAATTCACTGCATGTTTAGAACTGTATCTTAAACAAGATTTCAAGCTGACACGAGGTATGCCAAAAGCCATACTTTGGAATAATACTTTTCTTATTATACGTTGACTTATGATACATTACTTATACGTTTAACATCATTCTCTCAGTGATTAATTCCTCATTGGTCTCTTCAGAAATCTGCTAGCCAATCCCTTTAACTGCAACTGTCATTTGGCCTGGTTGGGTGAATGGCTGAGAAAGAAACGCATTGTCACCGGAAACCCTCGTTGCCAGAAGCCCTATTTCTTGAAGGAAATTCCTATCCAGGATGTGGCAATCCAGGACTTCACATGTGATGATGGTAAGCATTTTATCCTTGCTCTTATTATAAGATTACATTTAGTCCATCACAAGATTTGACTATCAGTAAAATATGATTATGTCGATATTATTAGTTATTCAAGAAACTCATCACAAGGTATACGAATGATGTCATTGGAATTTCCATCTGTAAATAAAGACTTCATTCGAAGTGACTGCAAAGCAGTGAGCTCATCTATGGTTGTTAAACTGTTAGTGTGAGACTGTAATGAGAAACTAAACTTTCAAAATGTAGCAGCTTTTTTTAAAGAACATTTTCTAATCTGAATTTATTGAACTTGACAACATATTGCATATGCCTCACCTGTTTTTAGAATTGAAGATACATTTTGTAGACTGTAAAATACAGCACCTGAATATTTTCAAGTGTGAATGCTGATTCATTATGTGAATATGAAGAGTGTAACTGTTGTAATTAATCATTGGACCAAATGAAGTTTCTCTCCATATAAATACTGAGTGGAAATAACACCAAATCATTTCACTGTGAGTTGAGAGTTTTGTATGGTTGCGGGTAACTTGCTTGTTATGCATGATGTGTGTCTCATGTGGAGTGTGATGTCCGCGAGCAATCTGTGGAGCTGTGTAACTATTTATTCATGCCTGTTTTTCCTGTCACACGCTGCTCATGCATGTCGATGTGTGTATTTAGTGCTGTGATTTCCTGGAAAGCTTATCTTGGGCATCGATCTGCATTAATTCAGTGCCATGAATAAAACATTGGACGCAGTTTGTGACTATGCTTTGACACTGTGCCACAGCTTTCCCTCTAGGATGACATGATAATGGCATTTGCTCCAAGGGGCATGAAGAATCGATTTGTATAAAATACGTGCACACAAAACACATCTGGAGTGTGGATGACTAATTCAAAGTGCAATTTTCCATTACTGGGCATCTGTTTTGTAAGAGTAATGCTGTGAGATGGGCAGAAACACATGGTTTCGTACCGGGTAGCCAGAGACTTGAAGAATTTGGACCATCTGTTTCTTCCACTTTGACAGTAGTCACTGTTTAATTCGAAGTAGTTAACTGTTTTCCCCTTGTTTCTTTTCATGCTGAAACCAATTGTAAATCTCCCCTTGAATCTGAAAACTTGCTTTGTATTATGTGGAACAAACCATGATGCAAGTAAAGACGTTCACCTGAAAATGTCTGCCTTTCTTCCCCCATTCCTTCCTTTGATAGAATTATCTTTGCTGTGTACAGTATTCCACCGATCTGCCTGTATAAGACTGGCAAAGCTCAACCAACCAGGTTGACTGGCAAGGATCCCTGCATCCATCTGACCACTCAGCTTCGAAATTAAATGCCACCTATTGCTCAAATATGTTAGAAATCTCACACATATGAATCCTGAAGTGGCACACTTTTAACACTTTCTTGGGCGCGCTTTTATGCTTAAAATCAATGTTTCCAACCATAATTCTTCCTCTTATTTAGCTCCTTCTTCCCATGCAACTCACTGCCAACCAATTTAATGCAAAGCATATGGAACAGGGTGTAAAACTAGAATTTCACCCAATTTTCTCAAATTTTCAACAAGTAGGTTACGTTCAAATCCCTCAAGTTTGTATCCGAGTATCGCTTTCTTTCATTTCTGCTTGATGTCATACTCTCTGCTGCCATCCCATGGTTGCATAGCTCCATTGCTTTCCCTGCTGGCCTCTTGCTTCCACCTTTTGTGGTTCATCCTTACCCCCTTGCATCCACCCCCAAACCCTGTCCTCAGTCCCCACCTTCCCATAATCACTTTGATTCAAGACAGAAAAACAAGACATGGAATCCACAAATGGCATAAATCTCACTTTCTGAAGTAACAAGGTCAGGTGTGGATGCACCAAAAAATCCCTCTGCATTGTATCAGATGGTCCATCACAGGCATGTTTTGTTTTAATTCTTTGGTGCACATTGCTGACTACACCAGCATTATTGTCCATCCCTAAATGTCCTTGAGAGGTTGGTGGTGAATTGCTGTTGTCCTTGGGAGTTAGGAAGAGAGTGTCAGGATTTTGACTCAGCAAAAGAACAACGATATAGTTCTAGTTAAGGATGGTATGCAACTTGGAGGATTTGCAGGATGTGCTACTCCTCAGCATTTTACTAACTTTGTCCACATAGAGGATGGAAGTTACGGGTTCAGAAGATGCTCTCACAGAAACCTTGCTAAGTTCCTGCAATGCATCTGGTGGATGGCATGTAATAGTGCTGTATAAGACGCGTGTGCCTCATTCATTGTTTTGATCCTGAATTAAATGAATCATTCCTATATCCATTTTGCCAACTTTCTGTCTATGTTGAGACTGCTACCGCAAACTCAACATTTGGGGAAAGAAAGATTTGGCACTGTTTGATACTGTAACTGATTCGTCCTCCTGAACTGTGTAAACCTGAGATAACATAGTTAGTCCATCAGTACAGGCATTAAGATGCTGCCAAAAACATTAGTGGAAGTAGGAGATACATGAAATGCTTCTTTGCTTTTACTGAGAGTAACATACATATGACTGTGTCTAGGTCTGGTGTAGGAATTGATAGCATCCTGTCTTTGAGGGAAGACTATGGTGCAGTGATGTTGTACTGGATGAGTAGCTCAGATGCCGAATTACTAATCTGGGTTCAAATGCCACCATGGCAGTCCATGGAATTTGAACCTCAAATTAAAAGCCTCATGAAGTCCATGAAACTATTGCCATAAATTCTTATCTGATTCACGAAGTGAAAAATTTGTTTGCTGTACTGAATCTTACCTACATGTGACTTCAGACCCACAGAATGTGGTGGATTCTGAAATGGCCAAGAGCAAGTCACTCAGTTGTAGCAATCACTAAATTGTCACAAAAAGGAAGAACGCTTGATGGGCTACTCTGTATCAGAAATGACAGCAGAAAATATTTGGCTCTGCAAAGTCTGCCTGGAGGCTGGAACCAAATTAGGAGAATTGTCTCACAAAATAGTCAAGTAACAGCAACTCTGCAACTTGCCAACCTCCCCAGCCAAGTTTTTCCAATAAAGCTGCAACACTGGCATCTACACAGAAATGTGGAAAATTGCCGACTTATGTCCTGTAGCCAAAAGGCAGGATAAATCCAACTCTGCCAATTACCAACTCTCGATCATTAGGAAGGTGATGGAAGGTGTCATCAACAGCATTATAAAACAGCACTTCCTTACTAATAACCTGCTCAGTGACTCCCAGCTTGGACTCTCCCAGCGCCACTCAGCTCCTGACCTCATTACAGCTTTGGTTCAGACATGGACAAAAACACTAAATTGCAGTGGTGAGGTGAGAGTCACAACCATTAACATCAACACTGCCTTTGACCGAGTGTGACATCAAGGAGTCCCAGCAAGATTAGAGACAATGGGAAACACGGGGAGAAAGCTCTCCACCAGTTGGAATCTTACCTTACATAGACAATGATGGCTGTAGTTGTTGGAGGTCAGTCATCTCAACTCCAGGATATCTCTGCAGGAATTCCTCAGGGTAGGGTCCTAGGCCCAACCATCTTCAGCAGCTTCATCAAAGAACTTCCTTCTACAATAAGATCAGCTGTGAGTATGTTCACCGATGATTGCACACCAGTCAGCACTATTTGTGACCCCTGAGGTAAGAGTCTATCCCCCCACATTCAAATGCAACAAGATTTGCACAATATCGTTAGGGTAAGAAGTAGAATAGGTGCATAATATCCAGGTTTGACAAATGACAGGTAACATTTGTGCCATTTGTGCAAGGCAATGATCATCTCTAACAAGAATGAGAATCTAACCATTTCTCCTTGAAATTCAATGTTACCATCACCAAATGCCCCACTACCAACATTCTGATGGTTATCATTTACCAGAAACTGAACTGGACTATCCATATATACATAGTGGCTACAAGAGCACATGTCAGGCTAGGAATCCTGTAGCATGTTCCTCACTTATTGAACCAGCAAAGACTGTCCATAATGTAAAGGCTCAAGTCAGAAGTTTGATGAATACTCTTCACTAGGGCTGTGGTTGGAAACATCGATTTTCCTGCTCCTCGGATGCTGCCTGACCTGCTGTGCTTTTCCAGCACCACACTCTCAACTCTGATCTCCAGCATCTGCAGAACTCACTTTCTCCTGGATGAGTTTAGCGCCAATTACACTCATCAAGTTTAACATCATCCAGGACAAAGCAGCCTGCTTGATTGGTATGACAGCTACAAACATTAGCTCCCTCCACAACTACTGTATGGTAGCAGCAGTGTGTATTGCCTACAAAATGCCCGCCAGAAATTCACCAAGGTTTCTTAGACAGTACTTTCCAAACCCATGACCACTTCCATACAGAAGGCCAAGGATACATGGGAGGTCAGCAGATACATGGGAGCCTCATCACCTAAAAGTCCCCCTCCAAGTCACTGAATATCCTGACTTGGAAATATATGGCTGTTCATTCATTGTCATTGAGTCAAAATCCTGGAACTGATCATGGGGGTCCCTATGTCTAAAGGGCAGTGATGGTTCAAGAAGGTGGATCACCATAACATTTTTCTGAGCAATTAGAAATGAGTAATAAATGCTAGAAACAGCCAGTGGAGCTCACATCCTCTTAATGAATTTAAACTGTGCTCCAGTTCTGGGTCATTCCTCAGGAATTGAAAGGGTTCAGAAAAGATTTATAAGGATGTTGCCAGGGTTGGAGGCTTTGAGCTACAGAGAGAGGTTGAATAAACTGGGGCTGTTTTCCCTGGAGTGTCGGAGGCTGAGGGATGACCTTATTGAGGTTTATAAAATCGTGAGGGGCATGGATAGGGTAAATAGACAAGGTCTTTTCCCTGGGGTGAGGGGGTCCAGAACCAGAGGGCTTAGGTTTAGGGTGAGAGGAGAAAGATATGAAAGACACCTAAGGGGCAACTTTTTCACACAGAGGGTGTTGCGTGTATGGAATGAGCTGCCAGAGGAAGTGGTGGAGACTGGTTGCAATTATAACATTTAAAAGCCATCTGGATGGGTATATGAATAGTAAGGGTTTAGAAGGATTTGGGCCGAGTACTATTAGGTTGGAATGGATTAGATTGGGATATCTACTTGGTATGGAAACATTGGACCAAAGAGTCTGTTTCCATGTTGTACATCTTTATGACTCTATAACTTGATGACCAAAGAAGGTGTATTCGTAATTTAATTAAGCAGATTGAGCATCAGCCCGCAAATACTTCCTATGCATGCCAAATTGGTGGAAGTAGATTCCTAATCAAGTGATGAAAACAATGCTGGAACCTTTGCAGTTACTGTCCATACCTCCAGACTACAACGTGTATGTGAACATTCCTGTTGCCACAACCATTCAGACCCCCTAATTGAATAATAACATATCACCACAGCTTATGTGGTAGAGATGACGAGAAGGAGTTCCAAGCACAAAACCAGAATATTCTTCAAGCACAGAAATGTTGAAACCATTCACCCTGATCAGATGGTTTGTAATCAGAGTCACAGGTTGAAAGTTATTGGCAAAGTTTCAAAAAGAAGATGAGAATTTTTTCCACTCAGTGAGTTGCTATGTTATAAAACGCACTGCTTGAAAGAATGATGGAATTAGATTCAGCACTGACTTTCAAAACGCAATTGAATATGTACTTGAGGAAGTAAAACATACAGGACAGCAAAGAAAGGACAAGTGAATGAAATTAATCTGATAGTTCTTTCAGAGAGTCAGCAGAGGTAATGAGCTGAGTGTCCCTATTCAAAGCTGGAGATTGTATATCTGTCAACTTTCATTGGGGTGAAAAAATGAGTTAAGAAGAATCTCCATCCCACACAGAATGCCAGGAGATCCTGACTGGGGAATGCAGTGCAACATTTATGTGTAAAACTCAACCTTTTAGAGGAAAGAGTCATGCCTGAAAACTGACCTTTTTTTTATACTTTTGGATTCTGATGACTCTTTCCAATTATGTTTTCTGCATCTACCACAGTTTATACAAATCATTGATGTAACTTGCTGACTTGACATTCCGATGAGGAGGCCTCACCCAGTTTAAGATGCTTACAGAAAATTTCAACAGGCACTGTCTTTGATTATGGTTCAGAATTCAACTTTGAGTAATATCATGTAAATCTCACCTCCCTGTCCTGTGCCAGAGTTGTATTGCTTTGTGGAAACCGAAGTGTTTTTAAATGTTTTTGAATTCTAGTTATCAGCTACAACAGTAAGAGTTTCTCTTGTCGATGACAAATGTTTGAAAACACATTTTTTCCTCCCTTCAACAACAGTGGAGTTTCTGTGAGGAACCAGTTTTCAAGCTGTCAGTCCTTATGCTTTATTTATATTGCTGCCTAGTACAGCTGGACCTGGGCCAAATCCAGTTTAATCTTCAGAGTGAATCTCCCAAGCCTGCAATCACTGATGGCCTGTAAACAATCATTGCAGGTGTAAGTGGAATACCTGTACAAGGAAGTAAATACATTGAGCATCAGGATTGACGGCATGAAAACTGCTTCCTGGCACTAACGGAATTGCCACTGTTCCTGGCAAAACATGAATTTTCTAGTATGCACCACGAGGGAAAAATAATTGATGTCCTTGTGGGGAACATACATAAAAATATCAACTGTTTTCAACTCTTCACCATCATTTCTTCACCCAAACCTCCCCCCAACCACCACCTCTCTCTCTCTTTCTCTGCAACTCTAGGTAATGTCACTGAAGTTGTTGTCAAGTTGAGTGACTTTTACTGCCTCTATGTCAGAGTCAGTTAGCTCAGCTGGCCCGATAACGTATTTGCAATACTGAATTATGTCAGTGACTCTTATTCTCTGTGCTATGAAAGCTTGCTCACTTTGTCATGTGGTGTTTTAACCAATATTAATTGGCATGACTCAGTGGTTTGCAGTGGCAGTGTGTTGCTTATGTGCAGTTTTATACGGTCTACTCACCAGAAGAATGTGCAGGCTCAGACTTATTTTAGGAATGCACATGGCCTCAGACCTTGGCTTTGTACATAAGAACTCAGAGCAGGAGTAGGCAATTCAAGCCTGCTCCATCAATAAATACGATCACAGCGGATCTCTTATTGGCTGCAACTCCTCTTTCCTGTCCACTCTCCATAACTGCTCAACCCGTTACTAATTAAACTCTGTCTGTGTCCTCCTTAAACGTATTCAATTCCACAGGTTCATGACCCTTTGGGAAAGGTAGTTTCTCCTCATCTGTTTTAAATCTACTACCCCACATTTTGAAACTGTGACTTCCTGTTCTAGATTGTCCCATTTGAAGAAACATCTTTTCTACATTGAGTCTGTCAATCCTCTTTAGTACCTTCTATATCTCCATTGGATTCCTGATATCTCAATTAGATCTCCAACCGTAGGAAACAGGTGATACAGCAAACCATCAGACTATTTCCTATTTCTCACAATTTTATATTGTCACACAAAGTCAAGCTCTAGCCTTAGTATTAGATGTTGAAAATGCTGTGTCAATGAAATTTAAAGTGGTTGGGATGATTAAACTGAGCATCATGACTGAATGACAAAAATTCTGAATGCTTTGAGATACTGAATATGTAAGTACAGCTATTGCCAAGCATTGCCATTTGAGGGTGGCACAGTGGCTAGCACTGCTGCCTCACAGCGCCAGAGACCCAGGTTCGATTCCATCCTCAGGCGACTGCATGGAGTTTGCACGTTCTCACCGTGTCTGCATGGGTTTCCTCCAGGTACTCTGGTTTCCTCCCTCAGTCCAAGATGTGCAGGTTAGGTAGATTGGCTATGTTAAATTGCCTATAGTGTTCATGGATGTACAGGCTGGGTAGATTAGCCTTGGGAAATGCAGAGTTACAGGGATAGGATAGGGGAGTGGGTCTTGGATGGGACGCTGTCTGGAGGGTTGGTGACTTGATGGACTGAATGGCCTCTTTGAGCACTGCAGGGATTCTATGTTTCTCTCGGTCGAAAAGAGGCAAACATTTAGAAAAAAAGAAACTCAGGTGCAGGTGTGAGATGACTGAAATTAAATGAAGGAACAGTCGAGTACTGAGCTCCCTGTTTCAGACTGTTGAAATAGAAGGTAGGTTACCAGGAGGGTCCTATCACCTTCCACAACCGCATACATTGCAGCATTTTGTTTTAAATGGGACAGAGCCATTTTTGCAGGATGTGTCAGTACCCTGCTGTGTGGTCTCGATAGATATCTTTGAGTGGTGAGGGAGATCTGCATCTGCTGCTTTGTTTGATCCATAAATAATCTCTTTCTGCGAAAAGCCAGTAATAATAGTGTCTGTCATTCTCTACAGTGAGAACAGACAGACCATTTGGGATATTTAATGCTTACACATTGTGAGCTTCATAACCAAATCTTGTTCTAATCGTTGGTTAGTTTTCACAAAAGTTCCTTTGATGGCATCATCAAAAAACAGGAATCAATTTTAATCCTGGATGCTTTCTCAGTATCTCTGTCAGGCTATTAGCGACAGCGAAAGGAAGTATTTTAAAGCTTACCAACAGCTAGGTTGGCCTAAAATAATACATTTGCCAAGGTATTAACATTCATTTCTGTGGTCTTGGAATGTCTACATTGCAGTAGCCACACGGAACTCACTATGAGAATACAATACAAACAGGCAAACTGGGATCAGAAGTAGGGCATTCAGTGCCTGAAGGTTGCTTTGCTGTTTGATAACACTGTGGCTGATCAGACTGTGGCCTCAACTCGACTTTCCCACCCATTCCTCCTTACCTCTATACCCTTTCAACTCTCTTGTCAGTCAAGAATCTATCTCAGCTTTAAAAATATTCAATGACCCCGCCCTCATTGTTCTCCTCTCATCTTAAATGAGAGACCTTTTAGTTTCAAATTGTGTTCCCTTATTCTAGTTTCTTCCACAAGCCCCTTCATTTGAACTCAGATGGAGCAAAGTGCAGCCTCTCCAACCTTTCCTCATCGGATAAGCCCTTCATCCCAGAAATCAGTCAAGTGAACCTTTTCTGCTTGAATGCAATAGACTTTCTTGTTCTTTCTTAAGTAAAGAGATGAAAACTGTACATTATGGTCTAGTTTTGTTCTTTACAAAACTCTGCAGGCCTGTAGGAAAACATCTCTAATTTTATATTCCATTTCCTTTATAATAAATAACAACATGCCATTTCCCTTCCTAATCACTTCCTCTACCTGCACACTAACCTTTTGTCATTCATGTACCCAGTGTCACAGTTGCTTCTATGCCACAGAGTTCTACAATCTGACTCGATTTGAATAAAATGTTACTTTCAATACTTCGTGCCAAAATGGACAAGTTCTCTTTCTTTTCCATATCTGCCAGTTTTTCTCCACTTGCTTAACCTATTTATATATCCATCTGTGGACTCCTTATGTCCTCATCACAACTTTATCTTTTACCTATCTTTGTCTCTCACCCAATTTAGCAACCACATTTTGGATCCAGGTCATTAATATAGATAATAAAAAAAACGGAGGAGCCAGAACTGATCCTAATGATACTAGACTAATTACAGTTTATCAACATGCAAATGGCATATTTATCCCTACTGTCTATTTCCTTCTGAAGGTTCCCATTAACCCACAAAGCTTTTTATCTCTTTGAGAATAGAATTAAGTTTTTCCTTTCACAAGACCATATTGACTCTATCTGATTGCATTGAGATCTTCTGAGTGCTTTACTATCACCTCCTTAATAATAGATTACAAAAAGTTCCTTATTACAGATGTAAAGCTAACTGGTCTGCAGTTTCCTGCTTTCTATATTTATCCTTTCTTTAATAAAGGGAGATGCATTCATTATAATCTAAGCCGATGGAACTTTTCCAAAATCTAGGAATTTCAGCAAAATAAACGTGTGCATCCAGTACCTCCACAGCCATTTCATTTAAGACCCAAGGGTGAAGTTTATCTGGCAACTTGTCAGCCTTTAGATCCATTTCTTTTTCAGTAAATCATAATTGTTTTATGTTTCTCCTTCCATCCTCTTAGTTTATAAATATTTTGGATGTTATTTGTGTCATCTATAGTGAGAACAGGCACACAGTATCTCTTCAGTACCTCTGCCATTTGCTTATTTCATATGTTTAATTCCTCAGACTTTCTGTATGCTTTGTTTAATTACTATTTTCCTTTTTTAAATATTTATAGAATCTCTAACTATCTACTTTTATATTTCTGGTTTTGGTGTCACATAGGCGAAGGCTCAGGACTCTCAAAAAGTGCATTACATGTTTGTGCATCATGCAGCATAATTTTTTTGACTTGTATTATTTAAACAAATACAAAAATTTAGTCAAGATGTTTGGGTAATGTGATGTGTTCAGACGACTCTCAAGCAATATGTAAATATAATCTAAACCTGGAGACTATTGCATTAACATGAGAGTAATCTTATCCATACTGCCAGGTGCTGATGATTCCATTTTGTTTCAGCTTCACTATTACAGTTTCCTTATGTCATCTGAATGATTGGACTGACTTACAGCCCTATAACTACTGACAGCTAGTTTATGTTCCCTGTATAACATCTGAAGCCTCAATTAGATCACTGCTAAGTATCCATTATTATTGGAATAAAATTTTACATCATGATGTTTTTTTTTAATATCTTGGTACAATAATGCTAATGTACCACAATGTGAGTGAATGTGAACAGCTTGAGTCTATTACTTCGAACAGGGTCCCATCCTTTCTAGTTGCCCCTAGAATTGAAAGAATGAACCTAGTGTGCCTCACAGTACGTCTTCTCTGTCCACAATCCAGGGAATGATGACAACAGCTGCTCACCCCTTGCCCGGTGCCCAGCCGAATGCACGTGCCTTGATACTGTGGTTCGTTGCAGTAACAAGGGACTGAAGACCTTACCCAAGGGCCTCCCTAAGGATGTTACCGAACTGTGAGTAACACTTCTTCCCTCTTATACTGCTTATAATCAAAGCCATAATTGAGAATTTTCAGCTTTGAAGGATTGTTCAGATAGTGATGATCAAAGAAAGTAATCTAGAGCACGAGAGATCCTTCTAAGGTGGCATCAATGACTCCCTTTGTGGAGGCAATTGTTACTCAGTGTGGAAAAGAAAATTGTAAAGGTTAGCTTCACTGTATTAACATGTGTCTGTTCTTTAAAACAAAGCTTCTGCTGAATTGAGCAGTTTTATGTTTCTTTGTTTGAATTGTGCATTTATATAGGGTGTTCTACAGAGTCGTAAGAACAGACATTTAACATTTCCATCTGACTGCTCATGGCAAGTGTTGAATTGTAGTTTCCATTAAATGAGAATGTTACAGTGTCCAAGCTGAACACAGCGTTGATTTCTGATGTGAAGTATGTATTGAAAAGGTGTATGTGCATTGAGCGTAACTTTCTAATCATTTGAATTGCTGGTTGAAAACAATACATAGCTCACACTTGAACCTCCATTGAGCTCTACCATAAAAATTGAGGAGATTATGATGTTAATGAAAAGTGAGAAACCTGGGGATGGAACTTTGTTTATGGCCCTAATCTGGAAAAATTTGAGGCATTAAATTCAAATGACCTTTCATTTGCTGAAGGCTGGGCTGAGATTTACCATTTTGGTAAATTAGCAATTATGGAGGATGGTGAAACATTTGCCAATATCAAGGTCAAGTTATCTCTCATGATTACCTCCTTCTCGTCTCCCTATCTGTACAAGCAAGAATGACTCAGTGAGTCATGCTGCTAAGTGAGAAGCTGTTTCAGATTCCTGGTAGGGTCTTCTGGGGTTCTGGGGTTGAAGATTATGTGTCATTTTTAAAGGTCAGCCGGACATTCCTTCAACACAGTAAACCAGAAACTTCCCAGGTCATGCCAGCAAGCCAGAAGTGCTTGCAAAAAGTCAGAAGCTGGTGCCCAGGTTTAGTGACTCCTCTTGACAACTGCTGCTGGGCAGTCACTCAGGGAAGAGGGATCCTGCTTTCAGAGAATGACACCAGGAAGTCATCTCTCAAACCTGTCCAGTCTGGGACCAGACTTTTCACTCACCTGAATGTGGGTGTCGTTGGCTGGGCTAGCCATTCATTGCCTATCCTTAATCGCTCAGGGGGCACTTGAGAGTCAGCTTCATTGCTGTGGGTCTGGAGTCACATGTAGGCCAGGCCAGTGAGGCTGGCAGATTTCCTTCCCTAAAAGGACAAGACTGAACCAGATGTTTCTTTTCCCAACAGGCGGCAGTTGTTTAATGGTTGTCATTAGATTCTTAATTCGAGATACTTATTGAATTCAAATACCACCATCTGCTGTGGTGAGATTCCAACCCAAATCCCACAACATTGGCTGAGTCTTTAACTTAATAGCTAAATGATAATATCATTAGGCATCACCTCCCTTATAAAAATTAAAACTCTGCACTCTCTGTCATGAATATACTTAATGACTCCGCCTGTACAGCTGTAAAGAATACCACAGATTCACCACCTTTCAAAAGAAGAAATTGCTCCTTGTTCTGTCCTAATTAAGTGACCCCTTAATCTGAGCTTCCGCCCTCTCGACCTGACTCTCTCATAAAGGAAAACAACCTCAGAGTCTAACCTGTCAAGCCCAATGAAAAGCTTGTATGTTTCAATAAAATCACCTCTCCATCTTCTATACTCTTTGAGTACACACCTAACTAATTAAAGCTTTCCTTGTAAGAAAATCCCTGCATTACTAATGAGAGTGATAGAACATGAGCTTTGGTACAGTGTGTGTGCAGTGGGAGAGATGGGGGTTAATTAGTTTTGGAAAGAAGTTGTTGGTTATTGCAAGAACTCATCTGGTTCACTAATATCCTTTAAAGGAACAAAAACTGTGATCTTTACCTGGTATGGTCTACATTTGCCTCCAGAAATGTGCAAGACTCTAACTTGCTCCTCAGTTGTATAAAACACTGTTACAAAATCTAAAGAAAGGAATGAGACTGGACAACTAATTAACATTAGACAAGGCATCAAAAATGACAAAGCCATACATTGCAAAATCCTCCTGACCTCTTGGCTTGTGCCAAAATTGGAAGAGTTGTCCCACAGAGTATTCAAGTAACAACACTGACATAGTCATACTTATGGAATTATACCTTACAGACAATGTATTAAACAATATCAACACCATCCCTGGGTATGTCTTGTCTGACCAGCAGGGCAGACCCAGCAAAGGCGGTGGCACATTTGTATACAGATGGCAGGATGCTGCCCTGAGGATCCTCAATATTGATTCCAGACCCTATGAAATCTCATGACACCAGGTCAAGCATAAGCAAGTAAACCTACTGTTTAATACCTCCTCCCCACACCCTTAAACGGGGTGTGGGCGGCACGGTGGCACAGTGGTTAGCACTGCTGCCTCACAGCGCCAGAGACCTGGGTTCAATTCCTGCCTCAGGTGACTGACTGTGTGGAGTTTGCACATTCTCCGTGTCTGCGTGGGTTTCCTCCGGGTGCTCCGGTTTCCTCCCACAGTCCAAAGATGTGCAGGTCAGGTGAATTGGCCATGCTAAATTGCCCATAGTGTTAGGTAAGGGGTAGATGTAGGGGTATGGGTGGGTTGCGCTTCGGCGGGGCGGTGTGGACTTGTTGGGCCAAAAGGGCCTGTTTCCACACTGTAAGTAATCTAATCTAATCTAAACCCTCACCCCCTCCTGCTTCTCAGTTGATGAATCAGCACTCTGTGCGTTTGGAACAAACACTAAGGTTGACAAAGGCACAGAATCTGGGTGGGGAACTTCAATGTCCAATACAAAGATTGGTACAGTAGCATCTTTACTGACCGGGAAAGTTGAGTCCTAAAAGACATAACTGTTAGACTGCATCTTCAGCATGTGGTGAGGAAACCGACAAGAGGGAAGACCACAGTTGACTGCATCCTTACCAATTTACCTGGCATCACAATGTTAATCCATAACAGAATCAATAGGAGTGACCACCAGACAATCCTTGTGGAGGTGAAGTCCCGTCTTCACATTGAGGCTATCTCCATTATGTTATAAGGTACTACCACCACATGGAACATACTTGATGCAAATCGAGCAACTCAAAACTGGGCATCCATGACATCCTGTGGACCATGAGCAGCAGCATAATTGTTTTCAATGATTATCTGTGGTCCCATGGCCTGGCATATTCCCAAGGCTACCATCAACAACAAACTGAGTCATCAACCCTTGTACAGTGAAAAGAGCAGGAGAGCATGTCAGGATCAGCAGCAAACATAGCTAAAAATAAGGTGTCAACCTGGTGAAGTTACAGCTGTTCCAAAAGAGAGTCTACTGGACTCAAAACATCAACTCTGTTTCTCCACAGATGCCGCCAGATCTACTGGGTGTTTCCAGCAATCTCTATTTTTTTATAATCTTTATGATTGTGTTGATGGGCAAGACAGATTCCAAAATGATATGTTGCTAATTAGCCTTAATTTTTATTATTGCAAATTAGTTACAGTGGTGGTCAGTCACTGAACATAATCACAATGAAGCTGCCAACGTATCTATAACATAATAATATACATTGATTACAATTATCCACATAATATACATTAATATACATTGATTACGGAAAAGGAATACGAGCAAAGCTTTATATAAGACAACCTTGAAAGATCTTCTCAAAACAGCAAAAATGAAAGATTCAAGCATTTACCTCAACATTATCCTTTATAGGTACTCAATTCAGTGAAATGTCACTCCAATCTTCACTTTAACATTTCTTATTCAACTGACGAGATTTTAAGTGTTTCCTTTTCATGTCACCTGCACATTCCCCAGATCTGATTACCTCCTCTTCTCCAACAGACAGACAGATAACCCACCAACCTTTCTTCACTGAACTCTAGTGAAAAGCTCGGACTTTTTTTGGGCTCTGTCTACATTAACGACAAAACAACTTAAGACTACTTTCAAGCTGTATTGGCCTGAAGACCTCCACAAACTAAAATCTGCCCTTTTGCCAGAATAGCAAAACTCATTTCTCTTTTCTGTTGGTGCTATAAGTTCCACTTTGGGAAAAAAAATTATGTTCCCAGGAAGCTTTCTGGTCATTTAGCTTAAATCATAAGCTTCCATGAAAAAGGCTGTTGAGCTCCCTGATCAAAAAATGACTTCCTGACATTTTAAAAATAAAGTCTCCCTTTCAGAACAAAAACTGAAAGCCCATTTTAACTCTAAATCAGAATTCTCAAATGAACTAGTATATTATAAGCATTCATGACACAATGTAGGATTACTTGCATGCCCAAGAGCCGATGCAGCATGTAGAAGAGAGAAAGAGATCTCCAACCAAAGGATCAGGTCTCAGCTCTGCAGGCAAAGCATAACCACTTATGAATGGTGCTGCTGGACAATTAAACAGCTCAACAATAGAGGAGCCCAGTTAAAAAGACAAAGCTGAAGCACTTGCAGCCATCTTCAGCCAGAAGTATGAAGGACATAATCCCATTTTAGCCTCTTCCTGAGGTTCCCAGCATCACAGACATCGATCTTTCACCAATTGATTCACTCCTCAGCATTTGAAACAGCATGTAAAGGCACTGGACTTTGCAAAGGCAATGGGTCCTGACAACCTTTTGGCAAAAGTACCAAGATGTATCCTCCGGAATTATTTGCATTATTCCAGTACAACAACACTGGCTCCGACCAGACAATGTGAAAAAATTCCAGTTTTCCCCTATCCACAGAAAGCAGGTCAAATCCAACACAGCTAATAACCACCTGATGATTCTACTCTCAATGACCAGAATGTAATGGAAGGTGTCATCAGTGGTGTTATTAAGTAGCACTTGCAAAAGGAATGACCTCCTCACTGACACACGACTTGGTTTCCGTTAGGGCTACTCAGTTCCTGATCTCATTACAGCGTTTGGGTCCCTCACCATATCCAAGTCAGAGTGACAATGACTTGCCTTGAGACCGTTCAGTCCCCTCTCCTATCTCACCATCATACCCTCCTATATTCAATTCCCGCCATTGCTCTAGTCATTCCTTCAGCTGCTGTATCTCACCAGGCTACTACCCAGATTTCAGCTGTCTGTAACTTTGATGACTGCTTGGAAGGACCCTGGCTACTTTATGGATTATGTCTGACTCGCCCATGTGACTGACCATATCCCATTGCCCAGACAGATTTTGTGGAATATCCCTCACTGACGATAGCCCATCCCTCAGGCTGATTGTATAAGATGGGTTATTGATTAACTTCCAGCTGACCATAGTCGATTTCTTGGATTATAAGTGGCACAGTCCCAAGACTGTGGAGGTATCTTCTGACTCATTGGGTTCATCCTTGGCTTTTCTATGCACCAACTATGACGTTGGCCTCACAGTGCCCTTCAACCTTTGACACTGATATTTCATTGCTTCCGACAACCAGAGCCTTGTCTCTGTGCTACAGAGAGTGTCCCTCTCTGTCAAAAGCCACCTGCTTGTCTTTTGCCCTGATAAAGTGTCAGCTGTGAGCCAATAGAGGTTGGCTGACCCTGTGGTACAAAAGCTGATGTGTTCCCGATGACCAGTGTTAATGCACGATAGAGCCAGGGCCACATCCTGTCTTAGTCCCCATGCACCCACTTCCTGCAGCTCTACAGGTTACAGCAAAAATGAAGACAAGGATCATTGAGAAGGTTTAGCTGGAAGCAAAAAGGGCTATGTGCTCACTGAGACTGCAGGCAGAAAACAGAATTTGCTAAGTAGACAGTCTGCAGTCAGGTTTCTGAAGTATCGAGTATCTTGTATAAGCAGAAGTTAATTGGAAAGGGGAACTTAATTCTGGAAAGTTGTGCAATCACTGAGATGCAAATGCATGCAGATAGCCTTCTGACCACCTAATTGTGGGAAAGATATCTCACCCATTTGAAGAATGGGGGAATTAATTTTAAGAGTTCATCTCAGCCGGAAGAGTCTGATTTGGATTCGTGCCTGATTAAGTCATCCCACTCACCGTGATTCTCATGCCCGCAAGGAGTGGAAAGCCATATTTCTGAGTAGATTTTATTGAGCACCTAGTAAAGATTCCATGAGAATTAATCATCACAGAAGAATTCCTGTCTGTTTCATTAAGTGCAAGAGAAAATTTAACTTGCATTTCTCTTAGTCTTTCAGAGTCCTCCTAATTTTGCAATATACACTAAGAGAATAGGTGTGTTTCTCTGAATTGCCATTTTGGACCCTGCTTCCATAAGAATAATAGGAAAGGAGTTGTATCAATATCTAGGATCGTATTCCACGACATTTTTAGGATCAAGGAGGGTCCCAAAACGTTAGGCACTCTGTCTACATGTTGTTCTTACTCACAAATTACTTTTTAATAGACATTGTTATTCTCATGCACCATGTTTTCTGATGGCAAATCAATGAGTCAGAGAAGAATTACTATTCCATTGCAAGGAAGAAATATTGTTCCTTCTGTTTTCTGCCTGCAGTCTCAGTGAGCACATAGCTTCCAGCTAAACCTTCTCAATGCTCCTTGTCTTCATTTTTGCTGTAACCTGTAGAGCTGCAGGAAGTGGGTGCATGGGGACTAAGACAGGATATGGCCCTGGCTCTATCGTGTATTAACACTGGTCATCGGGAACACATCAGCTTCTGTACCACAGGGTCAGCCAACTTCTGAACAATGTGCAAAATCAACTATTATTCCTCTAGTTGGTATAATGGAAGAGAACATGTAAACTTAGTACAAACCTTGTCCACCTTTAAAACACATCACAACCATTTATCTCGGATTCATTATCATCACTCCCTTCAACACACCGTCATTACTGCTAACCAATCATCACCACTACCTCCACCACACCTTTACCACTACCACTAATTGACCATCATCACTAGGTCTAATGGACCATCATCGCTGCCTCTAACACATTATCACCATCACCACTAGTGCATCAGCATTATTTTTAACATACCTTAACTAGTCTCTGACACACCATCAATACTGGGAGAAAGTGAGGACTGCAGATGCTGGAGACCAGAGTCGAAAGTGTGGTTATGGGAAAGCACAGCAGATTAGGGAGTATCAGAGGAGCAGGAGAATTGACATTTTGGGCACAAGATTAAGGAGAGAGCAAAGGAAAGTGGAGTAGAGACAGAGATGAGATCAATCATGATTATATCAATTAGCAGAGCTGGCTTGAGGGACCGAATTGTCTAATCCTGCTCTTTGTTCTTCTAACCTTATAATAAGGAGGATTAGCAGCAACACTCTATCCCAACCATTAGCTAACAGTGGTTGATTCTAGAAACATGCAAAACTGACCAGAAAGGGCAACTTTCAGAGGCTGGTTCCAAAGACCTGGCTTCTATATCACAAGAAATCTAATGACTTCATGTGAGTTGTGAAGGTCAGTGAAGACATCTCCTGGCTACCACGCCAACAATGCAGAGCTGGGTCTCAGTATTAAGAAGCCGGCTGTAAGAAAGCTTTCTGTATCTGGTGTTGGTGAACAAACTGTGGATGGTGGTATGCTCCTGCCCTACACAGTTTTTTAATTTCCCTCCTCAAACTTACCTTGGCATGATGAGAAACCTGAGCCGAGAGTGTGGTGTTGGAAAAGCACAGCAGATCCAGGCAGCATCCGAGGAGCAGGAGAGTCAATGTTTCGAGAATAAGCCCTTTATCAGGAATACGGCTTGTGGGCTGGCAGGCTGAGAGATAAATGGGAGGGTGTGGGGTTGGGGGGAAGGTAGCTGAGAAAGCGATAGGTGGATGAAGGTGAGGGAGAAGGTGATAGGTCAGAGGGGGGAGTGATGGACAGGTCCAGAGGCCGGTGCTGAGTTGGAGGCTTGGGGCTGGAAAATGTGGGAGAAGGGGAAATGAGGAAGCTATTGAAATCTAAATTTATTCTGTGTGGTTGCAGAGTCCCAAGGTAGAATATGAGGTATTCTTCCTTCAGGCGTCGTGTGGTAATGGTTTGGAGGTGGAGGAGGCCTGGGACCTGCGTGTCCTTGATGGAGTGGGAGGGGCAATTGAAGTGTTCAGCCATGGGTTGGTAGGGTTGGTGGTTGCAGGTATCCCAGAGATGTTCTCTGAAACGATCCGCAAGAAGGCGTCCTGTCTCCCTGATGTAGAGAAGACCACACCGCGTGCAACAGATACATTAGATGACATTGGTAAAGATACAGGCAAATTTCTGATGGATGTAGAAGGATCCCTTGGGGCCTTGGACTAAGATGAGGGGAGTGGTGTGGGCGAGGTTTTGCACTTCCTTGGGTGACAGGGGAAGGTGCCAGGAGTTGGGAGTGGGCTGGTGAGGGGGGGCGTAGACCTGACAAGGGAGTCGTGGAGGGAATGGTCTCTCTAAAATACTGATACAGGTGGGAGGGGATTATATCTTTGGTGGTGGGGTCCGTTTGGAGGTGGCAGAAGTGGCAGAGGATGATGCAATGTATGGGAAGGTTGGTGGGGTGAAGGTGAGGACCAAATAATTCCCAATCTTCTGCCTCCACCGCATCTGTTCCCAGGATGACCAATTCCTCCTCAGAATGTCCCAAATGGCCTCTTTTTTCCATGATCACAACTTCCCTTCCAATGTGGTCAGCGATGCCCTCCAGCGCATCTCCTCCACTTCACGCACCACAGCCCTTGAACCCCACCTGTCCCAATGCAACAAGGACAGAACTCCCCTGTCCTCATCTTCCACCCCACCAACCTCCGCATATATCACATCATCTTCCACCACCGCCAAACAGAGCCCACCACCAAAGATATATTTCTCTCGCTACATCAATCAGCATTCCAGAAAGACCATTCCCTCCATGATGCCCTCGTCAACTCCACTCCCCGGAATAGCCCACCCCACCTCTGGCACCTTTCCCTGCCACTGCAGGAGGTGTAAAACCTGTGCCCACACCACTCACCTCCGTTAAAGGCCCCAAAGGATCCTTCCACTGCTGCCTCACAGCACCAGGCACCTGGGTTCAATTCCTGCCTCGGGCAACTGTCTGTGTGGAGTTTTCAAATTCTACCCATGTCTGCGTGGATTTCCTCCGGGTGCTCCAGTTTCCTGCCATAGTCCAAAGATGTGCAGGTTAGATGAATTGGCCATGCTAAATTGCCCATAGTGTTAGGGGTAAATGTAGGGGAATGTGTCTGGGTGGGTTGCTTTTCAGAGGGTCGGTGTGGACTTGTTGGGCCGAAGGGCCTGTTTCCACACTGTAGGGAATCTAATCTAATCTAATCTGTCAGAAATTTACCCGTCCCTCCATCAATGTCATCTACTGCATCCGTTACACCTGATGTGGTCTCCTCTACATTGGGGAGACAGGACGCCCACTTGTGGATCATTTGAGAGAACATCTCTGGGACACCCGCACCCACCAGCCCCACCACCCTAAGCACTTCAACTCCCCCTCCCGCTCCATCAAGGACATGCAGGTCCTGGGCCTCCTCCACCACCAAACCCTAACCACCCGATGCCTGGAAGAAGAATGCCTCATATTCCACCTTGGGACCCTGCAACTACACAGGTTCCTCATTTCCCCTTCCCCCACATTATCCCAGTCCCAAGCCTCCAACTCGGCACCGCCCTCTGGACCCGTCCATCACTGCCCCCTCTGACCTATCACCTTCTCCTTCACTTTCATCCACATATCGCTTTCTTAGCTACCTTCCCCCCAACCACCCCCACCCCCACCCATGCCATTTGTTTCTCAATCCTGGCCCAGAAACTTCATTCCTGATGATGGGCTTATGCCCGAAACATTGATTCTCTTGCTCCTTGGATGCTGCCTGACCTGCTGTGTTTTCCCAGCAACACATTCTCGACACCATCAATACCAACTACTTTGCTCAGCTGTGGGAGACATACTATGTAGATTTTCTCCTCTTCCAGCCAGTTGAACAGTTCTGTTAATGCCACATTTACTGTATGATCCAGCACCAATGTCTGTCATTCAATCTCCAAGCTTCACTGCTTTACAAGCTGGGAATCACAGGTGATGATTATGCTTTAGGAATGATTGTTTTAGCCAGGAAGGTGAGTACAGTGGTTGTTACTGTTTCCAAACCACCCTCAAAGTTTTAACAACTGCATCATCAGTAGTTATGCAGTCATTGTAGTTTAAAACTACCTACACTTATGTTCTGTTACTGATGTTTCCTTTGTTATGAGATGAATTTTGTTTTCAAAAAGCAGAAGGTTTGGATTAATTACAGGGCCATATCAGAATAATTATTCACAGATTGGGGAAAACTGCATGATTGGGATTTAGGGCAAACAATAGCACATCTCAGTCTTACTAAAACTCTCGTCTGTACAGAAAAGGTCTAAGAACAGTTGCACATTACAATTAATATTTAAAACAATAAGTTACCACAAAGACACAGTATTAATTTTTAACTTGGCAACAGCTGTGAACAACCTTCCATAGCAACAATAATAAATAGTTTACACCAATAATAACAGTTAACAGTTTCCCAGGGGAATCTGTGATTAGAACTTAAAACAACTAAGTAAAAATCTTCCTTAGTCCTGAGGGCAGAAACAGCAGACTACAAAATGTTTGTGTCATCTGTCAGTAGATCCTACGAGATGTATAGTAAATTATGTAGATTTTTAAGATGTACTTGGAGAAGGTGTTTGGAGAAACATACAGGCATTCTACTTAATATTTTGATTCATGATACTCCGATTTGCTCAGTACAAATACTTAGTTGTTTAACATGAAATGAGGACTAAGGATTAAGTCAAATGTTGGAATTAAGTGATTACCTGCCATTTTTTACATCCCCTCCAAATTGATGAACTTAGAAGCCAAGAAATGCCGCAAAAGAAAGTGAGAATGAAAGAAAGTTAATCTTTTCAATTTACCTCAATCAATCAATAGACGGGAATAGATTCTGGCTGCTGTGTCTGGACCCCAGACACATGTTCCCAAATCTGGCAGCCCAGTCCAACTGCAGAAGGAACAAGAGAAAGGATATCCTAATCTCCAAATCAAGCTCATTCTTTATCAGGACAACAAAACTGGAACTCTCCCATCAGTTTCATATGTCCCTAATATCCACCAAGCTTGCTTTGTTAAGTAATCATGATTAGTTAGTTATCATTTTACTGTTTCTACGGCTATTGGTGGTTTGCTTGGTACTTTAATTGGTTAGTCTTGGGGGATGTGTTTTGCCTATCCCTTAAATGGTATGTTACATTTCAAGCTGGAAGAAATCAGGATGGACACAAACTAGCAATCCGTACTGATGAATGTCATACCCGTGTAATATTGTGTTTTCCAGGTATTTGGATGGAAATCAGTTTGTGATGGTGCCCAAAGAACTCACCACCTTGAAGCATTTATTACTTATGTAGGTACTTTCATTACTGCACTTCTTACATATTGATACATGAAAGCATACAGTCTCAGGACTAGACCATTCAAGCCCCTGAGCCATTCAATGAGATCAAAGCTGACCTATATCATAATTCTGTTCACTCCCCTTGGTTGGAAGCTGCTTTATACACTTGATTAGCAAAGTCTATCTTGCTGCATGAAAAAATGCTTTTTAACCTTTCTGCTGGATAGTCTGACCCTCGCTGTTATCCTAGATTACCCGTTGGTAGAAAGAAGTTCCTTTCTATTTCCCCTATCAATCCCTTCAAAATGTTTTTCTCTAACTAGTTGTAAAGTAGCATTTGACAGACGATGTGGATCAACAGCAAGAGATTGTTATCTCAGAATCAAAGACTACGTCTTAGTTTGGTATAATCCAAGTATGTTGTTGGAAAGTGGATTTAACTATTGATTATATATTGCATATGTTCATTATTGAGGACCTTAAAGACTGTGGAATATGGACTGGCACAGCCAGTGCCAAGTACCCTGAATGGCAAATTATGTGAAGTGCAGGTTTTGAATCTTATGAATGCTTTGGTGGTTCTGGGCTCCTTGTATGTTGCCCCATAATTCCTGTGTGTATCTGGTGGTGGGAGTAGGGAGTGCTGGTAAACTGGGCTGGTGCCCACAGCAACTGCCTCCTTTTGCACTATTGCTCATGGAGCAGAGTGAGCTGTGCACTGTAGCACGACTGATCATGCATGCTGAGTCATGAACTGGACACCCCAGGGGAAGGGACCCCTTTTATCTACCTAGAAACCACTCTTTAGTGGGAATCTGTACAGTGAGTGTCACAGTGCCATTTAAACCAGGAGGTGAAGCAGGCTATTGTCATACAAGATATCCCCAGTTGCAGAGCTCACTAGGTCACAATCAGGAATTATGCTTTTGACTGATGTTTTTCCCTTAGCAAACTAAGTTTTCAATAATACCTCATGTTAACGAGAATCAGATCGAGATGAGGAGTCCAGTCAGCCACAGTCTGACTTTGTGTAGGCCATGAATTCTGTTGAGCTATGGGAAGTGCTCCCCAAATGAATTGGTTCTATGCAGCTTATATAATGTAAATCTGAAAAATGTAAATTCAGGCAGCCAGTGATTTTCAATGTCTGGAGGTGCCAGAGTGAAACTAGTGATCAATGCTTGGAAAATGAATACATCCTGTGAAAGAGCTTAATCTTAAAGTTGCACTGAATAATGATGAGATGGAAGCAGACCGATGTGAGGTTGTGATTTGCCCACTATGCAGTCAGGTCTCCCATATGGAATAAGTATTGGGGAATGTTCCAGGCTCTCCTGAAAGTCTTCCTTTAAAGGGCACCAGCTATAATTTCATGAGCAAACTTTAGCTTAACTTCTGAATCTGCAAATTCCTGTGGCTGTGTAACATAAGGAGACAAATGAACATTGAAAAATAAGGAGACAAATGAACATTGCTCAGGGATTATGTTTACATTCTGGGAATGCCCTCTAATTAACACAATGGATTTTAGTAAAGCGCTATGTGTGGAGTTTGTATGTGCACCTTGAGCTTCAAATATCCAATGGCACAAGATGCCTTAAATATTTTGTAGGACTTATGTATTCACATCAGGCAATATCTGAAGCTACAGTGCATCAGGTGCTGACCTTGCCATTATAAGCCCCTTTGCCCATGTGTTTGTGTAATCTGTGTATGACCTCTCCTATCATTTGTTCTAATTATATTCACTGTGCCTTCCAGTGATTTAAGTAACAACAGAATCAGTACACTGTACAACCAGAGCTTCAGCAACATGACAGAGCTCCTGACCTTGTAAGTATAATATTTATTTGGCACTAAACCAGGACTCCCGTGGTGGTTGTAGAAATACTGATTAAATTGGCTGTGTCTAACTTCATTGCAGGCATTCACACTTGAAGAATACTTGACCCCGCCTCTGGCATTTTTATTTTGTCTGCTTCAATTTATAAACACTGATACTTTATCTAACATGGCATTTTTAATTCCACAGGATTCTAAGTTATAACCGTCTGAGGTGTATTCCAGTTCGAACGTTCAATGGGTTGAAGTCCCTCCGTTTATTGTAAGTGCAAGAATAAATTATTGAGCTTCTATTACTGTTAGTTTAAACAATGAAGCTATCCTCTACCCGTACCTATGTTAAGCCTAAATGAAGTTTTGAAGTTTCCTAGCTCTTTCCCTTGAACCATTAATGCTAAAGTTCAGCCACCTTTTTACTGGGTCTGTGCCATGCAAATGTTGCCAGCTCCACATCCCACGTCATGTCTGATTGCTGAGAAGACTCACGTCAGAAATATCCTTGGAGGTAATCCCACTTTGCTGTCACGACCTTCTACAAATGCCTGTATGATGTTTGCAAATCTAGCAAAACTACAGCAGCAGAGTAATAACAACGCTCATGCAATTTTACATAATAACAGCAACATCAGGTCAGTACAATAGGGTCATTGACATCCGCACAGCATAGCACCAACCTATAAAGGCTGTTTCCTCTATCTTTCTTTATCTGTATTTTCTTGAAAGCTCTATCTGGCTTTCAAGTGGAATTATGTGTAAAATATCACTGTAAGACCACCCATATGAGTAGGCCACGGCTGATTGTAAATGATGGAAGCTGGGGGCTACTCGGGAACAAATAGACTTCGCTTCAGAAAGTAATTTTGGGTGCAGCATAAAATCAATGTTCTGCCTGATCCTGAGGATTTCCTGCCTGGCTGGTTAGCTTACACCAATTAATGTGTGCACAATGTTTCAGGAGAAACTGGAAAATTTGAAATAAAGCCAGGACTTGCTGGAAATTCTCAACCGCACTGGCAGTGTCTGAGAAAAAGAAACAAGTTAATGAATAAGAATATTAACTTTTGAAAATGGCTGGCCTGGAATGGGGGAAAAGCAGCTAAATTAGACAGGATGTTGGCATTACTGAACCTCACTGTCTTTCTCCTCCACTGGAATTAAGTTAGCCCCATCCCCTCAAAACTGCGGTCTGGGGGCAGCCATTCACCTTACATCTTGGTCCTCATGATCTTGGTAATCCTTCAGGAAGTACCCATGGTCCCCTGCATGGCACTCCCAAGTAAGAAAAGTACCAGCCTCTGATTGGGTACAGCTCCCTCTGAGCAAGTCTTCTGTCTCCAGGTACTTGATTTCAGAAGAGATTAGTATCCTGTAAACTCACTGTATGGAAGAAGATACAGTGGGCCATCCTCTAAAGAGTCTGGCCACCTCATGAGCATGTAAGAGAAACACTTGATGAAAATGGAAGATTCTACTTATTGACCTGGTTTCTCTCTCTATAACAACTGCTAAGTTCTACAATACATTCCTTTGGATCAATGGATTTGAAAACTGGATTTTGTGTCTTTGGATTTGATAATGTCAAAGCTCATGGTTAATATCTGAGAAAATTCTATTGACTTTTTATTTGTACTCATGCAGATGTGCTTACAAATGAGTGACATGAAACATTGCACTTTTCAGCATTTTGGATTGATCTGACAATGACAATGTTAAAGCACATTTCCAGTGTTTGGTTTTCATTTACGAGATGAAAGCAATGTGCAAGCCTCCTATATTGATACTCCCTTTCCAGTGTCTAAGTTGCAGTTATGAAAAAAGTAGGACAGTGGTGCAATTTAGACCTAATATGTTCTTTGGAAACTGTTGAGATACAGCACTTTTCTGGTCTCACACAGCTTTACTCGATGCATAATATTGGACAAGTTGTAAAACCTAGGTTACATTCAGTGGCATGAGATTTCTGTACTGCAAAATAGCTTTATATTAAGCAAATGATTCTGAAAATGGTATGAAAAGGCTAGATTTAGAAGTGTAAACATGGGAACCATTATATAACGTGTGGTCTGCCACACTCCAAACAGTACAAACACTGTTGTCAAATGTGAGACAGCACTCGAACCTGTACATCAGGCTAAGGTAAAAACACATTTAATTGTTGTTTGTAAAGCAGAATGGAATTTATTCAGGACTCTGGTAGATTGTGTTCATTGTTTATTTAAAAACTATTTTACAGGTCTTTGCATGGAAATGACATCTCATCTATTCCTGAAGGAGCTTTTAATGATCTTTCATCACTGTCACATTTGTAAGTCAAAACATAAATAAGGTCCAGTTATAAATTGAAATATTCTTGAATAAGAGGAACACTTTTTTTCTGTTCTGCATCTGAAGCAGATAGAACATCGCTTCTGTTTTGAGGACAAAATCTTTCACTGGGCTGAATCTCTTACTGCACAAAAATGGTGAAACTCTAAGCAGGGAACTGTGGTATTTTCCTATGTGATGATTGCTAACACCTTGTGATATTTGCCAACTAGAATGTGGTATTGAATAAGAGTCATTTGAGGCAATTCACTGCCACCAATCCCTCTTTGCCTTGAGCCTATGCAGTCATTATTGACAGAGGAAACACCACCATAGACTTTGCATCTGAATAAGAGATATTCTAAGACAACAGAAATATGACAGCAATACATGCAACTACATTTAGTCAGGCATTATTACCAGGAGCTTAAGATCTGGAAAGGTATGCATCTGATCCTTCAGAAAGCTGGAACAGAACTCCTTAACCCCACTATCAGACTGTGCATGACACTGGTAGAATGGGTGGAGCCAATATAACATGAACTTTAGCCACTTCAAAACCATTGCCTTAAGCAGTACATGCAACTACATTTAGTTAGGCAAGCTGATAGATGAGTGTTATTCCTCAGGAAGAAAGAAATGGTTCTGACAGTTTTACAAGTTAATGTGTTATTTCTTTTGGCACAGAAAGTTGTAATGTTAAGATCTATATTCCTGAACCAAATTACTGAGGTAATATTTCGCAGTAAATTTAAACTAATTTATTTTTAAATTTGTTCATGGGAGGTGAGCACTGTTGGCTAACTAGTCCAGCATTTATTGCCCATGTCTAAATGCCCTGTGGAAAGTGAGGGTGAATTGCTGCAGTCTTTTGGGTGTAGGAAGACAGTAATGTTCAGAGGGATATTGCTACAGTGTACTTGTCAGGCAGGGAGGAAGTTGTAGAGTGCGGGAGCCGTGGTTTACGAAGGAACTGGAATCTCTGGTCAAGACGACGAAGAAGATTTATGTTAGGATGAGATGTGAAGGCTCAGGGTGCTTGAGGGTTACAAGGTAGCCAGGAAAGATCTAAAGAGAGAGCTCAGAAGAGCCAGGAGGAGACATGAGAAGTTGTTGGTGGATAGGATCAGGGTAAACCCTAAGGCTTTCTATAGGTATGTAAGGAATAAAAGAATGATGAGAGTAAGATTAGGGCCAATCAAGGATAGTAGTGGGAAGTTGTGTGTGGAGTCAGAGGAGAAAGGGGAAGCACTAAATGACTATTTTTCGACAGTATTCAGTCTAGAAAACGACAATGTTGTCGAGGAGAATATTGAGATACAGGCTACTAGACTAGGTGGGATTGAGGTTCACAAGGAAGAGGTATTAGAAATCCTGCAGAGTGTGAAAATAGATAAGTCCCCTGGGCCGGATGGGATTTATCCCAGGATCCTCTGGGAAGCCAAGGAGGAGATTGCCGAGCCTTTGGCATTGATCTTTAAATCGGCATTGTCGATAGGAATAGTGCCAGAAGACTGGAGGATAGTAAATGTGGTTCCCCTGTTCAAGAAGGGGAGTAGAGACAACCATGGTAATTATAGATCAGTGAGCCTTACTTCAGTTGTTGGTAAAGTGTTGGAAAAGGTTATAAGAGATAGGATTTATAATTATCTCGAAAAGAATAATTTGATTAGGGATAGTCAGCACCGTTTTATGAAGGGTAGGTCGTGCCTCACAAACCTTATTGAGTTCTTTGAGAAGGTGACCAAACAGGTAGATGAGAGTAAACCGGATGATGCGGTGTATATGGATTTCAGCAAGGCATTCGATAAGGTTCCCCACAGTAGGCTATTATTCAAAATGCAGATTATAGGAGATACAGCAGTTTGGATCAGTAATTGGCTTGCTGAAAGAAGGCAGAGGGTGGTGATTGATGGGAAATGTACATCCTGGAGTCCAGTTACTAGTGGTGTACTGCAAGGGTCAGTGTTGGGTCCACTGCTGTTCGTCATTTTTTAAATGACCTGGAGGAGTGCATAGAAGGGTGAATTAGTAAGTTTGCAGACGACACTAAGGTTGGTGGAGTTGTGGGTAGTGATGAAAGATGTTGTAGGTTACAGAGAGACATAGATAAGCTGCAGAGCTGGGCTGAGTTGTGGCAAGTGGAGTTTAATGCAGACAAGTGTGAGGTGATTCACTTTGGTCGGTGTAACCGGAATGCAACGTACGGGGCTAATTGTAAGATTCTCGGTAGTGTAGATGAGCAGAAAGATCTCTGTGTCCATGTACACAGATCCTTGAAAGTTGCCACCCAGGTTGACAGGGTTGTTAAGAAGGCATACAGTGTTTTAGCTTTTATTAATAAAGGGATTGAGTTCTGGAACCATGAGGTTATGCTGCAGCTGTACAAAACTCTGGTGCGGTCGCACTTGGAGTATTGTGTACAGTTCTGGTGTATTGTGTACCGCATTATAAGAAGGATGTGGAAGCTTTGGAAAGGGTGCAGAGGAGATTTACTAGGATGTTGCCTGGGTATGGAGGGAAGGTTTTACAAGGAAAGGCTGAGGGACTTGAGGCTGTTTTCATTAGAGAAAAGAAGGTTGAGAGGTGACTTAATGGAGACATATAAGATAATCAGAGGGTTAGATAGGGTGGACAGGGAGAGCCTTTTTCCAAGTACAGGGACGGCGAGCACGAGGGGGCATAGCTTTAAATTGAGGGGTGATAGATATAGGACAGATGTCAGAGGTAGTTTCTTTACTCAGTAATAAGGGTATGGAATGCTTTGCCTGCAACGGTAGTAGATTCGCCAACTGTAGGAATATTTAAGTCGTCATTGGACAAGCATATGGATGTACATGGAATAGTGTAGGTTAGATTGGCTTCAGATTGGTATGACAGGTCGGCGCAACATCGAAGGCCAAAGGGCCTGTACTGCGCTGTAATGTTCTATGTTCTATGACAGTGAAGGAACAGCAATATAACTCAAGTCAGGGCACTGATTGGCTTGGAGGGGAGCTTGCAGGTGACGGTGTTTCCATGTATCTGCTGCCCTTCTCCTTCTGGGTGATAGAGGTCATGGGTTTGGAAGGCATTGTTGAAGGAGTCATGGCGAGTTACTTCATTGCATTGTCACGGAGTCATAGATATGTACAGCATGGAAACAAGCCGGTTGGTCGAACTCATCCATGCTAATCAAATATCCTAAATTAATCCAGTCCCACTTGCCAGCACTTGGCCCACACTCCTCTAAATCCTTTCTAATCATATACCCATCCAGATGCCTTTTAAATGTTATAATTGTACTGTACCAGCCTCCACAACTTCCTCTCATAGCTCGTTCTATACACACACCACCCTCTGCATGAAAATGTTGTCCTTTAAGTCCCTTTTAAATCTTTCCCCTCTCACCTTAGATCTATGGCCTCTGGTTTTGGGCTCCCCTACCCTGGGAAAGACACCCTGGCTAGTAACTGTGTCCATGCCCCTCATGATTTTATAAACCTCGATAAGGTCACCCTTCAGCCTCCGACACTCCATAGTGCCAGGCTATTCAGCCTCTCCCTATAGCTCAAACTCTCAAGTCTCAGCAACACCCTTGTAAATCTTTTGTGGCCTTTTCAAGTTTCACAACATCCTCCCTACAGCAGGAAGAGCAGAATTGAATGCGGTATTCCAGGAGTAGCTGAACCAATGTTCTGTACAGCAACATTTCCTCTCAACTCCTATACACAATACTCTGCTTCTGTTGTGTGCCGTCGTGGTGTGAATGGTGAAGGTGATTGCAGTGCCAGTCAAGGAGGTGACTTGGTCCTGAATGGGGTCTTGGTTCTTCAGTGTTGTTGGAGCTATGCTCGCCAGCAAGTGGAGAGTAGGCCTCACCCACCTGAGTTGTGTCATGCAGATGATGGACAGGGTTTCTCAAGTTAGGATATGGATGTGGCAGTTTGTTATTTCTTCCTTGAGGATAAAATAAAAGTGAATTGGTCTTTAGTGGTAGCATTAAAGTGGTGATAATGAATCCAGCAGCCTGTTACATACCCAACTCAATGTTTAGTACATTGACTTCAATCTTAACAGGGAAAAATTGAGAGGTAGAATACAGGGAAACAGTCTCTGGATGAGGAACTAATCTTTTAAGATTGAGGTGACTAGATATTTCTTCACTTGAAGGTTTGTGTCTTTGGAATACTCTGCTGCAGAGCTGTGGATGGTGCCTCAGTGAATATATTAAAGCCTGAGTTAGACAAATATTCAGAGGATGCGGAGAGTGTGTGAGGAGATTAAGGCAGAAGATCAGTTACGATTGTATTGAATGGCAGATTGGGCTCGAGGGTTTATATGATCTACTGCTGCTGCTCCTATTTCTTAAATTCTTATGTTCTCAAAGGATAATGGCTGTGTTTGCTGCCAATGCAATTGCAGGGGGTGCACTCACTGCACAAGTGCTGCTGAGCCTGTGAAATTTCTGCCTTCCACCAGCAACTTTGCAATGACGACTTGAAAGAGAATACCAGAACTGATCATTCAGTTGTGCCAGAGGTGTTGAGGCAAGCTATCCACTCTTTAAAGTGAATTGACCACTTTGTGCCCTTATCATGTTGAAGTCCAAATAGGTTTATTATTGCAATAAATTAGTTTCAGTAAATATTATTAAAAGGCAAGTTTAAGATTAATGCCAAGAGCCACTTCTGCACAATATGAATAATTAATTCCAGGAATAGACCTCCAAAGAGTTGGTAGCGATCATAGCTCTGGAAATCTTTCATCATTATTTGGATGCAATGATGGGGCCATTGTTTCTTGGAAGGATGAGTTTGATGGACAAATAGCCCCATTTTTGTTTAACGTTATAAACTTTTACATTAACAGCCAGATTTGCCATCAGCTGTGAGTAACAATATTCATCTTTGACCTGAAAGAAAGTTGATCTCAAAGGCCTCAGTAATGTCTTTGACACAATTCATAGGGATTTCCAGGCATCCAACAAGACTGATGTAATCAAACTGAGCTACCCTTACTGACAGCGGACTAAGAAGTTAAGAAGCACTGAACGCTGAGGAAGTTATAATAATAGTGATATTTAATATTCATCAAGGTAAAATTACCTTCTTGGGGCAGTAGAACTGTTCTGTAGTGACATTGAGCTTAATACACCATTTATACACCTAGTTACATCACAGTCAAAAAGATGCAACTTCTTCAGAGGTGTTTACTGTAAGTCTAAGAGTGTAACTGGGCATGTCCGTGTCAGGTCACTGATTTCTGATTGATTACATTTTGGGGGACATCAACAGTTCACTCTCTAGACAAACAAGAATCCAGTATATTTTAGATTTTCACTGTGTACTCTGCATGAGTTGGACTTTAGTATGTGCTGTCAGTGTCAGAGGGGAATTTATGGTAAACGCTAACAGTTTCACTGACATTACAATCGCAAACTCTGGACCAATGTTCTGGTGCATGAAAAAGCAATTAAGCAGCTTTTGTGTCTTTGCAGGGCCCTTGGTGCGAACCCTTTGTACTGTGACTGCAACATGCAGTGGTTATCTGATTGGGTGAAGTCAGGCTACAAAGAGCCAGGCATAGCTCGCTGTGCTGGACCTGGTGACATGACAGATAAACTACTGCTCACCACTCCTTCGAAGAAATTTGAATGCCAAGGTAATGCCACCAGTTTGACTGTGAGATTCAGTGCACATCAAAAATGTCTTTGTATAGTAGTGAAGAGGGATTAAATCAGAACTTGAAATCATGGATTATCCATGAGATTGACTTCCTGTGTTTAACTGTGGTTGAGTGATTTCATTTATAATGAGGTTTTTAATGAGCCGATGAAGTTTTCTGTAACTTTTAATTAATCTTTGACTTTCTTTGGATGCATGCAATCTAACACTTTTTAATTTTTCACTTGTGACCTTTGATATCTTGTGCCCTACCAAAAGAGGTTCCAGGGCCTTGTGGTTTTCTGGTGCAAGGTAAGACCGTTGACACACCCCTGGCAATAATGGATGATGTTGCACACAGTCCTTCTGCCTCTCCTTAAATGTGCTCCCAAGAAAGTACCTAATCCCTCAAATGGATTTGTTTTCCATGGATAATCAATATCCATTTGGTGTGAATATAATGTTATGCATTGTCAATCTCACTTTTGATCTTAAATATATAGTGCATGAGTTGAAACCTAAATTGAAAGATAAGTGTGGAATCAATGTTTGTGTTCTTTGAATGTTGAATTATCTTTAATGTGAACTTTAAAAGTATAGTGTTGATAATATCACAACAAATATAAAATGTTCTTGCAACCAAAAGTTTTACAGTATTGTGGTGATATCTCTTTGGAGAAAGTGAGGACTGCAGATGCTGGAGATGCTAGAGATCAAGAGTGTGGTGCTGGAAAAGCACAGCAGGTCAGGCAGCATCCGAGGAGCAGGATTTGTGATGAAGGGCTCAAAACGTTGATTCTCCTGCTCCTCGGATGCTGCCTGACCTTTTCCCGCACCACACTCTCAACTGGAGGTATCTCTTCATCAATATGTTCATGTGCACTTTTGAAATTTAAGCAAAAATATTTTCTGATGCAAACCTGCATGATATGTAAGAACAGTTTTGTTAAAATGTCATCAAGTGAGGTTCATTTTCATTCAGGTAGTTTAGAACTGGAGACCCAATCTTCTTGTCCTGGTACTATATTGAAACTGAATTGAAGTCTACTCACTCACTCATTCAAGTGCAGTCATTTATTTCTGCCTAATATTATTTATTAGACATTCAGGGATTTCAGATCATATGGGGTAATGAATGTTACTATTATTGTTTGTGATACTGCAATTAGCTTTTTGGCAAAGGCATGTAAGGTGGGCGAATGATACAAAGTGGTGAAACAGAAAATATGAAAACCTTCAGACTTCTACAAAGGAAAACTCTCGCTTTTTTGCATTTACCCTCCAGGTTTGATTTGCTTAACCAACGTGAGTTACATTTTACTTTTCAAGGTCCCATTGACATCAACATTCTAGCGAAGTGTAATCCTTGTCTTTCCAATCCATGTAAAAATGATGGTACATGCAACAATGACCCAGTGGATTTCTATCGGTGCACCTGCCCATATGGATTCAAGGTATGTTTATATCCTATACAGAACAATGACAATTGCCGCGTTCATAAGCCAGAACTATATTTCTCAACCAGTTATCACAAGTGGGTTATTGTCACTGTGAGTGATTTAACTTGTAAATACACAATGCCACTTGTATGACATTCAGGTTCAGAATAATACTCATTGTCTCGTGTGCTCTGTTTAAAGTATTGGATAATGATTGATTAATCATCCTAATCATCACTTAGGTGCATTCTTATCTTAGACCAAATACCTTCTTATTCTTTTGTTTCAGTGAGAAAAGAAAATCATTTTGTCGATCAAGACCATTTAAAGTACCACAGACTATTTGGTCTGTTGCACTATCATATCTCCAATCTATTTAAGTTCTTAAAGATTTCAAGAGGGAAATATTCTTTATAGTTTTCCCTGAAGATAGTTGAGCAAAAGATTCCAGATATTGGATCAAAACTTTATTATTCAGCTCTGATTCTACAAATTATATTCCCTTGGCCACCAGTTCTGAAACAATAACATTCCATAGAGTATTAAATCTTTATTAACCTTCTTTGCTCAATATTTATCCAGCTGTTTCTATTTGAAACTCATGCAACATCTATGACTCAATGGGGGCAAATAATTCTTTGTGATCAAACATTTTATCACAGGCTTGTTAATTTTAGATTTGCCATTAGTCCTGGGATTATGTGATGTAAGTTAAATACCTATATGCACATTAACCATGCCTTTCAAAATATTTAAGACGAGGATCGGTCTCTTCTATTCTCCAATGGGAATTTGTTTTAATAGATGAAACAACACAGACTGCCAACCCATATTTCCCAATGGGCAAAGCGGTCTTGTGACAGGCTGAGCACAGAGTTAACTACATGATCTTGTAACAAAGCAAGGAGATTGTTTTGGGTGAAAAGTTTGTATTGTCGAATTGGGATGAGTAATGTACAACGCAAAGAAACAAAAACAGAAATTGCTGGAAAAGTTCAGCAGGTTTGGCAGCATCTGTATAGAGAAATCAGAATTAACAGAACGAGGAAGGATTACTCGATCCAATGCTGCCAGACCTGCTGAGCTTTTCCAGCAATTTCTGTCTTTATTCCTAATTTACGCTATTGGCCCAGTTGTTTCAGTTTCCATGTTTCAAAAGACTGGGAAGACAAGTAAAGGCAACAGCATCATGGTTTATAAAAAAAATACGCTGGAGAAAATAAAAATTTTCCCAGTCAAACATTGGTGGCAGATCACTGCAAAGCAGCACACACTCAGTTGCACCAGAGGCTTGATTTTATGTTCTGCTGTCAGTGGGTTTAGTAGAATCCAGGGGGCAAGCTGCTGACTGCTTATCTGCCTTCCTCAGAGTTGTATGAAATTTTGCAGGAGATGTAGGCTGTAGCCTACCCACCTACCCTAGGACCCAGGGAGGTATTTAATGAATTGATTAATTAATTACTCTGTAAGACATTTATTACACTGTCACCAGTGACTGCTGTGAGTGTGGGCAGGGGGGAGATTGGGTGGGAGGAGTGCTGGTGGTATGAGCAGGTTTGGAAGTACATACAGCAATGGAACCCAGAGTATGCCAGTTGATGAAGCAGCCCAAATAATTAATGTAAAAACACAAACTAAGTAATAGAAACATAATGCAGGAGGTTTATACATCACTGTTATACTTTATTTATGGCATACATCACTTAAATAATAGTGCTTTGAATAAAATTTACTGGCAGAGAGCCTTCTCAGTCACACCCTCAATTGACTACTCAGATGTCATGAGAATACAGCAAATTCCACTCTTTCAGGTTACTTTTTTGCCACTTTATGAAGAGGGCAGCGTGGTGGATGTGATCTATATGGACTTCAGTAAGGTGTTCGACAAGGTTCCCCATGGGAGACTGATTAGCAAGGATAGATCTCACGGAATACAGGGAGAACTAGCCATTTGGATACAGAACTGGCTCAAAGGTAGAAGACTGAGGGTGGTGGTGAAGGGTTGTTTTTCAGACTGGAGGCCTGTGACCAATGGAGTGCCATAAGGATCGGTGCTGGGTCCTCTACTTTTTGTCATTTACATAAATGATTTGGATGTGAGCATAAGAGATACAGTTAGTAAGTTTGCAGATGACACCAAAATTGGAGGTGCAGTGGACAGTGAAAAGGGTTACCTCAGATTACAACAGGATCTTGACCAGATGGGCCAATGGGCTGAGTAGTTGCAGATAGAGTTTAATTCAGATAAATGCGAGGTGCTGCATTTTGGGAAAGCAAATCTTAGCAGGACTAATGGTAAGGTCCTAGGGAGTGTTGCTGAACAAAGAGACCTTGGAATGCAGGTTCATAGCTCCTTGAAAGTGGAGTTGCAGGTAGATAGGATAGTGAAGAAGGCATTTGGTATGCTTTCCTTTATTGGTCAGAGTATTGAGTACGGGAGTTGGGAGGTCATGTTGTGGCTGTACAGGACATTGGTTAGGCCACTGTTGGAATATTGCGTGCAATTCTGGTCTCCTTCCTATCGGAAAGATGTTGTGAAACTTGAAAGAGTTCAGAAAAGATTTCCAAGGATCTTGCCAGGGTCGGAGGATTTGAGCTACAGGGAGAGGCTGAATAGGCTGGGGCTGTTTTTCCTGGAGCGTCGGAGGCTGAGGGGTGGTCTTATAGAGGTTTACAAAATTATGAGGGGCATGGAGAGGATAAGTAGACAAAGTCTCTTCCCTGGGATTGGGGAGTCCAGAACTAGAGGGCATAGGTTCGGGGTGAGAGGGGAAAGATATAAAAGAGACCGAAGGGGCAACTTTTTCAGGTAAAGGGTGGTTCGTATATGGAATGAGCTGCCAGAGGAAGTGGTGGAGGCTGGTACAATTGCAACATTTAAGAGGCATTTAGATGGGTATATGAATAGGAAGGGTGTGGAGGGATATGGGCTAGTTGCTGACAGGTGGGACTAGATTGGGTTGGGATATCTGGTCGGCATGGACGGGTTGGACCGAAGGGTTTGTTTCCATGCTGTACATCTCTATGACTCTATGGTTAATACAGAAAACCCAGCAGCCATCATCCTTAAAGCTGTTATCCGCCAAAGTGGGGGACCTACTTTGGGGCCCATCTAGGGCCATGAGAGGCAAATGTCAACCAGGTCAGCCCCATGACCTCGTGAACCTGGACCCCACCCCCTGAAACAGCATTTCCACTTTAAAAGACTCCAAGTGCAGGCTCTTGTGACGACCTTCCAAGGTCCTGCCATATTCAACTGGGATTCTCGGTGTGGTGGGATTACTTGTTGCTTCAGCCCCGCTCCAGGGGTTGTGGGCATCATGGGCTGCATATAATTCAGACTGCCCTCTGCGCCATTTCTGTAAATTTCTTCATGTTTTTTAAAGGTTCAAATTTCCTTTTACACCTTTCAGAAGAAATGATGGTTGGAAGCTTAGATAGGGCATGCATTCTCTAAATCCGCAGTTCTCACATCTGGCCTTGTTGGGGGGAGCTGGAATAGTGGACATGGCTAATTCACTAGTTGAGATACTTATCAGCCTTGTGTTGAAGTCCAACACGTTCAGAAAAAATATAATGACGCAGTCAAAGGAAAGAAAACTTGGGAAATGATTGTAACAGAGGACTGATGCAATCATTTAAAAACATGAGGTTTAGCAGCAGAATTAGGCCATTCAGAGTCTGCTCCATATTTCGGTCATGGCTGATACATTTCTTAATCCCATTCTCCCGCCTTCTCCCCTTAACTATTGATCCCCTTTCTATTAAGAACCTTGTCTAACTCTCTCTTAAATACCGTCAATGATGTGGCCCTCTGCAACAATGAGTTCCACAGACTCACTATCCTCTGGCTAAAGAAATTGCTTCTCATTTCAGTTCCCTTCACTCTGAGGCTGTACCCTCAGGTCCTAGTCTCTCCTACTAATGGAAACATCTCTATATCCATTCTATCCAGGCGCCTCAGTATCCTGCAACTTTCAATCAGATTCTCCTCATCCTTCTAAACTCCATCGAGTACAGACCCAGAGTTCTTAATTGCTACTCATATGAAAATCCTTCATTCCCCAGGATCATTCTTGGGAACCACCTCTGGATGCTCTCCAACATTAGCACATCCTTCCTTAGATACAGAACCCAAAAATGTTAACAATGTGCCAAATGCAGTCTGACCAGAGCTTTATACAGCTTTAGCAGATTCTGCTGTTGTATTCTAGCCCTATTGGACTGAATGCTAACATTATATTTGCCTTCCTAACTGCCAACTGAACCTGTGTGTCCTGAACTAGGACTCCCAGGTTCTTTTGTGCTTCAGATTTCTGAAGTCTTTCTCCATTTCGAAAATAAACTGTGCCTCAATTTTTCCAACCAAAGTGCAGATTCTCTCATTTTCACATTATATTCCATCCATCACTTCTTTGCCCAGTCTCCTAGCCTGTCCAAGTGCTTCTGCAGCCTCACTACTTCCTCACCATTGCTGTCCCTCCACCTCTCTCTCTTTGTGTCATCCACAAACTTAGCAACAATGCCGTCAATTCCTTTGTCCACATCATTAAGGGATAACATCAACAATTGATGTTCCAACACAGACCTCTGTGGAGCTCCACTAGTCACCGGCTGCAATCGTGAAAGATTCCTTTATCTTTACTCTCTATCTTCTGCCAGTACCATGTGCTAACACCATAGGCTCTTCTCTTATTTAGCAGCCTTTTGTGCAGTACCTTGTCAAAGGCATTCTGCAAATCAAAATATATCACATTCACTGGCTTTACTTTGTATAGCTTGTTCATTACTTCCTCAATGAATTCTGACACATTTGTCAGGCATGACCTCCCCTTGATGAAGCCATGCTGACTCCACACTTTTTTACCATGCACTGTCATGTGCACTGCAATCTCTTGACTAAAGTCAGGCGATGATCAAAGTCAGGCTAACTGGCCTGTAGTTTCCTGTCTTTTGCCTCCCTCTCTTCTTAAACAGAAGATTTAGATCATCACCTTTGCCGCCACAATCTTCTCAGCTATTTCCTTCAGAATTCTGGGATGTAGGTCATTTGGTCCAGAGGATGTTTCCACCTTCAGACCTTTCAGCTTCCCCAGCACTTTCTCCTTAGTGATGGCCACTACACCCACCTCTTGACCCTCTTGAGGTTCTGGTATGCTGCTGGTATCTTCCACCATGAAGACTGATGGTAAGTATTAATTCAGTTCCTCCTCCATTTCTTTGATCCTCATTACTCCTTCTCCAGTCTCATTTTCCAGTCCACTGTCCAATCTTGCACATCTCTGACTTTTTATATATCTAAGAAAACTCTTGTAATATTTTTTAATACTCGCTAGCTGTTTTTAAATACCTCCCAATTCTCTAGCTTCTCACTAATCTTCACCACATTATATGCTTCTCCTTTGCTTTTATGCAGTCCCTGAATTCCCTTGTCAGCCATGGTTGCCTCATCCTTCCCTTTGTATGTTCTTCCTTGAGGTGAATTTCTGCCAGCTGTCCCTTCCAATCAACTCTCGTCAGCTCCTTCCTCATTTCTTTGTAGTTACCTTTATTCAATTGTTACTATCATTACATCTGATTCCAGCTTTCCCCTCTCAAACTGCAGGGTGAATTCTACATAGTATGATCACTACTCCTGATGGGTTCCTTCATTTTAACCTCCCAAATCAAGTCTATCTCATTGTACATCACCAAATCCAGAATTGCCTGTTCCCTAGTGGTCTCTACCACAAGCTGCTCCAAAAATCCACCTGGTAGACATTCCACAAATTCCTATTCTTTAGATCTACTGTCAACCTGATTTTCCCAGTCCACCTGAATGTTGAAGTCCCCCATTATTATTCTAACCATGTCTTTCTTATATGCCTTTCCTATCTCCTGATTTATTTTCTGCCCCACATCCTGACTACTGTTAGGAGGCCTTTACATAACTCCCAGCAGGGTCCTGTTCCCTTTGCAGTTCCTCAACTCTACCCACACTGATGCGACACCTTGCGACTCTGTATCTCTTCTTGCTGTTGTTTTATTTTTATTCTTTACTAACAAGGCAACCCCTGCTCCCTCTCCCCATCCACCTGACCTTTTGAAATATTTTGAAATTTCTTTCCCAACCCTAACACTTTGCAGCTACATCTCTGTGATATCCTTTATTGGTCAGAGTATTGAGGACAGACGTTGGGAGGTCGTGTTGCAGCTGTACAGGACATTGGTTGGGCCACTGTTGGAATATTGCGTGCAATTCTGGTCTCCTTCCTATCGGATTTGAGCTATAAGGAGGTGGAATAGGCTGGGGCTGTTTTTCCTGGAGCGCCTGATGCTGGGGGAGGGGGGGGAGGGTGTGACCTTATAGAACTTTTATAAAATCATGAGGGATATGGATAGGATAAATAGACAAAGTCCCTTCCCTGGGGTGGGGGAGTCCATAACTGGAGGGCATAGGTTTAGGGTGAGAGGGGAAAGATATAAAAGAGACCTAAGGGGCAACTTTTTCACCCAGAGGATGATATGTGTATGGAATGAGCTGCCAGAGGAAGTAGTGGAGGCTGGTACAATTGTGACATTTAAAAGGCATCTGGATGGGTATATAAATAGGAAGGGTTTGGAGGGATATGCGCATGGTGCTGGCAGGTGGGACTGGATTGGGTTGGGATATGTGGACCGAAGGGTCTGTTTCTATGCTGCACATCTCTTTGACTCTACAACATCGTACCAACTAATTTCAATCTGCTACAAGCTGGTTTACCTTGTTTTGTATACTGCATGCGTTTAAGTGAAACACCCTCAGTCCTGCATTAGCTGTCCTCCTATTTATAGTTGTCCCCATACCTGCCTGAAGGTCCCTGACCCTTTCCATACTGTCTGTTCTATTATTTGTTCTGGAGACTGCTGAGCCCTCATCCCCTTTAATTTTCCATGCAACTAAACCTACTTCCTCTCTATTTAGTTTCAAGCCCTATCCACAGGCCTAGTTGTGTAATTTCATCCTCTTCCTGATGAAGGGCTTTTGCCCAAATGTCAATTTTTCCTGCTCTTCGGATGCTGCCTGACCAGCTGTGCTTTTCCAGCACCACTCTAATCTTGACTCTGATCTCGAGCATCTGCAGTCCTCACTTTCGCCTTGTCATATGATTTGCCAAGACTCGAATCCCAGCATGTTTCAAGTCCCACTGGAATCGTCTCTTTCCCCAGTACTGGTGCCAGTGTCCCATGAATTCGGACCCTTTGCTCCCACTGCAATCATGAACCAGTGAAAAGGTTTAGGGTGTCAGCTTTGCAATTCCTATTTTCCTAGGCAACTATCAGCCTTTTGAGCAATTAAGGGCTAGCAGGTTCCTGACATATGCTTGCCCCCACCTGATGCTACACTAATCCTGTAAATTCCAGCTGGTGGGCACCACTGGACATGATCCTGGTGTAAACTCCCTGATTCCAGCCACGGAATTGAAGCTGCATGTATTTACAATGTAATATATACACAAGGATATAACTTTCAGTCATTATATTGGTTGACAGGGGAACAAAATATTGTTTATGATTTATAGATATGGAAATTTGGCAGTTTGCCATTTGTGTTGCATAGCAGCTCATTGCTCGAGAAAAGCATGAGTGTCACTGAGAAGACAGCTCTGAACATCAGATAATTACTGTTCAATGTTGTCATACAGATGGTATCATCCCCTGGTATCTCATTTATTCTGCCAGGTCAAGTCAGTCTGCTAGATTGATTTGACAAATCGATGGCAGCTGACAGCTGTCCATCCTCCAGATAGAATAGGAAATAACATATTGTTAGAGTGGGAGTTAATGGTAAATTTAAAATCTAAGAGTGACAGTTGACAGTAATTGTGAAACTGAATTTCAGATCTAGCCTTCAAAGTAGATCTGATTATGTGGGAGTGTTCGTTATGTGCTGAGCTCAGATGGACAGCTGACTGTAATCAAAATTCTCATATGTGAATCCTCAGCAGCATTCTGGGATTTTTTTGCTAAGGTTTAGTTTAAAAGAACATAACAGTCTTGCATCCTTAGACATTTTCCTTTTGCCAACACATTGAATGTTGCATGATCTTTCTGCATTATCATTATAATTTCTTTAAACTTTGAGTGACATGTTCTTTCAAGGACATTAGTGGGTGAAAGTTAAAGGAATATAAATCAAGACTGCTTAGTTCCATCACCAAAAGCCAGCTCAATCCTCATTTCACTACCTGCCTAAAGCTCCCCCCTCCCGCCCCATACAAAATCCACTCCAAAACCATTGCTCAGAAGACTCCCTAGCCCCAACTCACAAATTTCCATCATCCAAAACTTCAGCAACCATGACCAATTCCATATATATTATAATCACCTATCAACCCAATCCTTGCAAATTTTCTTTGATTTCCTGTCATTGAAGACAATTTCAAATCTCACAAATGCCTCAGCTGTCTCATTCATGTCATCTTTCTCCAGCCTATGCCTCTGATTCTGTTTGTATCTTCCAACCTGATAGCTCTTCAGGTACCTTTGCTACAATGGTCCCGATTTTGCTGTCAAAACAACGTCAGGGTAATCACAGTCACCTTTATTAATGCTTAAATTGTACAGTAACTCTAAGCAAGAGACCAATTTGAGTTTAAATGCAGAAACTAAACTTTTGCTGTCCAAGATAAAGTGGTTTCCCCCACTGACTTCACACAAACAGTATCTTACTGCCTGATTCAATATTGAAGTGCACTAAGTGTGATGACAGTGCTGTCTTTTATATATGTTGGACTATTGCTCCTGATCTATCAAATCCACTGATGTAATGACCATTTAGCTTAGTACCTTGTCTCCATGCCTGTTGTGACTGCTGAACTGCTGTTTCTGGTCTCTTGTATCTAAACCTGCCAGGACTGTGGAAGTAAATTGCACTGTATTCTGTTCCTCCACAGGGACAAGACTGTGATGTTCCTATTCATGCCTGTGTTAATAGCCCGTGCAAAAATAGCGGAACTTGCCACCTTAAAGAGGGAGAAAAAGATCAGTTCTGGTTTGTATATTTTGTTTTATGTTTGTTTTATTGTAACTGGTGATGAGCATCATATAAAATTCCAACAATTATTAATCAGCATTACACAACAGACTCTTAAACTTACTTCACCTGAGGAATCTAGTAATTCTCTGAGGAAAAGGTAAACTTTTAAACATTAATAAAGTATTTGTGTAGAGCTAGAAAAGAAATAGCATGTTTTGTTTTAATGTCCCAGAAGAGCTACAAGCTTTAATAATGCCGATGAAATATACGTACATATATAATCGCAGGTGCTGAAGAAGGAAGAAGAAGGAGAATAATCTATGCAGTAAAATTTAAATGCAGCACAAAAAGATGAGCAAAGAAATATTTGTCTTTTCATTAAAGAGTAGATAAGCCATTAAAAGAGTTCAATTTATTAATCTACAAAAGAGGTGTGAAACAAAACATGGGATTGATGAAATATTAGTGCAAGGAAACAGAAAATAAGAGAGTAATTTTTCAGAGCTGTTCTGTCATCTGATAATCACCTCAACATTATTGTTTTTAAATGTTCCTACAGCCTTGATCTAATTCAAAATGAACATTCCAGGCCTTTCACCAAAGCAAATAGATTGAACGTAGTTGAACAATATAAAAGCAAATTCTATTCTCATAAATTTGCCAATCAGATACCCTAACCTAATACATGCACCACCCTCTGCGTGAAAATGTTGCCCCTTAGGTCCCTTTTAAATTTTCCCCTTTCTTCCTAAACCTATGCCCTCTAGTTCTGGACTCCCCACCCCAGGGAAAAGACTTTGTCTATCTATTCTATCCATGTCCCTCATGATTTTATAAACTCTGTAAGATCACCCCTCAGTAACTGACGATCCAAGCAGCCCCAAGCCTATTCAGCCTCTCTCAATAGGTCAATTCCTCTAACCCTGGCAACATCCTTGTAAATCTTTCCTAAACCCTTTCAAGTTTCACAACATCTTTCTGATAGGAAGGAGACCAGCATTGCACGCAATATTCCAACAGTGGCCTAACCAATGCCCTGTACAGTTGCAACATGACCTCCCAACCCCTGTACTCAATACTCTGACCAATAAAGGAAAGCATACCAAATGCCGTCTTCACTATCCTATTTACCTGTGACTCCACTTTCAAAGAACTATGAACCTGCACTCCAAGGTCTCTTTGTTCAGCAACACTCCCTAGGACCTTATCATTAGTGGATTTATGTTAATTAATTTATAAAAGACAGGACACAGAGATGATTACTTTAGTTTTTAACTAATTGATAATTATGTAACAGCATATTATCCACTGGAGGTGTAGCAGGAAGCTACGTAACTCCAGCAGATGTTAAATGGTTTGGAACGTGCCATCAAATTTATATTTGCCCTGTCACTTTCACTTAGAGGTGACGGATCATTTACTATATCACTGTCCATAAGGAAGTAAGAATTCTTAAAATAGTATGGAAACATCAGAAATCCATAGCTATGGATGTATTTTTAATATTCACAGGCATAATCAATTTTATGCACATAAAATATGGGAAAAAATTGCATATTATTTTCAAGGTTATATTGGAAGTGAAAATGCTCCAGCAGCCCTGCTTCACTTGGTTATTGAAGTCAGCAAACAGATCAAAAATATTGGAAAAACCCTGAGACTGGAAAATATATCTTGTATCCGTATGGAAGCCCACCACACTTATGCTAACTTACAATTTCCCCTAAAGTGGAATAATTCTGCATAGTACAACTGATGTTTTCTGCTTAGCTTGTGCAAAACACACATTAATCAATTTGATTTTAAATCATTTGTTTATCTGATGACTTTGCACAGGATGCGCCCGCATAGCTGAAGAGTGAAATGACATTACAGTATTCTTTACCAAATGTGTTCTGTTATGGTTGGCTGCAAATTAATAGAATGTTATTGCAGTGAACAGAAAATGAGACACAGGAGCAGAAATTATGTCATTCAGCCCATCGAGTCTGCTTTGGCATACAATCATGGCTGATAAGTTTCTCAACCTCATTTTCCTGTTTTGTCCCCATAACCCTTGATCCACTTGACAATTAAGAACCTATCTATCTCAGTTTTAAATATACTCAATGACCTGGCCACCCCAGCCTTCTGTAGCATTGAATTCCACAGATTCAACCAAGCTCTGGCTGAAGAACGTTTCCCCTTATCTCTGTTCCAGAGGGCCTTCCCTTTACCCTAAGGCTGTGCCCTCGGGTCCTAATCTCTCCTCCCAATGGAAATATCTTCCCAACGTCCACTCTGTCTAGTCCATTCAATATTCTGCATGTTTCAATTAGATCCCCTCTCATCCTTCTAAACTCCATCAAGTACAGACCCAGAGTCCTCAAGCATTCCTCATATGTAAAGCCTTAGAACATACAACATCAAACAATACAGCGCAAAGCAGGTCCTTCGGCCCTCGATGTTGTGCCAACCTGTGAACTAATCTAAGCCCATCCCCGACACTATCTCATCATCATCCATGTCCTTATCCAAGGATTGTTTAAATCTCCCTAATGTGGCCAAGTTAACTACATTGGCAGGCAGAGCATTCCACGCCCTTACCACTCTCTGAGTAAAGAACCTACCTCTGACATCTGTCTTAAATCTATCACCCCTCAATTTGTAGCTATGCCCCCTCGTACAAGCTGACATCATCATCTGAGGAGAAAGACTTTCACTGTCTACCCTACCTAATCCTCTGATCATCTTGTATGTCTCTATCAAATCCACTCTTAGCCGCCTTCTTTCCAATAAGGACAGACTCTCAGCCTTTCCTCATAAGACCTTCCTTCCAGACTAGGCAACATCCTGGTAAATCTCCTGTGCACTTTTTCCAATGCTTCTGCATCCTTCCTGTAATGGGGCGACCTGAACTGTACACAATATTCAAAATGCAGCTGCACTAGTGTTTTGTATAGTCGCAGCATGACATTACGGCTGCGGAACTCAATCCCTCCATCAATAAAACCTAACACACTGCATGACTTCTTAACAGCACTATCAATCTGGGTAGCAACTTTCAGGGATCTATATACATGGACTCCAAGATCCCTCTGCATATCCACACTACCAAGAATCTTTCCATTGACCCAGTACTCTGCCTTCCTGTTATTCTTCCAAAGTGAATCACTTTACATTTATCTGCATTGAGCTCCATTTGCCACTTCTCAGCCCAATTCTGCAATTTATCCAAGCCCCCCTGCAACCTGCAACATTCTTCCACACTGTCCACTGCTCCACCAACTTTAGTGTCATCTGCAAGCAAACTTACTAGTCCATCCACCTATGCCGGCGTCTAAGTCATTAAAAAAAATGACAAACAGCAGTGGTCCCAAAGCAGATCCTTGTGGCACACCACTAGTAACTGGACTCCAGGCTGAATATTTTCCATCAACCACCACTCGTTGCCTTCTTTCAGAAAGCCACTTTCTAATCCAAACTGCTAAATCACCCTCAATCCCATGCCTCTGCATTTTCTCTAAAAGTCTACCATGTGGAACCTTATCAAAGGCTTTACTGAAGTCCATGTACACCACGTCAACTGCCTTACCCTCATCCACATGCTTGGTCACCTTCTCAAAAAAACTCAATGAGGTTTGTGAGACATGACCTGCCCTTGACGAAACCATTCAAATTGTTGCTTACTAGATGATTATAAATCCTATCTCTCATAATCCATTCCAAAACCTTTCCTACAACAGACATAAGGCTCACTGGTCTATAATCACCTGGGTCATCTCTACTGCCCTTCTTGAACAAGGGCACAACATTTGCAATCGTCCAATCCTGTGGTACTAAACCTGTAGACAATGACAACTCAACGATCCAAGCCAAAGGGTCTAACACCTCTTCCCTAGCTTCCCAGAGAATCCTCGGATAAATCCTATCTGGCCCAGGGGACTTGTCTACTTTCACTCCTTCTAGAATTGATAACACCTCTTCCTTACTAACCTCGATCCTCTCTAGTCTAATACACGTATCTTATTCTTCTCCTCTATAGTCACTTTTTCCTGAGTGAAAGCAGATGAGAAATATTCGTTTAGCACCTTATTGATCTCCACAGGGTCCACACACAACTTCCCACTTCTGTTTTTGACTGGCCCTATTCCTAACCTACTCATCCTTTTATTCCTCACATGCCTGTAGAAGGCTTTAGGGTTCTCCTTTATTCTACCTGCCAAAGACTGCTCATGTCCTCTCTTTGCTCTTCTTAACTCTCTCCTAAATTCTTCCGAGCTAATCTGTAACTCTCTGTCGCCTCCTGGGCGCCTCCCTTCCATTTCTGGGATCATTCTCATGAACCTCCTCTGGACCCACTCCAGGGCCAGTATATCCTTCCTGAGTTATGTGGCCCAAAATTGCTCACAATACTCCAAATGTGGCCTGATCAGAGCCTTAGAGAGCCTCAGAGGTGCATTCCTCCTTTTTATTTTCTAGTCCTCTCGAAATAAATACCAACGTGGTATTTGCCTTCCTAACTGCTGAGTCAACCTGCAAGTTTACTTTAAGAGAATCCTGGACTACAATTCCTAAGACTCTTTACACTTCAGATTTCTGAACTTCCTCCCCATTTAGAAAATAGTTCATACCTCTATTCTTCCTACTAATGTACATGACTTCAGACTTTCCCATGTTGTATTCCATCTGCCACTTCTTTGTCCACTCTTCCAACCTTTTTAAATCTTTCTGCAGCCTCCTCAATGCTACCTGTCTCTCTCTACCTGTCTTTGTATCATCTGCAAACTTAGCCAGAATGCCCTCCATTACTTCATCTACATTGTTAATGTATAAAGTGAAAAGCTGTGATCCCAACACTGAGCCTTGCAGAACACCACTTGTCACTGGCTGCCATCCTGAAAAGAACCCTTTTACCCCCACTCTCTACTTTCTGCCAGACAGCCAAGCTTCTATCCACACTAGCATCTTACCTCTGACACCATGGGCTCTTATCTTACTCAGCAGCTTCCTGTGCGGCACTTTGTCAAAAGCCATCGTGAAGTTCAAGTAGATAACAGTTATTGGCTCTCTTGAGTCTAACCTGCTCATTACTTCCTGAAAGAACTCTAGCAGATTTGTCAGTTGTGACCTCCCCGTGATGAAACCACACTGACTTTGCCCTATTTTACCATGCACTGCCAAGTATTCAGAAATCTTATCCTTCACAATGGACTCCAAAATCTTACCAATGGCCGAGGTCAGGCTAATCGGCCCTTAATTTCCTGTTTTTGCCTTCCTCCCTTCTTAAATAGGGAGATTGCATGAGTGATTTTCCAGTCCTCTGGGACCCTCCCTGACTCCAGTGATTCCTGAAGGATCACTATTAATGCCTCCCCTATCTCTTAAGACATCTCTGGGGTGTGGCCCTTCCAATTTGGGTGATTTATCCTTCAGACCTTTCAGTTTTTCTTGCACTTTTTCCTCAGTGATGGCCACCACACTCACCTCTGCACATCCTCCTGACTGTCTTGAGTTTTTAGGATATTACTCATGCTTTGCACCATGAAGACTGATGCAAAGTACTTATTCAGTTCCTCGACCATTTCTTTGTTCCCCATTACTATTTCTCCAGCGTCATTTTCCAGTGGCCTAATGACCACTTTTGCCTCTCTTTTTCCCTTTATATATCTAAAGAAACTCTTGCAACCCCCTTTTATATTACTGGCTAGCTTACCCCCATATTTAATCTTCTCCCCCTTTATTTCTTTTCTTCTTGTCCTCTGTTGGTCTTTGTAGGTTTCCCAATCCCCTGGTTTCCCAGTGCCCTTCACCACATTATATGCTTTTCTTTTGCTTTTATGCTGACCTTGACTTTTCTTGTCTTCTCTTGTCTCTTCTCTTGATTTCCTCATCCTCCCTTTAGTATGCTTTTTTGTCTTGGGATTAATTTTTGCTGTTCTCCCGAATTACTCCCAGAAACTCCTGCCATTTCTGTTCCACTGTCTTTCCTGTTAAGCCCCTCTCCCAGTCAATTCTACCCAGGTCCTCCCTCAGGCCTCTGTAGATCCCTTTTTTCAACTGTAATGCTGTTGCATCTGATTCTATCTTCTCCCTCTCAAATTGCAGAGTAAATTCAATCATGTTATGATCACTGCCTCCTCAGGGTTCCTTCATCTTAAGCTCCCTTATCAAGTTTGCCTCTTTGCACAACACTAAATCCAGTATTGCATGTTCCCTAATGGGCTCCACCACAAGCTGCTCCAAAAAGACATCTCATAGACATTCCACATTCCACAAACTCTTTTCCTTGTGATCCACTACCAACCTGGATTTCCCAGTCCACCTGCATATTGAAATTCCCCTTGATCACTGTAACCTTGCCTTACTTACACATCTTTTCTGTCTCCTGGTGTATCTTGTGCCCCAAATCCTGACTGATATTTGGATGCCTGTACACAACTCCTATTATATTTTTTCACCTTTGTGGTGAGTGAGAAAGTAATTCTCAAACTGCTGCATCAGACCAGATAAACATCCTCTGAGCATCACAGATTTCAGTCCATTAAATAAAAGCTTAAAAGGAGTGCAGCTACATGCTTATAAATTATGAGGCTGTGCTCTCTATTAGCATAGTTCATATGAGAATGGCAATTAATTCATCAAGGTTGTTAAGTATATGTGCAGTTTCATAATTGTGTGCATCATTAGGAAAATAAAGATTTTTTTATTCCTATGGAAAGATTATTCAGCTACAATTTTTTGCAGCAGAATATTATTTTTATTTAGCTGTTGATTTATGTGCAGTTATTCCATTACAGATTCTAAATCTGCTGAACTATTTTATGGGTTGTTCTGCAAGAAAGAGTGAAAATTTACATTAGATGTAGTTTCAATTAAGGGCTTGTTCTACTGAAGAATAGGCTTGCCTTATCTTTTGTTATACCAAATGGTATTTAGTAGGATATTTACTACAGTCCTATTTATTTAATTCCACTAAAAGAGTTGGTTAGTTTTCTCATTTGATTATGCGTGAAAAATAGGTATTCAGTGAGTATCACCAATCAAAGGAAGAGGGGGGAAATATGTCAGATATAGTCTGTACAGTCGATTCATTTGCAAGGGTTGAAACTGTTTCATAAATATTGCATATACAAAATTGGCAAAGATTTTAGGTAATTGATTACACTGGTGAGGAGGTAGCCAGTTCCAAAACCATAGCATCTGTTCAAAGAGCGCCCTTGCTGAAATATAGGACAGAAATACAAACTCTGTGGTATTGTATCACTCTAATCACCACTCTGACTGAGGTTAACTACTCAGTATGAACAAAATTGCAAGACCTTATCATTGCTTGTAGTCAGCTTAGTTGCACAGACTGACTGACCAGATGCCTGTTGGTTAGAAACCCGCTTTAAGAGGTCAGGTCAAAGATTGACACAGCCGTCAGTGAAGTCTGCAGTGTAGACTGTTTGACCACTAAGCCTGAAGAGTTTTATTATTGGACTAAAGTGAGTGCACAGAAAACATTAACATGCACTGCACTTCCTTCTTAATTAGCATAATCTTGAAGTGTTTTACATTTAACTCTATTTTAGCATCTTTCATTGTAAAAATGTCAATTGCATTGTTCCCTCAGGTGCTCATGTGCAGATGGCTTTGAAGGTGAAGAGTGCACTATAAATATTGATGACTGTGAGGACAATGATTGTGAGAATAATTCCACCTGCATTGATGGAATCAATAATTACACTTGCCTCTGTCCACCTGAATATACAGGTAAGGGAAGTAGGAGGTAGTGGCAAAGTGTTTTGCCAAAACAAACAATAAGTGCAGATTAGAGTAACTGTAGAATCTCCTTGAAGTGTGAAAAGCACAATAAGACACTTGCTTGAATTTTTCTTTCACTGTTCAATTGCAAATTATGTTCAAGATGAACCAGCATTTTCCATGTTTAAAATGTGGACCACGTGGTGAGAAGTCATTGAATGGCTTATTTTTTTCTATTCTCTCCTCACATTTTTGCTCCCCTTACCTTTTCTTTCCTAAAGGCACTGACCCATGCTGGGATATGGTTCCATAAGCTGTGGCAACCCTCCAGTAATTCAACCATTGGATATTCTTCATGTGAGGCCAGTTGTAACATCTTTGTCTATCATCACTCTACCTGGGATCAGCCAATATAACCTAGACCAGAGATTTAACTTAGAAAATTCCTAGACAATGTAACACACTTAAAATACACAATGGAACATGTGTGTATGCCAGAAAATTATGTATTTGTTTGTCAAAGAACACAAATGCGGTAAAGCTTACATCTAAAATTATTGTTTGCAATGCTAACATGTGTGAATGTAAAATCTTAGTTTTTGAATGATAGACAAAGTGCTCAGATCCTCGTATTGCAAACATCAATTTCTAAATTTTAATTTGAGAAGTGTTGAGTTATTTGACAGAAGATTAAACTTGAAGGTAGTAATTTCTTATTGTGTGGTATTTTCTTTTCAATGTTCTTGAAAATCTATTGTAACCCTTGTTCTCGTTCCTTCTCCATCTGTATACTGCCTGCTCTGTGGACTGAAAAGGAACTTTTAAAAACTGCCACATTCTAACAAGCAGTAGTTTGAGAAAGAAATGTTGCAGTTGAGACCACTGCTTTAAAGCTGCAATGTAAGATTGTTTTTAACATGACTTTATAGAGCTAGAGCCATTTGGCGACTGAGAGACAAATGTCTGGATGGTTTCTACTACTGAAGATGCACGGTTTGAAATGATCCAATAAACTAAAGTGGATGATGCCAGCAAATTACTCTGAGGTAGTTGTGTCACATGCAATAAGCACAAACAAAAACCGAGGAACAAAGACTTTAGTGTCAGAACTCTATGTTACTTTGTTCTTTAGTGCATTCTCTTTGGAATGCCGTGATCCAGTTTCTGACAAGAAACCTACTGGAGATTTATGGTAAATTGAGAGGCAATAGAGCTGAAGGTATGCTGATATAAAATGTTGGCAGTTTCATTTCACAGTATAGCAGCCCCAAAGTTATGTTTAGTGATGGAAATGTTCAGATTTGCTCAGGTGTTTTAAGTCAGGATTTCAGTTTTCACTTCTAACCTGGAATATTAAAACTGTTTTATTGCTTAAAATGCACCAAACAGTAAATTGGAAGTGAGAAGTGTTGTGATGTATTGTTAAAACAACTCTTTTCTACATGAGCAATTATGTTGGTTTCAGATTTGTCTTAAATATTCATTCATGCAAACTGTAGCTACTGCAGTTACTGTAAATCTCTGATGCAAATACAACAAAAATCAAAGTTTTTACACAAATGCTTTATTAAAAGGCAGTACCTAACAGTGGATTCTCCTGAGATTGCAACTGCTTTTACTCATGATTTCCTTTGCACTGGTCCCAGTCTCTGGCTCAGAATTTTCAACAGTCTCTTGGGGCATTTTTTTCTAAAGGAGAAGAAGAAATAGAAATAGGCCTGAATACAAAAAAAACTGTTGAGTTCTGGCCTTCTCCCTACTTTTTCTGAGCCTTGTGGTAAAATCTGTTGCCAGCCTAAGTAAGTGCACTTAATATAGAGGGGATCAAGGAGGAAAACTCCTTGTGTACGATTTGATTGTATAACCCTCTAAACCAAAGAGGCAGCAGAACACACAGCAGGCATGCACACACACATATATTATTATATATATAAGATCCCTGGGATCATAGCCAGAGTCCCCAAATGTTAAGAGATTCTCTGCAATGCTTTTTGACTTCTTATGAAAATGACTAATACTGGGACATTATCTAGGGACTCAGGAGTTCACATCCTTCAAACCTGGCATCTCACACTTAAATGTGCAGTAGTGCCCAGATTATGGGAAAGGCAGTGACTGCTGACACCCACAACTGTGAATGTGTCAGTAGTCATGGCCAATGTAAATAAGGTTACCATTCCCTGACCCCACACACTTTGCACTCGTTGGTGTCAAAGGTCACTGGCAGCAGTTACCAATAATTATGATGGCATAACAACCCTGTGAACTTCTGGCAAACAACAATTTGGCAGCTTTCACATAATGTGGCTGGAGGACCCCTATTTCTTGCATTGCTCCAATCCATGGGGTAATTGTTTGTGTAAACTGGCATGTTTTGATTTAGCTTGCTATAATACATCTTGACTGATATTCATTTTGAATTTCAGTTACGTTATCATTCAAAGTCAGAATTTATTATAGTAGGCAAGATCGCTTTAGATGAAGCAAAATGTGTTTTGCTGTTGAGTAATGTGCCACCCCAGACAAGAAACTCATCATGCAACAGGCAACCCTTTTCGATATTCCTGATCTTCTCCCCACTAGCATTTTCAGGATGTTATGAGCAACCTAATTGGAACATCAGAAACCGATGCACTGAGCTAACCTCATTGAAGCAACTCATTTGCACCACCTGGGAAGATAAGCACCAGTGGCACTCCATGGTATCTGGTGAAATTTTGGTATAATGTTATTCAATTAAGAAGTGAGTCACTATATACAGTTAATACATTTATGTTGTTGTAGCAGTCAACAAGGAAAAGACATTTACCAAAGACCTCTTTGTGAATATCATGACCTTTTAAACAGACCACATGTAAAACATGATGTGCATTTCTTATGATTATGGAGTCAGTTAGATCAGTCATGATCTTATTGAATGATGAAACAGGTTTGAAGAACTCAATAACCGATTCCAAATCCTATTTCTTGCATTGCTGCAATCCATGGGGTAAATATTTGTGTAAACTGGCATGTTTTGATTTAGCTTGCTAGAATACATTTTGTCTGGTATTCATTTTGAATTTCAGTTATGTTATCATTCAAAGTCAGAATTTATTATTTGCTATTGTTAAATGCTTTCATAAAATCTGATGCTACAAGTTTAGTTTTCTAGCCACTGACTCCTTTATCCCTCCCTAGCTACTTTCTAAAGCTGAACCCTGCTGTCTGCAACTTCATCTTAATTTGCTCTGTGCTGAGCTTCCAACCCCATATCATTACCTTTGCTACCCACTCCTACCTTTGTGATATTATCCATTTCATAATGCTTCAACTTAGCCTGGAACCTTTAGCCATGTATTTGTTAGCTTCAGACTTAACAATTACAGTGCTCTCTGAACGACTTCACAACTTCACTCTCACACCCACTGTAAACATCAGCTCATCTGAACTCTGCTTTTTGAATCCAAATTCACATCAAGTCCTGTTCATCTGTCACCCCTGTACTTTGCTGATTTATGTTGGATCCCACTCTAACAGTATCCTTTAATTTAAAAGTTTTTATTCTTGTGTATAATCTTTCTATGGCCTTGCCCTTTCCTTTCTAAGTTACCTTCCCCATGACTCCTGTCCTCCAATTCTGGTTTCTCCCACATTATCCATTATCGTCACCCCATCACTAATGTCAGTACCTTCTGTTACTGAGGTTCTAAAGTCTGCAATTCCCTGCCTGACTTTTCCATCTCTGTCGCTCTCTCCTCTTTCAGGTTCCTGTTTAAATCCTAGCTTTTTGAAAATGATTTTGGTCTCCAGTTCTGGTACCTTTCAATAATTTATGAAGAATATAGTCTCTAACAATTCTTGTGAAGCACTTGAGTTTTTTTGTGTTAATTTCCTTAAAATGAGATGTTGGTGTTCAAGCCAGTAGATGAAAGCTGCATTCATTTTTCATCACTTGGTAAAATGTTACTTTACAATGGAACATGGACATGATTTCACAGAAGGATTGAGTAGCATGCTGCTATTGATTACTGCTTGATAACCCTTCAGATTCATAGTATCACTGCTGCAAGTCACTGGTGACTAGCTTGAACCTGTTCTGTATGTTTTGTCAACTCATTTTTATAATAGTAGGGTTTTTGTCAGGAAATGAAGAAATGACTACTAATTGTGGAATTTCCTGACACGTGGTGAACGCAAAATAGCATAGAAAACCAAAAGACCAGTGTTGGCTTATTGGACTGTTACCATGATTTACCCATGTAACTTGCTATCACAAATCTAATGACTGGGTTTATTTAAATGTGTTGTTTTAGACATTGTCAGTGTATTTCTAAACTCTTTGTTAAATGAAGAATGATAGTAATGCTTTAGAAGTTGTATTCTATAAACCAGTCATTAAAGTAAGGAAGGGTATTGGGCAGTTGCACAGTCCAGTTTGTTACTGAGTAAATGAATGTCAGGAAAGTCTCAGGTTGGTTTCCTAGTCTGTGCTGAGTTATTCAGTCTCAAACACATGGCAGTCATGATTTAAGGGCTCACTTTAGTTCTGCTGAGCAAGGGAAAGGAAAAATCAGCTAAACCTCTTGCTTTAAATCTTAGAAACCTCTGCTGAAAAATGCACGTATGTGGATATCAGGGTACAATAGAATCAAGTTCAAATACAATGGCCTCCACAGTCCACCTGATATCCTTTATTCAGGCATACACATGGGGAAAAGGTCAATTGGTCTTTGGACTGTCATCCCCATGGAGCCATATCCATGTCATAAAAAGTGCTAATAGGAAAGGTGGAGAGGAAATTGAAGGTGAGAAATGGATTTAAAGTGAAGAAACAAAACAGTTAACAAACTGTGTCATGGTCATTATTTCACCAGAATAGGTCCATTGTGATCCACAAGAATGTCTGTGACCCTGACAGAGCTGTAACTCTGATAAAAAGAGCGTAAGAAAATTAAAGAAGGCTAAGAAATAAAAAAAAAACTCAAATTATAAAGGGAGAAATGAAAGCCATAGATAAGCTGCTAAATAAAAAAAATAAGCTGCTATTTTTCTGCTGCATTATATTGTTCCAGTGTATTGAAAAAGAATAAACTCAGAAAATCTCTTGTTTCTTCTATCTCTTGTCACTGCAAGCTGCTAATCTGAATGAGGTGGAAAAAGGTCAGTCGCAGTCTGTTTCTCCCCTTTTCTCTTTCCTACAAGCTCTTAGACTTGGATCTTTTTTTTCTTCCTGTCACCTGCTTGTTTTTTGGAAATGAGGTGCATGATTTCCACTCCCACTCCCTGACAATACTGTCATTTTCCCTTCTTATTTTGAAAGCATTATGGTGAGGTAGGAAAGGACATCAAGTCAAGCTACTCTTCGTCAGCAAATCTTCAGCTAATAAAGATGACTGGAACTCATCCTCATGATGTGCTAAAAAGAAATCATCCAGTGTTTAAAAACGATATGACTTGTACAGAAGCATAATTGTGTTTTATCATTGTCGTGCTAGCCCAGATTCAACTAGCTCTATCTTCAATAAACATGAATTGCATCAGTCAAAAAGATGAATATGATTCAAGTGCAATATATCTGCTGCATTGACATGTGGTACTTTGTTATGGAATAGTCAATTTCATTCCTTATGTCATACTTGTAAGAAGTGGTGCTGCTTAATGGAGCCTGTCTGTGGCTTCATCCTGTGTCACTTACTGATCATTTAGTGTCAATTATTACCTCACCTCTGGCAAAATAAACTGTATTCAAGCAAGATAAATAATGCAATGATCAAACATTCACCAGGAACTAGACAGGATTACAGCATATAACACATTAGTCATCCAGACAAAAATAAAGAATGGATAAGATATATGATATAATTACAACATCCATATAAGGAATGAAGTAAGATGGCAATAAGAAGTATGAAATGTGTCTCCAATGTAAACAGCTAAAATATACATGATGCCCTTAATGTCCATTAATGTGGAGCTGACTCAAATCAGTCAATAAATATCTTTGCAGTTTATGTGACACAACAGCATTGTAGAAATCATAATCTGTGCAATAATAAAATCAAAAACTGAACTAAGTATAGTCCTTTTGCATTGACTCCTGAAAATAAACAGGCCAAGTAGTTTAAAGAACAAACTACTTTCAAACAGGTAGATTGGGATCATGTTTTTCTTTTGATGCACACGCGTGCTAAAAACATATAGATCCTGCCCTCAATATGCCCACTTGCTCCATTTTCAAGTAAACTAATGCTTCTGGTAAGAGCTGTGCTCCTTATGTTCAGCACATTGCCTGTCTTCAATCTGATGCATAAATAGGGATGTGCATAGGTCAGATTCCATTTCAAAGGCAGTTTTCAGTCACTACATACAGATTAATTTTGAGTAAGATGTACTTAAATGTAAAGTCTAGAAAGTATTGAAATAATTTGTGCTTTATCAGTACATGGTTTCAATTATATTTAAAATTTAATGGCAGATGTTACCTTTGAGAATAGTAGTTTTACATTGCATGATGCTGTTTGAACATTGCAGTAAACTGCATCTGATGGATTGTCGTCACCTGCATGACTCTTGCTGTTGTTTTCCATAGTTGCATGCAGAGATGTTTTTCACGAGGCAAAACATTTGCACTGGAGCTAAACATTTAGTGCCATTTTTATAACAACAGTATCTTCATCTTCTCTTTTCTGATCAATTAATTTTTTTTAAAGTAATGTTTATGTGTTAATCAAAATTATATGGGTTACTAGTGTATGGAGATTGAGCCCCACCACAAAAGATGCTTTAACCTCAACTCTGAAGAACCACTTTCAGTGGACCAGAATGAACTTCTGTGTTTGCTTCTAGCTGATCATTTCTTCAATATCATGTTTCCATTTCCCTCCAATTAGTCTCCAGAAATCTATTGATTCCTGATTTGAAGCTGCTCAATGATTGAGCTTCCACAGACTTCTGAGCTAGATACTTCCAAAGATTCACCACTCTCTAAGTGAAAAGAAATCCTTCTCATCTGACTCTTAGCTGGTCTGCCTGTTGTTCTGAGACAATGCTCATAGTTCTAGAATCACCAATCAGGAGAAACGTCCCCTTTAAATCCACTCTGTCATGCCCTGTATAAATTTTGTAAATTACAGTGAGTTCACCTCACATTATTCAGGACAGAAGAGAATATAAACTCAATGTTCTCAATCTCTCCTCATAAAACAATCCCATCATCCCTTCTGATAAATCTCAGCTGCAGTGCCTTGGCAAGAGCAACCTTCCTTAGGTAGGGAGACCAAATCACACTTGTTTACTTTATATTCTATCTACCATATTCTAGCACCTTCATTTTGGGTCTCTGAGTCTTCCTGGTATCTCCCCACACAATTTAAATTCCTATTCAGTTTGGTGCCATCAACAAATTCCAAAATATTTAATGTCCAAATTATTTGTTATAGATTGTGAACAGTTATGTACTTAGCATTGACCATTCCAATGCCCCACTAATAAAAATCTGCCATTGTGAGAATTAATGGCCGATTTATTCTGACACAAATAGAAGCAAAATACTGCAGAAGCTGGAAATCTGCAACAAACAAAGAATGCTGCAGACACTCATCAGGTTTGGCAGTGTCTATAGAGAGACAGATTTGATATTTTGAGTCTAGCATGACTTCTTCACAACTAAAAACAAATGTTGAAAAATGGTTTATTTTATACTTTTGACAGCTTTGGAGGTGGAGTGAAGGGAACAGATGGTGCAGAAACAAAGGGATTGTTAATAGTGGTGAAAGACAAAGAGAGGTGTGAAATGGCTGTAAATTAAGGGAGAGAATGTGTCCTCTCTACTGAGAGTAAATTAAACAAGACAAAGAAATTTAGCTAATAGGAACAGGAGTAGGCCACCATTCGTTACGGCAATGGCCGATCATCCAACTCAGCATCCTGACCCAATTCTCTCCCCATATCCCTTAATCCCTTTAACCCTAAGAACTACATCTAACTCCTTTTTGAAAACACATAATGTTTTGCCCTCAACCTCACTTTGTGGCAGAGAATGCCACAGGCTCACCACTCTCTGGTGAACAAATTTCTCCTCATCTCAGTTTTAAATGGCTTAGCCCGTACCCTTTGAGTGTGACCCCTGGTTCTTGACTCCCTGGTCTTTGGGAACATCCTTCCTGCATTTACCCTGATGGACCTGTTGAAATTTTATAGGTTCCATGCGATTATAGGTTCCATGGTTTTATAGGTTCCATGCAATTCCCCTTCATTCTTCTAAACTCTAGTGAATATAGTCTTTAACTGAACTAGTCTCTCAATGTGCATCAGTTCTACTATCCTGGAATCAGGCTAGTCAAACTTGTTTTACTCCCTACATAACCAGAACATTCTTCCACAGATAAAGTGACCATAACTGCACACAATGCTCTAGGTGTGGTCTCACCAGGGCACTGTCTATTTGCAGCAAGGCATCTTTGCTCCTGTATTCAAATCCTCTTGGTATGGAGACTAACGTACTGTTTGCCTTCTTCACTGCTTGCATGCATAACTTTCAGTGACTGTTGTGCAAGCACACCCAGGGCTCAATGTACTTTCCCAATCTATTGCCATTCAGAAAATAGTCTGCCTTCCTGTTTTTGCGACCAAAGTGGATAACCTCTCATTTATCCATATTATACTTCATCTGCCGTACACTTTCTCACTCACTCAACTTGTCAAAATCACATTAAAGCATTCCTGCATCCTCCTTAAAGGCTCACCCTCCCACCCTGCTTTATGTCATCATGCAACCTTGGGGCTATTACATTTAGTTCCCTCATCCATTTCATTGATATGTATTTGCGAAGGGTTGGGGGCTCATGCACTGTTTCCTGTAGTAGCCCACTAGTTGCTACCTGCCACATTGAAAAATACTGATTTATTTATGCCTTCTGTTTCCTGTCTGCCAGCCAGTTGTCTACCCAGTGGGCAGCACGGTGGCTCAGTGGTTAGCACTGCTGCCTCACAGTGCCAGGATCCCAGGTTTGATTCCAGCCTTGGGCAACTGTCTTTGTGGAGTTTGCACATTCTCCCCGTGTCTGTGTGGGTTTCCTCCCACATTCCAAAGATGTGCAGGTCAGGTGAACTGGCGATGCTAAATTGTCGATAGTTGTTCGGAGCATTAGTCAGATGGGGTTGGGTTACTCAGCGGAGGGTCAATGTGGACTTGTTGGGCCGAAGGACACTGTAGGGAATTCAATCTAATCTAATCATATCAGTACACTACCCCCCAAACCCATTTGTGTTAATTTTGCATACTAATCTCTAGTGTGGAACTTTAGCCTTATGAAAATCCAAACAAACCGCATCTACTGCCCCCTTATTTACTCTATTAGTTACATCCTTGAAAAATTCTAGTTAATCTATGAAGCATGATTTCCATTTTGTAAATCCAAGGTGGAGAGGTGGGGAGAGCGAGAACGTAAAAAAAATGAGACCAGACATCATGCATTCAGGTTGTGAAGTTATTTAATTCAATATTCAGAGCTGGAGGTTGTAAAGTGCCTAAGATGATGATGAGGTGTTGTTCCTGCAGCTTGGCATTGTATCACATTGGAATATTGTAGCATGACAGGAATGCTAGCATGAGAGCAAGGTGGTTTATTAAAATGGTGAGAAACTGAAAGGTCAGGGTGATTCCTACAGACAGAGTAGAAGTATTTCACAAAGTGGTCACCCAGTCTGCATTTGGTCTCATCAATATAAAGGAGACTGCATTGTGAACAACAAAGACTGGATTGAGAGAAGTACAAGTGAAGTGTTTGGGGACTTGAAGGGTAGGAAGAAAGGAGGTAAATGGACAAGTGTTGCACATTTGAAATTGTATGGGAAGCTGCCATGGTGGTTGGGGGTCTTTTGGGAATGGTGGAGGAGTTAACTGGAATGTCACAGAGGGAATGGTCCCTGAGGAATACTGGAAGGAAGAGATAATGTGTTTGGTGGTGGCATCACGCTGGAGGTGATAGGAACGGCAATGGATGATCCTTTGAATGCAGAGATTAGTGAGTTGGAAAGTGCAGAGAAAGGGAACCCTATTGATCTGGGAATGATGGGAGAGGGGTGAGGACAGAAGTGCAAGAGATAGGCAAGACATGGCTAAGGACCCTGTCAACCTCGGTTGAGGAAAATATTCATGTCAGAGGTATCCTAGTGGAAGGTGTCATCATCAAAATAGGTGCAATGGGGCTGATGAAACTAAGAGAATAGAATGGAATCCTTGCAGAAAGCAGTGTATGTTGCAGTATGGTAAAGATGTATGAGAATCAGTGGGCTTATAATAGATATTGGTGAATAGCTTATCTTCAGAATTGAAATAGTGAAGTCAAGGAAGAGATGTCAAGAGTCAGAAATGGGCCAGGTGAAGGTGAGGAAAGGATGGAAATTGGAAGCAAAACTGATTAATTTTTCCAGTTCTGGATTACAGCAGCCGGGTTGCTAAAGAAATCATCAATGTACCAGAGAAAGAGATGTGTGTGTGACCTGGGTAGGGCTGGAACAAGGAATATTCCACATACCCCACAAAGAGGCAAGCAGAATATTTATTCGAGTCTCTGGTTTCTCTCTACTAAATAATTTTCAATCCGTGCTAATATATTGTCCCTAAAACCATGCGCACTATTTTATTTACTAACTTGCCATTTGTGGCATTAGCAAAACACATCTGAAAAATCAAATGCACCATATTGGTTGTGTTTTTTTTCCAAACATCCTCAGAAAACTCCAGCAACACCAAAAAAAAACTTAAGTTTATCATTCATAAATTCATGTTGATTCTGCCCAACTTTGCAATTAGTTTCTACATCCTGTATAATGGTAAACACAAGAAGGATGTTCCCAATGACCACAAAATCAAGAACGAGAGGTTAGTCTCAATATACAGGGAAGTCTTTTAGGAGTGAGATGAGGAAAAATTTCTTTACCCAGAGATTTGTGAATTCTCTCCCATTGAAAGCAGTTGAGACTAAAACATTGAATGTTTTCAAGAAGGAATTAGATTTAGTTCTTAGGTCTAAAGGAGTCAAAGGATACGGGGAGAACTGGACACTGAGTCGAATGTTCAACCATGATCATACTGACTGGCAGAGCAGTTTTGAGATGCTGTGTGGGTTCCTCCTGCTCCTATTTGCTGTGGTATATAACAGATTCTAATGTTTTCCAAACTCCTGATGTCAAGCTAAGAGCTCTGTAATACTCCAGCATCATGGACAGTTTGTGTTTGAGAATGCTCCAACTAATTTCACTTAAGATCTTTCTTGTCAGTAGACAGACAGAAATGGAGGAATCAAAACATGATTATCTGCCTGATGTGGGTGGCCTTGTTCCATCAACTTAGCAGCAATAAAAAATGTTTGGAGGACAGTGAGGCAAAAAAAATCCATCATATAAATCTACAGGACATTATTCTCGATTGTGGAGTCTGCTTCTAATGGTAGTGCAGAAACAGAAATCTTGTATTGGCAACAACAGGTGAAATAATCACTGTGGATTTGTCTGAAAATTCGTGTGCTTAGGGCGTGACTAAATCTGAAGGGGAACCTTTTTTTGTGAATAATTTTGTTTCAGAATGTGAACAAAATGGGTTTCCCATTTATGCACAGGCCGATTTGCTTCTAAAATTATCACCAAGAGAACTTTTATTTTTTGGCATTCCAATTTTAAAACAGATCCACACCACAGAGCATTAGCAGTGCAGCCAACGAGGCACTCCCCTACCTCAAAGCTACATTTTTAACTATAGGTGATATTTTACTCATATTCACATATAGAAAAAGCATTTTAAATTGTGTGTACTTAATGCTTACATGAAAAATGCACCAACTTATGCTGATGATAAGCCTGAGCATGGGTGGGTACAGACTAGAAATTCTTCAAATGCCAGTGTTTCATCTGTGAGTTATTTCCTGCATCTTATTGGCATGATTAAGAGCATGCTATGTTACAGATGTTGGTATAATATACTTGCATGAAGGTAGAAATGTATGTTGCACCAGTCTGAATGTGTCTGTCACAGGAATAAGGCTCTTTGATATCTGAAAGTAAGATCAGGACCCAAAAAATTCGCAAACAGCAATCTTGAAGATTAAGACAGGATCATTGCCCCACTGGAGTGTGCAAGGTTGTGGAGAGGTCACCTAATTATATATCTTGGCAGTTGGCTGGACCATTCGACACATGTCTAAAGCTCCTGCCTGAAAGGGAAAACTACAAATTGTAATGTTGGGGTCTAGGTCCTGTCCAGGAGGTATAAAAGTAGTAGGTTGCTTCATGGTACAATTACAACATTTAAAAGGCATCTGGATGGGTATATGAATAGGAAGGATTTAAGGGATATGGACCAAATGCTGGCAAATGGGACTAGATTAATTTAAGATACTTGGCCAGCATGGATGAGTTGGACTGAAGAATCTTATTCCGGACTGTACAACTTGATGACTCTATGATTCTCCACTATTTCTTATGTTTGCTGGAGTGGATCTTAGGAAGAGAACTGCTTTAAGGAAATGTTGAATGTATCAATTTGTTTCCAGCATATACTATCAAGTGAGTCCACTTCCACTTTAGAAGTGGTTGATGTTCCATGTGCATCTTGTCAGTGATAAACAAGACCTCATTTGATGATTGAGTGGCTAGGAATACCTGATTCATGTGATCCCTGGCTTTGCCTCTGGCTTTGTAAGGGACAGATGTTGGTTTCATTATTATTAGACTCACTGCAGCTCTAGTTAATGCCAGGACCTGAGGTATTTATGTCTCAATCTACTTGTGACCCATGTAGTGCACTCTTTCATGAGTTACAATGGGAGTAAACTGGAACAACTATGGATTTTTGGTTTCCAGCACTTTTCTATGCTCAAAATGTCGATGATTTGATCTGATCAATGCTATATTTCTCTGCACCACTGAATTCATTATCTGCTTCAAGTCATCCCAGAGGTTAGATTTAACTAAAGCAAATACATTATGATCATCCTTATGTCTAGCTGGTGCATTAATACAAGTCATCAGTAATACCACCCACAACATAATTTCTAGTCCCACACAAGGATTCACACCTTCTTGTATGTGAGACTGACATTTCATGCAATTAATGCTAAATTATAGCTGGTTTCTGTCAACTATGGTCGATGAAAGGTTATGTTTATAAATTCATCTCTCTTTGAACTCTCTGATACTATTCTAACAGTTTGAATTTGATTGGATAGTGAGCCCCACGCTGAATTAACAATGGTCTCGCCCACTGCACCACCTGGCCACAAGAATTTAGCATGTTTTATATGAACCAGGAGCCATAATAAGTGCATTCATTTATCACCATGTATCAGACTGTGCATGTGTCAGGGGATGGTTGATGAGTTCTTCAGTTCTTGTGCCATTATGTTTTGTGTTTTTATGATTTACCATGATACATTTCGAGTGCTTATTAATGGCTTGAATAGAATAATCCTCATGATTTTGTAGATCATCTGAACATGACCTGATTTAATCTAATGTGGATTTCACATACAACATTAAATAAGGTGCTATGAGATAAGTTTGGAAGAGTTTGAGAGACTTTCTATAGAAAGACAGTTCAGTAACGTAAGATCATAATTTGTACATAGAGTATGGTGGAGGTCAAGGAAAGATAATAGATATGTTGATCAAACTGAATCATTAGTCTCATGATGAATTCAACCATTTACTGTGAAAACCAACAAAATAACGCGAATTCTTAAAATACTTTAACTTGTATGGTTTCTCTTCATGAAATATTGTATTTATTAACCATTCAAATTTAATGAAGTAAAGAAATTTAACTCTAATAGAAAATAAACATATTTAGCAGCCCAAGATTGTGTTGTGCCTCAGTCCCATCAATGGAGTGTACAGATATTTTCTGCTTTTGGTGTAGTGTATCATTTTCACATGATTGAATAACACAGTGCTTTCAGGGATCACCTAGGGAAGATCAACAAAGAAAAACATTCACTATTTATCTCTGTGTAATGAAACCATTCATCAAGTTAACTCCATCAGCAGCTTTTAAGAATGATGGAGAACGTTGAAGCATTTCTTTCTCTCAAGATTTAGAGTTCACAGTTTCCAAGCAGTAATTCAGATCCCACCTCTATTATTTTATCACTCTGTTCAAGTCTCATTGCTGCAACAGGGGATAAACCTATAGTCTTTTCTTATTCTGTCACAGGTGAGCTATGCGAAGAGAAACTGGACTTCTGCGCCCCAGAGCTGAATGCTTGTCAGCACGACTCCAAATGTATCATGACACTCAAGGGATTCAAGTATGTGCAATGCTTATTTGCTGGATGATTAATCTGTCATTTTCTGGTCACCGTGTATTTCTTCTGTTAACTTGGGCATAAATGAAGAATTTTGAAATTGCGCCATTACATATTTCAAATGAAATGGAGAGAGAGAGACAATTTGGGGTGGAAATTTACCTGAAGCATTTTCACTGAGAACCGCACAGAAACTGATGAATACTCAGACTCATGGTCTACTTATTGTAAACCAGTTTTGGAATGGAAATCGAAGGCAGGCATCAGGTCCCTATTCTGAATTTGTTCCATGGTAACTTTTCCATCGTTACAGGATGTTTTAAGTACAGAAAAAGGGCTCAGTGCATAACAATTTCCACTCTGAGATCCTGAATTTTAAAATAACAAATTTGTGAAGCCTTACTCCATGGAGTAACTTTTATAAGTACATGGAATTTTACAGATCAGAAACAGCTATCTGTTTCATACCAATATCGTACCAATTCTTCACATCATTCAGCTCCTATCATCTCATCCTATCCATATATCATTCTACTCCTTTCTCCCTCAGTTAAGAATTTTTTTTCTTAAATGTATTTGTGCTATTGTCCCTCAAGTAATTTATATTATAGGGAGTTGCTCACCATTCTCTGAGTGAAGAAGTTTCCTTTGAATTTCTTGTTGAATTTATTACAAATCATCTTTGTATTTGTGGCCACCTCTAAAAATGAAAACATGGGGCTGGATTTAACGTAGTCCATCATGGTGGCAAACATGGTGGCCAGGCTGTCTTCATTGTGGGAGAGTTCTTCGGTTTCCCAGCAGCAGCAAACCTTCCCCAAATAAACAGAGGGCAGGAGAGGTTGAGGCGGTGTTCCTGGTGATCAGCAGCAAGATGTCAGTTAGTATTAGTAATGAGCCAAGTGACTCCCATTATCCTTGAGCTCACCACAATTTACTGGCAGTTCAGGGATTACATGTGTGCTGCACTGCTTTCCTGTGCCCTCAGATGGCTGCCTATTCTGTTGGGTTTGCCAGCTATCTCCTGGGGTAAGCTGGGATCAGGCATTCTATGCCGAAAAACACTATTTGGAACATAGAACTGTAGAGCACAGGAATGGGCCTCTCAGCTCACATTGTGCCAAACATGACACCAAATGAAATTAATCCCTTGTGCCTGCCCTGGGGTTTATATCCCTCCATTCCTTGCATATCCATGTGCTTATCTGAAAGTTACTTAAATGCCCCTATCATATCTGTTTTTACCACAACCCCTGGCAGCACGATCCAGAATCTTAACTCTCCCTGTGTAAAATGAACTTGCCCCTCACATCTCCTTTCAACTTTCTCCCTTTCACCTGAAATGCATGCCTGCCTGGTATTACACATTTCAACTCTGGAGAAAAAAAGATTCTGATCATCAACCCTATCTATCCATCTCATAATTTTACAGACTTCGCCCAAGTCTCCCCTCAGCCTCAGTCACTCCAGAGAAAACAATTCAAGTTTTTCTAGACTCTCCTTATAGCTCATGCCCTTTAATCCAGGCAGCATCCTGGTAAACCTCTTCTGCACCCTCTCCAAAGCCTGCACATCCTTCTTGTAATGTGGCAACCAGAATTGAATGCAATATTCTAAGTGTGGCCAAAACAAAGTCTTATAAAGTTGCAATGTGACATTCTGACTCCTGTATTCAATTCCCTGAACAATAAAGGCAGGCAGGCCATATGCCTTCTTTACCACCCCAGCTACTTATGTGGCTGTTTTCAGGGAGCTATGGACTTGAACCCCAAGATCCCTCTGTAGAGTCATAGTCATAGAGACATACAGCACAGATTCAGGCCCTTGGGATATCTGGTCCATGCCGACCAGATATCCCAACCCAATCTCGTCCCACCTGCCAGCACCCGGCCCATATCCCTCCAAACCCTTCCTATTCATATACCCATCCAAATGCCTCTTAAATGTTGCAATTGCACCAGCCTCTACCACTTCCCCTGGCAGCTCATTCCATACATGTACCACCCTCTGCATGAAAAAGTTGCCCCTTCGGTCTCTTTTATGTCTTTCCCCTCTCATCCTAAACCTATGCCCTCTGGTTCTGAACTCCCCCATCCCAGGGAAAAGACCTTGTCTATTTACCCTATCCATGCCCTTCATAATTTTATGAACCTCTATAAGGTCACCCCTCAGCCTCCGATGTTCCAGGGAAAACAGACCTAGCCTATTCAACTTCTCCCTATAGCTAAAATCCTCCTGGCAACATCCTTGTAAATCTTTTCTGAACCCTTTCACATTTCACAACATCTTTCCAAAAGGAAGGAGACCAGAACTGCATGTAATATTCCAAAAGTGGCCTAACCAATGTCCTGTACAGCAGCAACATGACCTCCCAACTCCTGTACTCAATACCCTGACCAATAAAGGAAAGCATACCAAGTGCCTTCTTCACTATCCAATTTACCTGCGACTCCACTTTCAAGGAGCTATGAACCTGCACTCCAAGGTCTCTTTGTTCAGCAACATTCCCTCGGACTTTACCATTTGTATAAGTCCTGCTAAGATTTGCTTTCCCAAAGTGCACCACCTTGCACTTATCTAAATTAAACTCCATCTGACACTCCTCAGCCCATTGGCCCATCTGATCAAGATCCGCTGTAATCTGAGGTAACCTTCTTCGCTGTCCACTACACTACACCTCCAATTTTGGTGTCACCTGCAAACTTACTAACTATACCTCTTAAACTTACATCCAAATGATTTATATAAATGATGAAAAGTAGTGGGCCCAGCACTGATCCTTATGGCACTCCACTGGACACAGGCCTCCAATCTGAAAAACAACCCTACACCACCGCCCTCTGTCTCAGGATATTGCCATTAACTTTATACTTTTCCTTAACAAATGATCTCCCAAAGTGTAGCACCTCACACTTGCCCAGATTAAATTCCATCTGCCAGTTCTCTGCTCATTTCAGCAATTGAACTATATCCCACAGTATCCTTTGATAACCTTCAACACTACCTGCAACTCCACCGATCTTTATATAATCTGCAAACTAACTAACCGATCCATCGACCTTTTCATCCAAGTCATTGATATATATCACAAACAGCAGAGGTCCTAGTATAGATTCCTGTGGAACACCACTAATCACGGACCTCCAGCCAGAAAAACACGCTTCCACCACTACCCTCTGCCATCTATGGGCAAGCCAATTCTGAATCCGTGCAGCCAAGTCACCGTGGGTTTCATGCATCTTACTCTTCTCGATGAGCCTAATGTGAGGGACCTTGTGGTAAAGTCCATGCCGAAAACATTCACTGCTCTACCCTTATCGATCACCTTTGTCACCTCCTCAAAAAATTCAGTTATTAGTAAAATATGACCTGCCCCACACAAAGCCATGCTGATTGACCCTAATTAGGCCAGGCTTTTCCAAATGCGTGTAAATCCTACCCCTAAGAATTCTCTCCAGTAGCTTCCCAGCCACCGATCTGACACTTATTGTTTCCTGGATTATCCCGGTTTACCTCTTGAACAAAGGTAGTTACTTACCAGTCCTCTGGGACCTTTCTAGTGTCTAGTGAGGATACAAAGATCTTGGTTAAGGTCTCAGCAATCTCCTCTCTTGCCTCTGTCAATAACCTGGGATAGATACTATCAGGACCTGGGGACTTATCCACCTTAATGCTCTTGAAGAGACCCAACACTTCTTTCTTGATCTCAAAATGCACTATTACATTGGCATGGTCTACACAAACTTCACTATCCTCCATATCCTTCTCCCAGGTAAACACCAATGCAAAGTATTCATTTAGGATCTCACCCACATCCTCTGCCTCCAAGCACAAGTTCCCTGTTTTGTCCTTGACTGGTATTACCTTCTCCCTAGTTATCCTTTTATTTTTAATGTATTACTAGAATGCCTTGAGATTCTGTTTAACCCTACTTCCCATTTTGCTTCTTGCTCATATGATTCCCTGCTTGAGTTCTTTCCTGCTTACTTTATATTCCTCATGGGCCCTGTCTGACTTTAGCTTCCTAAATGTTATGTGTGCTTTTTTTTATTTTTGACTAAATTCACAACCTTCCTCTTTATCCAAGGGTCCCTTACCTTGCCATCCTTGTCCTTCATCCTTACTGAAACATGCTGGTCCTGAACTCTCACCAACAGGTCTTTAAACAACTCCCACATGTCAAATGTGGACTTGCCCAATAACAGCTCCTCCCAATTAACACTCCCTAGCACTTGCCTAATACTAATGTAATTTGTTCTCCCCAAGTTTAGTACCTCCTGACTTATCCTTATTCATCGCTATCTTAAAACCTAAGCTATTTGAATGAGCACCAGGATTTGACCAAGTGTGGCATCAAGGAGGCCGAACAAAACTGGAGTCAGTATTGATTAGGGGAGATCACTCCACTGATTGGAGTCATTCCTGACAGAAAGAATGATGGCTATGATTGTTGGAGGCTGTTCATCTCTGTCCAAGGACATCTGTGTGGGAGTTTCTCAGGATAGTATCCAGGCCCCATCACCTTCAAATCTTCACCAATGACATTCTTTCCAATATAATGTCAGAAGTTGGCATGTTCGCCAATGTTTGCATCCCGGTCAACACCATTTCCGACTCCTCAGATACTGAAGTCGTCCATGTTCAAATGCAACAAGATCTGGACAATGTCCAGGCTTATGCTGACAAGTGGCAAATAAGATTCTTGCCACACAAATGCCGTTCAATGACCATTTCTATTAAGAGACCATTGCCCCCTCACATTCACTGCAATACCAGTGTTGAATCACCCACTGTGTACACTGTGGGAGTTGACAGAACCATTGACTGAACTGGACCAGCCAAACAAATACTGTGTCTTCAAGAATGGGTCAGAGGCTAGAAATTCTGTGGCGAATAACTCACTTTCAAATGCTTGTCCACCATCTACAAGACAGAAGTCAGGAGAATGACAGAATAACCATTATTTGCCTGAATGGTTGCAGCTCCCTTGTTACACTGAGGAAGACACAGTGCAGGACAGAGCAGCCTACTTCAGTGCCGAGGCATAAACTATCTTCAGCATTTATTCCTTTCGTCATTGATGCAGAATAAATGCAGTGCGTACAATCAATCAGATGCACCGTGGTAACTCACAAGTCTCCATCAATATCGCCTCCAAATGCATGACCCCCTACCATCAAGAAGGACAGTAACAGCAGATACATGGGAACACTACAATCTGCAAGTTCTCCTCCAAAGCATACACCATCCTAACTTTGAACTATCTTGCCATACATTCAGTGTCACTGGTTCAAAATCCTGGACCTTCCTTCCTAACACCATTGTTGGTGTCTCTTCAACTCAAGAACTGCAAAAGTAGTTGACTCACCACCACATTCTCCAGGCCAATTAGGCGTGAAAAATAAATACTGGCCAAGCCAGCAATGCCCACACCCTGTGAACAAATGAAACAAATATAGAGAGTCTTCTTTGCTCTGATTTCATCCATATATATTTGGTACTTCTTCTGGTGCTTCTGTGTCATGCTACATTAAAAAAATCAGGACACAGTGCAAAGCATTCTTAGTATGGTCTAGTCAAAATTCTAATCAGGAATTTGTAATATGAGATTTGGAAGGGGTTAATGTAACTGTCCTGATGTTTCACATAATTAGTGAGTTGAATGGAGGAATCCTGCTGTAGATTTCAGAAAGGCTGTATGCATCTCCACCTACTCCCTAAGGTCCCTGATCAAATAAATGTAGTTTTATTTCTTGCTATCGTGCAATAAACCTTCTCATTATCTAAGAACCCTGCCTCTTCTCAGAGACTCTGTAGTGGTGTACCCTGTAATGCTAATCACTTGATAAGCCTAAAACAAAGCAAACAGAAAGTTTGTTGGCAGCAAACTAATTCTCATGGCCCTGAGCCAGTATCTTGCATTGCTAGACATGGCAAATACCAGATAATACCAGCAGTGGTTATCTCAGAAAATACCACGTAGTTGCAGCAATGCAGATCCGATCTCCACGATAAGGTGGGAAAACCCAGTAAGCAGTTCGGGATGCAGTCTTACAAAGAAACAGATTTAAAAAGCATGAATCACTGCAGAACAACCAATAATATATTTTAAATCTCTATTGAAGATATAATTCACTAAAACAGAGTTAAAACTAATGGTGCAGAATTCACTTTATTTGGCAGAGTCTAGCAAGAACTTCAATTCAATCTAAAATAGCATTTGTCAATACAAGAATACAACATTTAAAAAAAAACCTCACAACCCCAGAATCTCTGTGCTCCGCAAAGGTATTAGTTTTACCCCTCTGCATCCCAGCCTCAATAAGTTTCAGGCACGATATGTCATTGAAGAGTTCTGAAGAAGGATCACTGGATCCGAAATGTTAATTTTGTCTTCTCTCCACAAATGCTGCCAGACCTGCTGAGCTTTTCCAGCAATTTCTGGGGTTTTTTTTCAGACTTCCAGAATCTGCTGTTCTTTATTTTTCATTCTGAAGTGTTGCACTGTTGATCAGGAAGGGACTCTCTAATAAACTTTAGTGCCTTTGCTTCCTTTCACTATGGTTATGAAATGACTAAATATAAATGGGCATATTCTCCACAGTGCACATAATTATCGAAAACAGCAGTTGTATACTGCGATTTGGATATCATCCAGCTCTAAGCAGGTGCTGCTATAGCACTTCCTTTCTGCCTGCAGGTAGATAATAGTCATTGCACGCCTACACATAAAGCCTTGTTGTGCCACTGTATAAACTGTGCACACTGCCAGCAGTATTACATGGGTTCAATAACCGCCTGGGCCAGACTGTATTAAATAGAAGAAAATGGGGACTGCAGATGCTGGAGAATCAGAGTCAAAAAGGATGGGGCTAGAAAAGTACAGCTGGTCTAAGTAGACCGTTAGCCTTCCAATGAAAAGAAACTTCCTTTTAAGCAAGAACAGTTTGATGTTGATATTGAATGAACAGAGTAGAGAACACCTTTTGCTGAGCTCCCGATAGTTGACGTATGAGAGTCTGACAAGACCTGAAACAGAAATTGCTGGAAAAACCCAGCATCTACGGGGAGAAAACACAGTTAACATTTCGAGTCCAGTGATTTTCACCGGCAATTTGGTGTTTTTGTTTCAAATCTCCAGCATTCACAGTTCTTTATTTTATTTCTGATGAGACTTGAATCCTTTTCCAAACAATAAATACCAATAATATTTCCTCTGAAACTTTAGAAGATCAGGCTTTTCACAGTGGTGCTCAACTATAAATATGAACAAATCGCATTGACGGTATCAGATTCTGTAATCCACATTTCCGATTACCCAGAGGCGTTTGGAAAGTAACCAACATTTCTCTGACAGCATTCAAAAAGAGGTTGATCAGGGACACCATCCTTTGCAAAGAAAGCATGATTTTTGAAAGACTTAACTGATGAGTATTTTATCTGACTTTTGGAGATTACTTTCTGTTTTACAGATGTGAGTGCACACCTGGATATGTCGGTGAACATTGTGACATTGACTATGATGACTGTCAGGAGAACAAGTGTAAAAACAATGCACAGTGCATCGATGCAGTGAATGGGTACACATGTATCTGTCCAGAAGGTTACAGGTGGGCCTTGTTGGGGGAGATATTGGGAATGTAAAGAGTTTTGCCAAAGCAGGACACTCTGAGGAATATACTGATTCATAAAACCCTGTCAGTTTTGTTTCTCAAAAGCTGGTTTAACTTATGACAGCAGTGTCAGCGTTTGTATATATTTGAAGCATGGAGGGAAAGTATGTGGTTGACTCACGGATGTGAGCTCTGATAGTGAAAGTACTGTATGACTGTAAAGGAAACAAGCTCACCACATGTTTGTCATCAATGCCAAAGCTAGAATCAAAGAATGGCCACCCTCTTCAAATTGTTAGTATTGGTCAATATTGTAACAGGCCTTCCCAGAAGGCATAGTGCAAGTCATCCGATACTAATATATCATTCCTGATGAAGGGCTCATGCCCTAAACATCAATTCTCCTGCTCCTCACATACTGCCTGATCTGCTGTGTTTTTCCAGCAACACCCTTTTAGACTCTGAATTCTATGGTATTTGCAGTCCTCACTTTCATAGGATCATAGAGAATCATAGAATCCCTATAGTGTGGAAACAGGCCCTTCAGTCCTACAAGTCCACGCCAATCCTCTGAAGAGTATCCCACTCAGATCCATTCCCCTAGTCAATTACTCTACATTTCCCATGACTAACAAACCTAATCTACACACCCCTGAACACTATGGGCAATTTAGCATGGCCAATTCACTTAACCTCCACACCTTTGGATTGTGGGAGGAAACCAGACCGCCCAGAGGAAACTCACGCAGACATGGGGAGAATGTGCAAATTCCATACAGATAGTTGCCCGAATCGAACCTGGGTCCCTGGTGTTGTGAGGCAGCAGTGCTAACCACTGAGCAACCGTGCCACCCCTTTCTCCTAATATATCACCAGAATGTTCAGCAGAACTAGAAGATTACCAGTTGATTTGCTGTGTTTTGCACATGGTAAATGGGAGAATAGAATCACAGTCCAGGCATAGGGAATCTTCAATCTCCTGGGCAATTCCTTTGGAGTCTGCTACATTGGGAATTGACAAAGTTAGAAATCACATGACACCAAGTTATAGTCCAACAAGTGTATTTGCTAACACAAGCTTTCAGAGTGGAACCCCTTCATCAGGTGTAGTGCCTGTAACCTGGTGTCGTGTGATTTCTGACTTTGTCCACGCCAGTCTGACACCAGCTCCTCCACAACACTGGGAGTTGTGTATGGTCCCGACATGCAACTCCCATCTCTATGGCAGAAACAACTATCTGGCCTTCAGAAAATTTGGGCCATAGAAAGAGGAGCTAGGCATCACATCAGGAAGCAAAACCTCAAAGGTTATAATCATTGGTTATTAATTGAGCTATGTCCAACTGACCTGGGGCAAATTAGATTAGAGACTTGAATGTTTGGCTGAAAGATCAGTGTGGGAAAAGTGTGTTCTGGCTCAGAGGGTACTGGCACCGGTACTGGGGAAATTGGAATTCATACACATGGTCTCCATTGAACAGTGCTAAAGCTGATGTTTTGGTGAACCACATAATTACAGAAGTAGAGAGATTTTAAACTGAATAGTGGGGGAAGAGATCAAACTTTGAAAAACGTGATAAATCAAAGGGAAGGCAAAAGAGAAAGGCATTAATACCACAAAATGATAGTGATAGAAAGGGCTAAAGACTGCAGATTGAGTAGAAATCAACAGATGAGCCTGGAAATGTTACAGGAAAGAATAAAAAGATAAAACAGAAGATTCTCCATCTGAATCCACATAGCATTAAAACAAAAGAGATTAACTGAGCGTGTAAAAAGAAATATGATCTGGTAGACTTTACAGACACATGGCTGTGTGACGACATGGATTGGTCACTGAGTATTGAAGGACGTAGCATACTTAGGAAGGACCAGAAGCTATGAGAAGGTGGAGAGGTAGCTCTGCTGGTTAACAATGGTATGAGTACAATCATGAGAAATGAGGTTAAAAATCACACAAAGACCTGGATTGTTTATTAAGTTTATTATTGAAAAAGACCTGGATTGTTTATTAAGTCTCTCAGCTTTTAGAATGACCATGTTGGTTCAGTTCTTTCAAATCCCAGATCCTTTTTTAAAGTTACATTCTCAAGTGAACTTTAACAATAGGTGCCATGTCAACTCAGATAATACATTGAAGGTGTTGGGTTAAAGTCTGGCTGTCTATGTCCCAATGTTCAGACTGATTCACAGCCTGTTCAGGCCTCTCATAGACTTATACCCCCCTTACACTCACACACAAATACATATACACACACTCTCTCACACACACTCCCCCCTCAGATTTACACAAACATGCACGCACATATGTGTGTGGGGTGAATTTGTACTTGTAGAATTATATTTTATTTTGCTCAAAAACTGCATGATCCATGTAAGATTCTGTAAATCCCTTTGTTAGAAATAGAATCAGTCTGAACATCGAAGCACTGACAGACTTTAACCTCACACCTTCATTGCATTATCTAGGCTGACATGACACCTATTGTTAAAGTTCATTTGAGAGTGTAACTTTTAAAAAGGTTCTGGGATTTACACATGAAAGAACTGAAACCAACATGCCCATTCTAAAAGATGAGAGACTTAACAAACAATGCAGGTCTTTTTCAATATATCATTTCAGTTGCATCACACTGTAAACTTTTGCTACAAATTCTGTGTTTTATGATCTTACACTCCACAACCACCTGATGAAGGAGCGTCGCTCCGAAAGCTAGTGTTTCCAAATAAACCCGTTGGACTATAACCTGGTGTTGTGTGATTTTTAACTATGTCCACCCCAGTCCAACACGAGAATCTCCATATCATGAGAAATGAGCAAAGTTCAGGCAACCAGGATGTGAAATGGTTTGGGTAGCAATGACTAATGGTAAAGAAGTAGTTTACAGGTGCCTAATATGAACATGTGGTAGAAAAAAAGGAGGCAATGGGAGCTTATCAAAAAGGCACGGAATTAATACTAGCCTTTTGTGATTCATGCACTGGGCAACACAGACCCCTCTGCAATTTTCCACCATTTCGATAATATACTTTTATTCTTCCTTCCAAAATGGTCGGTTTAACATTTCCCCAGGTCATATACCATTTACCAGATCTTTGCTAACTCACTTAATATGAGGGTTGTCATATGAGGAAAGGTTGGACAGTCAAGGCTTCTATCCGCTGCTGTTTACAAAAGTAAGGAGTGACATAAGATCGTAAAGAGTCTTGACAGGGTAGCGGTAGATGTGATGAGGATGTTTCCTCTTATGGAAGAATCTAGGATTGAGGTCACTGTTTAAAAGTAAGAGATCACACTTTTTAAAGGGATGAGATGAAGTTTCATCCCCAAGAGAATTGTTAGCTTTTGGAACTCCCTTCCAGAATATGGTCAGACCACAGTTGGAGTATTATGTGCAGGTTTGGACCCCATATCTCAGAAAGGATGTACTGGCTCTGGAGCATATCCAGAGGAGGCTCACGAGAATGGTCCCAGGAATGAAAAGCTTAACATAAGAGGAACGTTTGAGGACTCTGCGTCTATGCTCGTTGGAGTTTAGAAGGATAAGGGGGATTCTAATTGAAACGTACAGAATACTGAATGACCGAGACTGATTGGATGTTGAGAAGAAGTTTCCATTGGTAAGAAGGACTCTGACCTGAGGGCACAGCCTTAGAGTAAAGGGAAGACACTTCAGAATGGAGATAAGGAGAAACGCCTTCAGCCAGAGAGTGGGGAATCTGTGAAATTCACTGCCACAGAAGGCTGTGGAGCCGGGTCATTGAGTATATTTAAGACAGAGATAGATAGGTATTGATTGCCAAGGGGATTAAGGGTCACAGGGAGAAAGTGGGAGAAAGGGGTTGAGAAGCTCATTGGCTATGATTGAATGGTGGAGCAGATTCAATGGGCTGAATGGCCTAATTTCTGTTCCTATGTTTTATGGTCTTATGGAAAAGATGGTGGAAACAGAGTTTAAATATTCTTAAAGCAGAGGTTGATCAATCTTGGTATGCAGGAGGATGAAAGGCTATCAGGTGACAGTGGGAATGTGAATTTGAGGTTACAGTCAGGTCAACAGTGAGATCTTATTGAATGGCCACAGGGCTAAGTGGCACTCTTATGGTTGTATGTATATCCTCTACAGATTAAATGATACCTACTCATTTAGTTCCAATCTAGTAAATTGATTTCCATTCTTGGAGCTTTTGCTTATGATACAAAACTTCTAGATTTCCTTATTTTCTAAATGTGATTTTAGCCGCTTCATTGATGAATTTACAATCTCAGACTGTTTGATAGATACTGCATTTGTTCAGGTATTATTTATATCTTACAAAACTTTTTCTAGAAGTACTAAAGCCCATTTTCTTATTAAATATCTTTTTCAGCGGTCTGTTTTGTGAGCTGACCCCACCAATGGTTTTACCTCGCACCAGCCCCTGTGATCATTTTGAATGCCAGAATGGAGCTCAGTGTATTGAAATTGGAAATGAGCCAGTTTGCCAATGTCTGGCTGGTTATGAAGGCAACAAGTGTGAAAAATTGGTTAGTGTGAACTTTGTCAACAGAGATTCCTACCTCCAGATTCCCTCACCAAATATACAGCTTCAGCCTAATATCTCTCTCCAGGTAAGAAAAATGTTCCAATTGGCAGTACTTAATATTAGGTATGTGTCTTTATTAAATACTCTTTTATGTTAATTCAGCCACAAAAAAGTAACTTTTCTACAGAAGTCCAGTTTACATACATATTCAGGTCTTAACTTACTTTTATTTTGCGATCATATTTCTCAAAACATGCCTTCTGAGATTTAAATTGCGCTAAACCTCTATCTGAATCGAGGAATAATAATCAGGAGAACTTGTCATTCTCATGGACCATGATACATTTGTGTTTCAGTCAGAATTTTGATGTATTTTTTGCAAACAAACATTGTAAGTTTTACCAAGTACTCCTTACTAATGCTGAATAATGCCTTTTTAAACCAGTTGAGATTTCTTCACGTTTCAAGATTTGTACTTTTGCTTCTAAGAAAGGTTGTTGTAACGTCATCCACACACTTTGACTGCTTACTGCCAGCAACCTTACTGCTTGGGTTTGTGCCTGCACTTCAAGGGAAGGCAAGACACAAGTAAGATGAGCCTAGTATCTGCAGCAAGGAGGGGAAAGTGGGAAAAACAAAGACAAATACCTGGGGAGCGGGGGGGGGGGGGGCATAGGTTTAAAATGTGAGTGGCAAGTTTAAAGGTGATGTGTGAGACATTTTTTTTATGCAGAGCTGCCAGGGAAGATCATAGAAACAGATACAATAGCTATGTTTAAGAGGCTTTTAGACAGACACATGAACAGGCAGGGAATGGAAGGATATGGACCATGTGCAGGCAGATGGAATGAGTTTAGAATAGCATCAGGGTTGGTACAGACATGATGGGCCAAAGGGCCTGTTCCTATGCTGTATTGTTCAATGCTCCATGTAAATGCTTGTAGTGGAACTGAATTTTAGGCATTGCATATAGTGGATATCTGATCCAATGTTACATTTTTAGAACCATTGCCCACAATAAATATCTACCTTGACAGTTCCATGAAGATCTGATGAGCTGATTTTTTTCATTTGACATTGCTAAGGTTGCTACAGATGAAGACAATGGGATTTTGCTGTACAAAGGGGACAGTGATCACATTGCTGTGGAGCTTTTCCGTGGGCGGGTACGTGTCAGCTATGACACTGGTACCTATCCAGCATCAGCCATTTACAGGTGAGTGATGGATGAACTCTCCCTCCATTGGCAATTGTGACCTCATACGAAGAATGCTTGGCAAATGAAGATGGGGGAAGTAACATGTATAGTATTGGAGAACTGCTTTTAAAAAAAGGTCGATTTTTATTTTGCAAACATTATCTCCATAAAGGTTAGTCATTAATTCTAAGGAATATTTTCTATTTAAGGCACTGAGACCATAAAATTGGAATCTTTAGCACCATCGTAGAAGCTCAGAAGGTTAAAAATAGCAATGGATAGGCTTCCTGTCACTTCTGATGCAGTGCATGTCATTGTCAACTGGGAGATGTGACAGGACAAACTCACTATGCATGTGCTGAATACATATAGAAATGGGAGATCATGACTTCAGTCAGTGTCCAACTCTGATATAGCACTGGACCTCCCAGGTCTTGCCTATGGTCTGTTTTAAGCATGCCCAGTTGATTATGCATTCAGCTGCATGATGGATCTCCACTCACATTCTTTAAAGGCATCAATGTGGGACTTTCAGCTGAGGTCATTTTGACTGTTGAAAAATAGCTACCACACAAGCCTAGCATAAACATGGATCCATTTAACTTATTATTTGTGTGCAGCCATGCAAAAATATTTAAAGAATCGGCACAATTAAATAAATAGATTGTGCAATACAAGATAAAATTGAGAGTCTAGAATAGGACATCTCTTAAAAATAAATTCACAACTTTGTCAAACAATGTTTCCAGTATGAAACAGAACTAATCACATTGTACCTCCGTGCTTTCTTCCAAAGCCTATGCCTGTCTTGGTGTTCCTATTACAGTGTTAGCTCTCACAGCTACAGCAGATCTGGTAGATGGTTGTGACTCTGAGCGGATAAGAATGCAGATAGTGTTGCAGGATGACCTTGACTATCTGAAGTGGCAGCACTCTGGGCTGGCTGAAATTTCTCAGCAAGAGCACGAGAAAAACATGGCTGTCCTCATCCTGAATGAGAACAGCATATTTGAACTCCATGGACCTCCGGACACATTCTCTGAGACATATCTCAGTGCCTCCTCAGTCCTGGTATTCTGCTGAGAGAACAGTTTGCTGGATTTACTGTGAAGGTCTACATACTATGTAGACAAATGAGGCAGCAGCTGTCTAACCTTACACTGCAGCAAGCAAAGATGCATTGCCCTTGGGCTGAGCTCCGATTGCAGCACGGAGATTTTGGCTGACTTCTACCTGTACTGCAGTAGAAGCTGAGACATCACTTTCGGCCCATAAGTGCTTTCATGGAATTAAGGTGATAAGGACAGACTCCAAGCTCTGCACAAAGCCCTGTGTTATGTTGGAGATGAGCTCTTTCGTATTGCCCAAGACAGCTTTGTGGCAAACCTGCCAGTGCACGAGCAATCCAGTGCCCACTGCCTATCAGCTGTTTCCTTATACACTAAAGTCCTCATTGGAGTTGCCTGCAGCTGACTTGTCTGTACTGGCACATGGGGATTTCCTTCCTTCAGTTGCATTCCACTATCTTGTGTGCAGCTGTCAACTCCATGCTACTCTCTGGAGAACATGCAGTATGAGTATCTGGCTGGTGATTGTCAGGTCAAGTCATGGTGTTTCACCGTCAGCTGTTTCACCATCAGGCTGCAACCTGACTTACCCCAGCTGCAGTTCTTAGGGACCTCACTGCTGCGCCAGTAGTGCAGGCCTGTAATTCTTCACAGAGTTCAGGCAATACAGGTATGTCTGCTCCTTATAGATTCTCTGCTCCTTCCTCCCATTATATGCAACATGCAGCATGGTGGCTCAGTGGTTAGCATTGCTGCCTCACAGCGCCAGGGACCCAGGTTTGATTGCAGCCTCGGGCAACTGTCTGTATGGAGTTTGCACCTTCTCCCTGTGTCTGCGTGGGTTTCCTCCCAGTGCTCTGGTTTCCTCCCACAGTCCAAAGATGTGCAGGTTATGTGGATTGGCCAAGCTAAATTGACCATAGTGTTTAGGGATGTGTAGATGAGGTAAATTAGTCTGGGGTAAAATTGGGTACGGGTCTGAGTGGGTTACTCTTCAGAGGGTCAGTGTGGATTTGTTGGGCCGAAGGGCCTGTTTTCACATTGTAGGGATGCTATGATTCTTGTCCTGAAACTTGTGACTGGGTTACAGTGTGTCTGATTGGGTCTGCCAGAAGTAAACAGCTGGGATTCTTTGGAACCTGCAAGATACAGATGTGAGACTTCCAGCTGTGGTAGTTTTGTGAAGGTGAATTAATGTACATGAGGAAATGTTTGGCATGAACATTTGCTGGAGTGTGTGAATGATGAGGGTGTAAGGATTTGAGCAGTGTGCATGGTTACCGGTGCCATGACTAGGAGATGGTATGTGAAAAAGATGCATTTCCTCACTTGTGCGAGGTCAGCAATTTTTTTTGCATCACAGTAGCCAAGTCCTCTGGGCCAAAATCTTTGATCTTTATGTTTAACACAGTGACTACATGCTCCCATTTCCGTACTGGAGGGAAACCGAACAGGAGGCTGCTGGGCCTCCTGGATCCCTATGGAAACTTAAAGTCTATCCTCTTTCCATTTCTCAGACTATGGCCTTCAACACTGCAAAAGATAGTCTGGGAGTCCTGTGTTAGGCCTACAGCTTCTTCCATGGTCTTTACTCATCCTGAGACCCTCTTGCTGAAATTGTTAATACTTCTACTGCTGCCAGTATGTCCTTTCCCTTTATAAAGTGCAAACAGGCTTTAACACATGCTAAGCTGAAAAATGAGTTGCTGGAAAAGCGCAGCAGGTCAGGCAGCATCCAAGGAGCAGGCGAATCGATGTTTCGGGCATGATGCTGCCTGACCTGTTGCGCTTTTCCAGCAACACATTTTTCAGCTCTTATCCCCAGCATCTGCAGTCCTCACTCTCTCCTAGTTGATTTTAACACATGCTAGTCTTGCATGAAGCTGTCCCCAGGACAAACATGTGGTCACTCATTAACCAGATTAGTACTGATGATCAACCGACAACACAAAATTTGCATTTTGCCTGTGTTGCCTCAGTGCGGTGAGGAATAGTTCCCCATCATATTATAACTGTAACTGACCTTATTCAAGCCCTGCAAACCTAATTCCATAGCATTACCAGTTGCAAAGTCAAGGTTCCTGTATTGCACACCTACAATATACATTAACTTGAATCTCACTGAAGCACTGTAATATTTTACGCATGACCTACTATTGTAAACTAAATTGTAGATTAGATCCACTTCAATTTTTGGGTTTAGGCAACTGAAAACTGGGTGGTGACTGGTCCAATGAATGATTTCCAGATGACACTCTTTTATTGATGGCAGACATGGATTTTGGGCAGATTTCTCCCAGCCTGGTGAAGGTTGGTGGAGAGGCAGGCAGCAGCAAGATAGCCCAGTCACATTTGAATATTGAAATACTTAAGGAACCACTTAGGGATGATTAATCTTTGCAGCTATCCATGGACGTTCCTAGCCCCAGAGACAGGAGCATGGTCAGAGAGATTCCCTCAGTGGGTCTTTTGTGCTGCAGTCCCCTTTCGATCAGTGCCTCAGCAGCATCAACCTCTGCCAGTGAGGCTGGTATCTTCAACAGCTGCGAGCATTCTGATTGGAGCTGCAGTTCAAGGAGGCTGTCCAACGTACTTCATTGGATGACCCCCTCCAGGAACATTGCCATGCCAGTCCTTCTGCTCAGAACCCTCAATTGATCCAAGAGTGCAGTCCCAAAGCCCCCTGGGAAAATCTCTTATCACATCAGATTTGTAAGCATTTGAACCCAAGTTGTCAAGCTGAAAAGAAATGTCTCATTGCCATGTCCATTTGATTTTAAACTATTTGCAAATTTTCCCAAGACATAGTTGCACTTCAGTGCTGCTTAAGTAACAAAAGACTCCAAATTTTCTCCATTCTTGCTGGATACCCACTGAAAGTTTGGTTAATAGTCCCGTAGAATCCACTGGAAATTGAGACACAGTTGTACTTGGTCGCTGTCAATTTCCTTATTAACAACATGAGGGGTGTAAGCTCTGATATCTCCCTGATCTCACTGATGTTAGAGTACTCCTCAATGATTGGATGGCCCATTAACCGGAGTTCCTGCATCCCCAGCTCCATAGGACTCATTGTTAAACTGACAATCACTACCTCGGGCAAAATATAGCATACCTTGACAGTACAGTTAGACTCACTGAGGGGGAAGCAGGAATTGAAGCAACCTGGGCCCAGGTAGTACAGCATTTCTTTTTCCAGATCTGGATTAGTCTTTTGCGTTGGTGACAAAAATGGAGGAAGCCCATAGTACCCATCACTGCCCCAACACAATAGCAAGTAGGTTTTTAAACAGCACTTATGACATTTTGTTCATATGCCTACAACACAGATAAAATGTACTTAGTGACCCCTCACAACCAATACCTACCCTCCTCAACCAGCCCTTGCCGATTATTTTCTGACTGCACTCACTGAATACAGATTTGTCATTAGTTGAGAGAGTTTCATCTCTGTATGTTAGCTTTGTTCGACTCAACAGACAATCAAGGTATTTTTCAAGGTATAATTTCCGTTATATCACACTGTATATTTTTGCTATAAATTCTGTGCCTTACAATTGTGTCCTCCACAACCACCTGATGAAGGAGCGGCGCTCCGAAAGCTAGTGTGCTTCCAATTAACCTGTTGGACTATAACCTGGTGTTGTGTGATTTTTAACTTTGTACACCCCAGTCCAACACCGGCATCTCCAAATCATTCCCTCATACTGTTAGAGTGAGAAGGTCCTGTAAGCTCATCCCTTTAAAAATGTCACCAGCATTCACTGTTTGAACAGTTGTGCCTGTACAGTAGTGAGTTTACAAGTAATTCAGTGGACCTGAAGCCTTCTGATATCTGTTAAAGATGTTAAAGATTCTGTGTGAATGATAATTCTTTTCTTCCCTTAAGATTGAGCATTAACAGGGAAATAAATAAAACTAAAGTTGATCTTGATCTGATTGGAAATAGAACCTAAGCATTGTATTGAAGAGGAAATAAATTTGTTACTTGCATAAATAATGAAATTTGACTTGCACCATTTATCCCTCATAGTTGTGATTAGTATCTGGGTGGTGCATTTTGAGCCATGTGAGGTTTATATACTGTGTTTGCAGTATTGACACTGGTGAATCAATTTCAGCTGATGAATTCAGAGTACTGCATATGAGCACGTTAGCCAATTTTAAAAATCATTGGTTCAATGGTAGACAAATACCATATATACTCCTGAAAAAGTTGGGGTTCTGAGATGAAATTTTTAGCTAAAAAGTATGGGGTTTGACATTTACATGAGCAATAGCTTTGACGTCTGGGCCTCTCCCACCATCTCACCATCGGAATTGCCTAGTTAGAGATCTTTCCTGGCAACCCATCTGCCCTTCAATTTCCAGAAAATGTCGTGCAAATGCAAAGTGAACTGGTGAGGTAGTACTCTTGATACCACCTACAAACACAATGAGCTGAACAACTGCAACCAATGCGATGTTATACTAAGAATCTGTGAATACATGAGTTTGCTCTGCAGAGAGTTTGCCTTCAAAGGCACACTCAGCTGGTAAATATGAAGAGTTTGGATCTTTTAACTAAAAGGTTGGGAGTCAACTCATACACGAGGTCCACAAATATTCAAGTATACAGGATAAATCCAAAGTATATTTTGTTCAACATACCCCAATTTTACAGAAAAAATAATAGCAAGGCCCAAAAAGAATTTTGGTCAAGGTTTTATATTGGCATAGAGTTACTTAAGTTCAGTCTCATTGGTAGAATAATAGAGCTGTTGTCAGGGTTAACCAGAGATTAATTAGATCCCCAGACACTCAAAAAGCCACAACACAGGCTGAGAATATTGCATCCCTGCTCATAGCAAATTTATTGCCTGAATGACTTATGTTTGAGTGATACAATTAGCAGATCTACTTGTGTATGAAACAGACAGTTTTGCAAACACAAATGAATTGATACATCTTGTCCAAATCAGGTTGTAAAAGCATAAATAACTGGTGATATTTGACTTCTTTAAAATTTATCGTTCTTTGTTTGTTATTCCGATATTCACTTTGCAGTGATAATTGAGCAGGTTTCCTCAAACAGCACAAATGGATTACTTTTAGCATGTTGAGCAATAGGAGTGAAAGCCACATCTGCTGTATATATGTGTGTGTGTTTCTTGCCATGCTTGTTTGTTTTACTTATGGATGCGTATTCCAGGAGTAGCATGTGAGATATGTTTGATCCAATTCATGACTTTAGGAAGCTCAGCAGTCTATTGACAATTTTCCAAGCCCTGCAGTTCCCTTGTGTAGGGCTTTGGAACCAGCAGCTCCAAAGAAACCATTCCCTGAAAACGTATCTGATGTCTGATAAAACGAGATCATTCCAGGTGGTTTCCCTCTTTTGCTTTCTCCTTTCAACAGCCATTCCCAAGGCATCAACTCTGTTCATTTGATGTTCACCGCTACATACCAACAAGACAATAAATTCAAGGTCATGCTCACACCATTTCAGCGTAGCATTGCTCACCTTAGATTAACCCCAAGATCTTCACAAAACCAGGGGAATGGGAACAAAATAGATTCACTCTCCAGTTTACAAACATAAAGAAGTATAGATTTCAATATTGTTTTAGGGAAGAAAAACAAATTTTGATAGTCCTCTGAAATTAATCTGCAACCAACGTTCTTTCTAAAGGACTAGACTGCAGCAACATGCTTGAAACTAGCTGACTGTAATAATTCATCCAGATTCTTCAAACCTAGCAACCGCTAGCAATGCAAGAATTAATTGCAGAGTCAGAAAAAAATGAGAAATGTTGTGCTATAAGACATAAATTAGACAACTTTTCATTCATATGTAGAATAGTGACAAGTCCTTCTGGCTACATGTCTCATATTTCATAACACAAAGATACTGCTAATAATTAACTCAATTCAGTTACAAGCATGTAATACTTCACATTTCTCATTTATTGCTATGACTTCAGTCAATGGAGACATTATCATGGGGTTTTAGTACAGCTGCAATATAGCAGTGATATGGTTTATCACATGGTATATGCTCATATTGGTAATTATGACTAAGTGCTTGCATATGGCCATGCTGAATCTGCTTGTTTAAGATAAATGGCAAGACACTGCAGATGCTGGAACTTAGAAAGGAAAAGAAAACAAATGCTAGAAACACTCAATGGAATGAACAGCATCAGTGGCCAAAGTGGACCCTATGGGTAAATGCCCAAATCTAGACTTAACATTTGTTTGTTGTCCGATATGCTGACCCTTTTCTAGTTTGTTTTATTATTGTTCAAACTTCGAATATTTTGCCCAATCGATACAAAATAGTCCTTTCATTTTCAGTCCTGAAAATTTCCACCTTAAAAATGATGACAGTTTAGTTGATGTGCAAAGTCTTTAATCTCACAAATGAAGCTGTCTTTGTACTAATAGAAATAACACTTCACAAAGCTGTGCTTCTAATCAGTAAAGTCAGGATGAGGTTGACAGTGAGGTACTGGGTTACACTATGCATAGTCTCCATCAGTCATATGTGAATTGTTGCTGTGACAAATGGTCTTCCATTAAGTCTGTGTGAGACAGAAAACATCCATCTCCCTGAGGCACCGCACATAATTAAGCACATTATTTTAGTGCTTTTCACACTTCCACTGATCAGCTGCTAGCAAAGGCAATCAAGATATGTTTGTATGTAATCTCTGAAAGAGCTAATATTCTTTACTGACAACTGGTCATTTGTATACTCAACTTCCGACCTTATTCAGGTATGACAGATGTGAAACCCATTCTTTGCCAGATAAACATGTCTTTAATAAAAAAAAGAATTTAGTTCATCACTGACCCATTTATAATGTGACGTTTGTCACTATGGTCTGAGCCTACACTGCGCAGTAATCTTGGAGACTGTTTGTTGGAAAAGCAGTTTGCAGAAACACGAGTCCTTCAAGCCTGTTACTCCATTTTGCGACATGACAGCTGATCCATATCACAGCTCCATTTATTTATATTCTTTGACAGTGTTGCAGAACAAAAATATATTTACCTCTGTCTGCCCCCAGTATCGACAAGCTTTTAAGTACCAGGCGTCAGCCTCTCTCTCGTCACCCTCACAGGGGAACAAGCTAGCTGATAGGCCATTACATGGGTTATATTGATGGACAGTGCAACTTCTGCCCCTTACTGGGAGGAAGGCCCAAACTCTGAAGCTGTTAGCCATTCAGATTTGCTGCCAGCTCCTTCCCTCTATGGAGCCCGAACTCCATAGTGGGCACTGCATTGATTTTTATCTGTGTTAACAGAAAGGCCAAGCAAACTGCAACCAGGATCATTACATACAGCAATATTCTCCAGCCTTTGGGAATCTGACATTACCTTAGGCAGTCCATGGAGTTGGAGTCCAGGGCAGTTATGGTAGTGATCTGGAGTCATTCTAATGGAAGCTTTTACTAATAGTTGCAAGGAATCAATCATTTGAATTTAAGCTGAAAAACATATATAAGATCATTAGGAATTATATATTGGATGCATGCAAACTTCTGTTGTATTCTAGGTAGCTTTTTTAAGTAAATCTCTCTGATTTAAAAGCAATACTATATATCCATTGTCCAGATGACTTTCTGCTATTCTTTCTACAGCGTGGAAACAATCAATGATGGCAACTTTCACAGTCTGGAGCTGGTAGCAGCTGATCAAATGTTAAGCCTCGTGATAGATGGAGGAAATCCTAAAACTATTAACAATTTAGCCAGACAATCCACACTCAACATAGACTCCCCTCTCTACGTTGGAGGTATGGTAGAGTTCCAGAAAATTTCCTACATTTACATGATAAGGAAATTCCTTTCAATGACTCTTGTTTTCTGTAATCCTTAATAGTTCCAGCCAAAGAGCAAAACCTGGCATGAAATGCATCAGCAACATCCTATCAGCTATTAGGATATTTCATACCATTTGCTTAAACTCAGAAATATGTTTAGAATAAAACATCTATTAAAATGTTGTAAATTGGTGATTATAGAGATGTGTTGAATTAATAAAGCAGACTATTTTGCATAATAATTTTCTTGATAATTTTGCTCAAGGCAAATGCTGATGGATTAACAGATTTGCATGTGAGGTAACATTTACTGAAACAATTACACAAAAGTAGCATTGCATTACCTAGGGCACTGATTTAGTGATTACACTTGTCTCTTTTATAGATGTGTTTGCAGCTTAAGTGATGATACTCCCAAGGGTTCTGCTCCAGAACACCTACACAGTGTGCCTTTGAGTGGTGCAATTCAGGCTTCTGTCTGTGATTTTCCAATTTAAAATGCTTTTAGCATAATGGATTCTTACTCATATGTTGACTGGAGACTTAGATATTCAGGGTACTGCTGATGTGGATCTGAGGCAGAAAATATAAAAGAAGCATGGCTTAAAAGAACGGATGATTTTAATTATAAGTATTTAATGATTTAAGGAAATGAACAATGAAAGATATTTTCATATCACTTGGAACATGCTTAATTATTGCTTTGTGATCTCACTAATGACTTAAAATTACATTTAGTGCCCTGAATTATTCCTGTACTTTTGTTCCTTTGTAGGTATGCCGACCAAGACAAACTTTGCAGCTCTGCGCCAAGGACCAGGCCAAAATGGTACCAGTTTTCATGGCTGCATTCGCAATTTATATATTAACAACGAGCTGCAGGACTTTAAGAAAGTTCCAATGCAGATTGGCATTCTGCCAGGCTGTGAACCCTGTCAGAAGAAGATGTGCCAGCATGGTACGTGCCACGCCATTGGCCAGTCCAGCTTCACCTGTGAATGTGAAGGAGGTTGGACAGGAACCCTTTGTGACCAGCAAACAAATGATCCATGTCAGGGCAATAAGTAAGTAATTGTATTGCTTGTTGTTTAGTTATTTTTATTAGCTAAATACTCTTTTCTTTGTACTTTTAAAATTGGAAAGTATTTGAGAAGGGAATACTCTCCCACTTTTGCATTTCAATAGAAACAGTGTTTGCAGGTCAGAAAAAGCCCATCGGAAATCTCCAGACTCAGATCAGCATCTTTTATTGTAGCTGAGTGACTGTTCTAAAACATTTGCTAAAAGGAGAGTGCTATTTTCTTCCATTTATTTTCTCTTTGAAAGACCAATTCATAGAAATTTCAACTTACAAATGCCAACTTGTCATATAGATAACTGAAAAATGCCTTTTGATTCGCACTGACCTAATTTCAGCACTTCCTCACCTTCCTTTCATTGAATTTGATGCTGAATGCACTGGAGATTTTATTGTGTCTATTTATGTATCATTAATGACATTAATTGTAAAGGGTTTCAAAGAATCTTAGTCAAATTTCACGAGTGATTTTACCTCAGGAGACATTATGGGCTGTGCTCACTGACCTACATTGGATGCTGGTCCACCAAGATTTCCATTTAAAATTTTGATTCAGTGTTCAGATTCCTCTGTGGTCTCTCCCCTCCTCATCTCTATAATTTCCTGCAGCCTGACAACCCTCTGAGAGTAGTGCACTCCTCCAATTCTGACCTCTTGTGGATCATCCACCTATTTAATCCCACCATTTACAATTGTACCTTGAGCTGCAAAGGCTTTAAACTCTGTAATTGCCACCCTAAAACTCTCTGTTTCTCAACTTCTTTCTTCTCCTTTAGACCGCATCTTCATAGTACCTCTTTGATCAACATTATTTTTACTTCCATTCAACGTCAATTTTGTTTGAGTATGTCCTTGTGAACCTCTTGGGATGTTCAACTATGATAATGGAAGTTAGTGTGCCTAACAATTCAAAGTTTGTGAGAAGATTTGTATCTCGGGTGCTCGTTGTTGTGGTTGTGTTCGCCGAGCTGGGAATTTGTGTTGCAGACGTTTCGTCCCCTGTCTAGGTGACATCCTCAGTGCTTGGGACCCTCCTGTGAAGCACTTCTGTGATGTTTCCTCCGGCATTTATAGTGGTTTGTCTCTGCCGTTTCCAGTTGTCAGTTCCAGCTATCCGTTGCAGTGGTCGGTATATTGGGTCCAGGTCAATGTGTTTGTTGATAGAATCTGTGGATGAGTGCCATGCCTCTAGGAATTCCCTGGCTGTTCTCTGTTTGGCTTGTCCTATAATAGTAGTGTTGTCTCAGTCGAACCCATGTTGCTTGTCATCTGCATGTGTGGCTACTAAGGATATCTAGTTGTGTCGTTTCATGGCTAGTTGGTGTTCATGGATATGGATCGTTAGCTGTCTTCCTGTTTGTCCTATGTAGTGTTTTGTGCAGTCCTTGCAGGGGATTTTGTATACTACATTGGTTTTGCTCATGCTGGGTATTGGGTCCTTCGTCCTGGTGAGTTGTTGTCTGAGAGTGGCTGTTGGTTTGTGTGATGTTATGAGTCCTAGTGGCCGTAGTAGTCTGGCTGTCAGTTCAGAAATGTTCTTGATGTATGGTAACGTGGCTAGTCCTTTGGGTTGTGGCATGTCCTCATTCTGTTGTCTTTTCCTTAGGCATTTGTTGATGAAATTGCGGGGGTATCCGTTTTTGGCAAATACATTGTATAGGTGTTCCCCTTCCTCTTTTTGCAGTTCAGGTGTGCTGCAGTGTGTTGCGGCCCTTTTGAACAGTATCTTGATGCAACTTCTTTTGTGTGTTTTGGGGTGGTTGCTTTCGTAGTTCAGGATTTGGTCTGTGTGTGTGGCTTTCCTGTATACCTTTGTGATGAATTCTCCGTTCGGTGTTCTCTGTACCATCTAGGAATGGGAGTTGGTTGTCCTTTTCTTCCTCTCTAGTGAATCAGATTCCTGTGAGTGTGGCGTTGATGATCCGGTGTGTGTTTTCTATTTCTGTGTTTTTAATGATGACAAAGGTGTCATCCCTATATCTGACCCAGAGTTTGGGTTGAATTTGCGGTAAGACTGTTTGTTCTAGTCTTTGCATTACTGTTTCTGCTATGAGTCCAGAGGTGGGTGAGGCCATGGGTGTGCCGTTGATTTGTTCATATATTTGGTTGTTGAATGTGAAGTGTGTTGTGAGGCACAGGTCCAGTAGTTTGAGTATGCAGTCTTTGTTGATAGGTTCCCCGTCTTCTTGTCTGTTCTGTATGTCCACCATGAACAAAACCAACATAGTGTACAAAATCCCATGCAAGGACTGCACAAAATACTACATAGGATAAACAGGAAGACAGCTTAGATTCGTATCCATGAACACCAACTAGCCACGAAACGACAGGACCAGATATCCTTAATAGCCACACACGCGGATAACAAGCAACATGCGTTCGACTGGGACAACACTACTATTATAGGACAAGCCAAACAGAGAACAGCCAGGGAATTCCTAGAGGCATGGCATTCATCCACAGATTCTATCAACAAACACATTGACCTGGACCCAATATACCGGCCACTGCAGCGGACAGCTGGAACTGACAACCGGAAACGGCAGAGACAAACCACTATAAATGCCGGAGGAAACATCACAGAAGCACTTCACAGGAGGCTCCCAAGCACTGAGGATGTCACCTAGACAGGGGACGAAATGTCTGCAACACAAGTTCCTAACAATATTTATATGCTATTTTCAGTACATTTCTTAATGTATTCACATTTCAGTGAATCCCTTCTAACCCCTCTAGGTAAATTACCAATTGATTAACATAATATAAGCAAGATTGCATGTGTTCTTGTTAACTGCTAATAATAGTAAATAGAAACATTTAAATTCACATTTTATTAAACTTGTCTACGTGCCATTATTTATCTAGCATTTAAGTTGTTAATCTTGCATATGTTAAACATTTCTAAATGCTTATTGATGGAGCTTCATAGTTAGAGGTAATGTTTAACATACCTTTTGGCAAAGATAATGTAAAAACATTTTTCATTTGGTCCTGGGAGTGGAATGTATTGAGGTTAAGTAGCAGGCGACCACATAGTTCCTTTCTTCTTTTGTTGCAGCATGAAAATATTCTGGACATTTTCTGACAGCTTTAAATTTCAAATTTATATTTTAAGTTTAGATCCGTAAACTGTCCTATTTCTTTGTAATCACCCACCACAATCCTCCCGTCTCTCAGCTTGGACATACTGGGCTTCCAGACTTTGCAGGTGGCAGACTCACTGCATGATCTGCCAGCAAGATGAATGCAGAAGGATGGAATCTCTGCCAGTCTGTGGCCTTGCCATTCCCAGCTGGAGAAAGCTGCTGCCATATGCTTCATTAAGACTCTGAATTTAAGACTGATGATGGCTGATTTTAAATACCATTGGAAACATAGATTTGAACTTGGACCTTTGAAATAGGAATCTAGTGTTGTATCTTTAACATAAATAGAGACCTTTGTAGCACTTCCATATGGTTCTCGAATTAGTTACAAAAAATGTCACAATTTGTATTTCTTATTTATGTGCACAGGTATAAAGATCCTCTGTTGCTTTGAAAGTAGAAACAATAATAATGCTATGTACTGGATTTCCTGGGTAATAATGAACAAGTCGGAGTGTATCATTGTAAAATACAAGAGATTTTAAGGAGATTGGAAAGCCAGGCTAAATAACATCAATTAATCATTATCATAGTTTATGATTGCCATTGTGGAATTCCCTGCAAAGGTGAAATCTAATATTCAAACCTATAGTGAGTTACTCTAAAGTCAATCATATTCTCAGAATTCAGCAATGGTACTGACTATATTTACAAATGATCTGGAAATGTACAATAAATATAGCTTTTCACAAATTTTGTTATGAGGATAATTTGCTCTAGATTCACAGAAACATTTCCCAGCAGCCTGATCATCAAGTATAGCAGATGCTAATTGTTCCTTTGAGGCATGTTGGAAACATAATCAAGTAACCCAAACAAATGATTTATGCGATTAGTATACTCTAACAGGAAGAATTTGAATCACTTTAAACGTTAAGTTTGGAATTGTCATGCCTTGGTTTCAATCTAGTTGCATGATGTGCCAGTAATACTGATAGAAATTCAACAACATTTTAATTTTGAATTGAAATCATATACAGTAACATTATACATGCTGAATGTACAATCTTTACATGTTCCCTTAAAGCCATATTAAGCATGTTTTGTTGCATTACCCAATCTTGAAGTATCTTTTTATTTTAGGAAGCCGTTTGGTCCTTCAAGAGTGCTCCACCATTCATTATGATCATGGCTGATCATCCAACTCAATAGCCTGTTCTCACTTTTCCCCCTTTGATCCTTTAACCCTAAGTACCATGTCAGCTCCGTGAAATCACACAATATTTGGCCTCAACAGCTTTCTGTGGTATTGAGTTCTACAGACTCACTACTCTTTGGGAGGAACCTTTTCTCTTTGTCTCAGTCCCAAATGGTTTACCCCAAATCTTTGTGACCCCTGGTTTTGGACTCCCTTGTCATTGGGAACATTCTTCTTGCATCTACCATTATTCTTCTAAACTCCAGCAAATAATCCAAACTGATTCAACCTGTCTTCACACATCAGTTTTGCCATCCCAGGAATCGGATGGGAAAACTTCACTATACTCCCTCTATAGCAGGAATATCCTTCCAAAACTGCACACAATGCTCTAATTGTGATCTCAATAAGACCCTGTATAATTGCAAAATATTTCTGTACTCAAGTCCTCTCACTCTGAAGATCAACATACGTTTTGCCTTCTTGACTCCCCGCTGCACCTGCAAGCTTCCTTTCAGAGACTGGTGTACAATTGCACATTCCAATATGAATAACCTCTCATTTAATCACGTTATACTGTATCTGACATGCAATTGTTCACTCACTCAGTTTGTTTAAATCACACTGAATCATCTCTGCATCCTCATCACAGCTCGCTCTCCCACCCAGCATTGTGTCATCTGCAAATTTGGAGCTGTTACATGTAGTTGCCTAATCTAGATCATTAACATTTATTGTGAATAGCTGGGATCCTAGCACTGATCCCTGTGGTAGCCCACTAGTCACTGCTTGTCATTCAGAAAGGACTCGTTGCTTCCTTTTGTGTGTTTCCTCTCTGCCAATCAGTTTTCTATACATTTAAATATACCACCCCAATCCCACATTTTGTAATATTTTACATTAAGTTACATTAAAAAGAGAGGCAATGGCCTAGTGGTATTATCACTGGACTGTTAATTCAAAGATCCAAGTAATGTTCCAGAGACCTGGGTTCATATCCCTCTGTGGCATTGAATTGAATTCAATGAAATATATAGAATTCAGAGTCTAAATAATGACCATGAATCCATGGTTGCTTGTTGGGAAAACCCATCTGGTTCACTAATGTCCTTCAAGGAAGGAAACTGCCACTTTTAGCTGGTCTGGACTACAAGAGACTCATTTGTAAATTTGTCCCTCACTGCATTGGAATTTTCTCTTTTAGATTTAGGGCCCTACACATAGAATCTGTGACATGACTCTCCATTCTAGCAAGAATTCCAGCATATTATGTTCGTTTATCCTCAAGGGGCTTCACACAACTAGATTGCCAATTATTCATTTCTCATTACACAATACACAAACTAGGATGACCTGTTCTCCAGTTGGTTCCTCAACATATTGGTCCAGAAAACCATCCCATATGCACTCCAGGGATTCTTCTGCCACAGTATTGTTACAAATTAGATTTGAGTCAAGAGTGTAGTGCTGGAAAAGCACCAAGGAGCAGGAAAGTTGACATTTTGGCATCAGGAATGAGGCCGGGAGCGTCAGGCGTGGAGAGAAAAATGGGAGGGGGGTGGAGCTGGGGGGGAGTTAGCTGAGAGTGCAATACGTGGATGGAGGTCTGGGTAAAGGTGATAGGTCAGAGGGGAGTGTGGAGTAGATAGGTGGGAAGGAAGATGGACAGGTGGGATGGGACATGAGGATAGTGCTGAGCTGGATGGTTGGAACTGGGGTAAGGTGGGGGGAGGGGAAATGAGGAAACTGGTCCCAAGACAGAAGATGAGGCGTTCTTCCTCCAGGCGTCAGATGGTAAGGGAGTGGCAATGGAGGAGGCCCAGGACTTGCATGTCATCAGCAGAGTTGAAGTGTTCAGCCACAAGGCGGTGTGGTTGATTGTCCCAGAGATGTTGTGATTAAATTTGCCCAATCTAGATGCAGAATAAGATTACCTATAATCAGCAAAGTTCCTTTATTGCATGCATCTTTAATTTCCCAGTTAATGCTATTTCCAACATCACTCCTATAATTTGTGGCTCTATACACAGCCACCACTTATATTTTTTGCACCTTGATAACTCTCAGCTCTTCAACCAGCAATGCAACTCCACAGGCTTTTAGTTTTTGTCTGTCTGTCCTAAATTCTAGATAGTCTTGGATATTAAGTTCTCAACCCTGATCACCCTGCAGTTATGTCTCCTCAATCTCAAATTATTACCTGTTTTCATCTATTTGCACAATCAATCCATTGTCTTTTTTAACATTACTTGTCCTGTTTCCATTATTTTTCACTGTAAGCCTGTTTGATGCTGTCCCTTCATTTCTCTGCCTATCGCTTCTTTAATTCCTCTTTCTCTTTTTTTTGTTTTTGTCCTTGATTTCCTTTTGTAAGATTTCTTACATAGCTTTACACTCCCCTGCTTTTTTAGTTTCAGCCTCCCCAACCACTCTCTCAAACACCGGCCCAGATATAACCCATCCACTTTGTTTTGGTCCCACCTCCTCTCAGAACCACTCTTAATGCTTCAGAAATCTGAAATCCACCATCTCTCCAGCCTTTTGATATATCCTGCTGTATCTACTCTGACTAGTATATGGCACTGGTAGTAATCCTGGAATCACTACCTTTGAAGTCCTACTTTTCAGCTTACTTCCTAGTTCTTATATATTCTGCTTTTAGGACATCATCCCTTTCCTTTACCAAAGTTGTTTGTACTGATGTCTACCACAGCCATTTGTTCCAGTGTCCTGTGGCCGATTTGATACATTATTGACCCTAGCATCAGGGAGGCAAGATACCATCATGAGTCTTGTGTGCAGCCACAGAAACACCTGTATATTCCTCTTACAATTGAATATCCTTTAACTATTGCATTCCCACATTTTTACTCTTTCCCTGTACAGTAAAGCCAACCATGTTTCAACAAATTAAGTTGTTGATGGTTTCCCCTGAGAGACCATTCCCCTTAGCAGTGTCCAAAGTGGTAGATCTGTTTTGCAGGGGAATAGCCATTGGAGACTTTTAACTTCCTCCTGGTCCTCTTGTTTTTTTTTCTGATGGCTACCCATTCCCTTCAGGCCTGTGAAGTCTCAGCCTGCAGAGTGACCACCTTTCTGTGTGTGTTAGCCATTATGCAGGTGCTCCACAGTGTTGCCAGCTGCCTCTCGAGATCCAAACCTTGGGTTTCCAAAAGTTGCAGCTGAAGGCACTTCTTGCACAAAGGCTGACCCTGGGTGCTAGAAATGGAGCCACCTTTCCACAAATAGCAGGAAGAGCATTTCACAGCTTTGACCTCTCACGCCATAACTTAGCCTTTAAACTAAACCTTTTGGAAGATGTTTAATATCAAGTAGTATCAATTATTCAAGGCCCTTTATTCCCTTTCCGCATCAAATTCCCACTATGCTCAATTTCCCAGAAACACATATCTAGCTGTGTCTCACTCAGAATGTGTTGTCCTCAGCTACTTGTGCAAACGTATTTATCAAAAAATTATGATGCATAGGTATTTTTCATCCTTTAATGGCCATCTGTATGAAATAAGCAAATTATACTTCAGAGAAAAATATTTTAACTAAATCATTTTAGTTTCAACATGATACCAGCCATATAAACAGTGCAATTGTGATATTCAAAGTTTGGAGGTTTTGATCTGGAATGGAGATAAATTTGTTTGAATAATACGGTTGATTTTGGCTAGAAAGATTTGAGTGAGTGCTATTAATTGAACACTCATTGTTTGAATGCAGCGGTGTTAACAATGACATTTCTCCATTAAAAATAATTATTATACTTTCATAACAATTGTTGTTAATGAATAGAGAACTTAAGTGTAATTTTACAGCATCCAGGACTTAATGAGAATTTTTAAAATATTTCATTGAGAAGAGTGTCCTTACTGCTAAAGTTATACCCACCAATGTGGGTGGTCTGTGATCAAATGTGGCTTTTGCTGTTGTTCTGTCAGTCGCTACCAACAGGTATACAGAAGACAGCTTCTGATTTATGTGGAAAAGTATCTCACCTGGAGGTTTAATTTCCTATGACATGTTCCTTCTTTATTTTGTAAAATTGCTCTTGCATATTTCAATTAGAATAATGGGCAGTGATAAAATAGCCTAGGAGGCATTAGGTTTTGCATTTTTCAAGGAAATTAAAGCCCCAGGAGCTTCATCAACTGGCCTGACCAGCACTGAGAACTTGGTATTGCAGGATTGTGGTCAGGATTCATGCGATACAACTGTGACCCAGTATATTGACTCCACTCTAGACTATTTCACACAGGTGAACAGATGAAAAGGAATGGAACTGAAAAGAAAAACTCTGACCTGAATTTGTTGATTCCTAATGACGGTCTTCAGTTCAAGTCTTACAACTGTCAGTTACTCAAATTTATCTGCTTAAGTTATATCATTTTGTAATCTGCCCAGAATGGACTATTTTATGGAAGTGAGGTTTTCTATCAGGCCAACTGATATTGCTTATCCATTCGCTGAGTAGCAGAAAGTTGCAATCTGAAAAATGGCCAGAAGAGAGAAAATTTAACAGTAACTGTAAGATAAAAGCACTGATTTCATTTGTTAATTATTTAATGGCATTTCAATTTTTTTTTCAGGTGTGTACATGGTATTTGTGTGCCCATCAATGCCTTCTCGTACAGCTGTAAATGTCAGATGGGTTTCAAAGGTGTACTGTGTGATGAAGAAGAGGAGCTTTTTAATCCCTGTCAGAACATCAGGTGTAAACATGGCAAATGTAGGCTTTCAGCTGTTAGCAGACCTTATTGTGAATGTAATAGTGGATACACTGGAGAGAACTGTGACAAAGGTATGGGCAGCTCATTTTAAGTAAGGTTCTGAAAATAGGTTTGACAATTTTTATCCATCATAGTGTACTTTCCGAAATGTAGTGAGTTTAATCCAAAATTAATTTTGGAATGCACCATTAGCTTGCTTTATGTGTGTTGCTAACATTGTGAATGGAACTATTGCAGGAATTAATCACTTTTTTTGCTTTTGTACTTTTTGTGTCTTATTTCTTTCCTCGAGAAAAATGCCTACATTGTATGTTATGCAAAATAAAGCAATTTGCGGAACATCAATACAGAATTATATACTTCTTCAAAAATGATGACAGGCCTGTGACATAAATGTTTCTCATCATTCACTGTATCCCACACCCCACAAGTTGAAGTCTGTTGGTTCTTTCAGAAGTAGCTGTTCTTTTCTGTGTGGGAAAGAATGTCTATGAAGTATGTTTTCTTCCTTCCTTTTAGAATAAACACAGATCTCTCTGTATACCTCTAAATGAATTGTGCTGAATGCTGACAATGGCATGATTGTATCCTAGATTGCACTTTCAACTACTAATGCTTGTATTTCCATATGCCTCAGTTTAATTCATTTTCGTATAATAAGCTTTCATTAAATGAATTCAAAATCCTTCAATTAAGTAGGTTTAATTTATCAGCTTTGACCTCACTGCTGTTTATCTCACTTTAACATTTCTATATCTTCCTGGAATGAGCAGCAAAATCCAATGATTCTGCACTTAACCCTAGTACAAACTCTACCTCTGAGCTCTCAGCTTCAACTGACCAATCACAGCACCTCTTGCAGGTGAGACAAACGGGAAAAGGGTGAATAATTTCTTTTTCTCTTTTCCTGCTAGTTATCCTTATCTAAAAAAACTTTCATCTTTCTTATTCACTTGTTTAAATCCAATAAAATTCTCTTCTCCATAATCCTGACTCAAACTTTTCCCAGTTCTTTTAGCTTGTGCAGTGTGATTTTCTTACTGTTGTTTTGAGTGTTAAAGCATGCAGTCAGTAATAGTTTATTCCCATGTCTTGCTGGTTCATGTTTCTGCACTAGATGACTGAAGACACAGTCAATACATAAATAAGCGTGCAGCTTGGTACAAAAATCAATTTTTTTGTACCCATAAAAATTTATGGAAAAATTGAAGTGCGAAGGGAGCTTGTGCTCATCATTCTTGACATAAATATGAAACTGCAGATTTTTTTGTCATAAAGCACTATGTTTTCAGTCTCTAGTTATAATGGTATTTACTACTGTATTAGTCCATCTAAAATATATTTGATAGAAGTGCAATCCTAAGTCCCAAAATACAAATATAGATATTAAAAGAGCATTCTGCAAGAGGCAACAGTATGACCTGGTTTCATTCCACAAATGATGAAGAGATTAAATCTCAAAGTTATGAAGCTTTTCCTCACAAGTGGGAGAAACTAGGTATAAATTCAGTCTCGGTGACTAACATATTTCTACTAGTGTAAAGATGCCTTTGTTTACAAGTTTATTGTCTTTTTAAAGAATTATTTAAAGTATGTGCAAATTAGTGCTCCCGAATGTATAACTGGCCACAAATAGAAAGCATCCTGAACCTACTGAAATCCTGAACTTTCTGGGAATGTCAGATTTCAAAATTTACTTTTACTTCTAATTAGTCACGGAGTTTGCATGAGTAATTAGTTCTTTTTGTCATGGCTTGGGAGCATCATCCAATTCTTGAAAAGATTATGATGATTTGCTCTCTTGAACCACACCAACAATCACACAAAGCTGCTTTTGTGAACCGATGGAGAGAATTCACCAAATTACCATTGACTCAAACTTTGTTTGACCTCCTTGATACTGTACTTAGTGAAATGCTACCTGATGTCAAGAGTTGTCATCATCATCACATCTTTAGAGCTTGGCATTTTTGTCCATGTTTGGACTAAAGTTATGAGTTAAATGGGCCTAGTGAAACTCAAATTGAGCATTACTGATCAGTATTGCAATATTAGTGCCAGTTGATTATGCTTTTGATGATGCCTTCCAATACTTTGCTGATGGTCAAGAGACCAATGGGACAGTATTGGTCAAATTGGACTTGTCCTGTTTTTTTGTGGACATACCATTATCTGGGCAATTTTCCACCTTGTCGGGGATAGATAGCAGTTTTGTAGCTGCACTGGAACAACTTTAGTCAATGCCTCTGCTGGCTCTGGAGCACAGAATTTCAGCAGCACAGCCACATTGTTGTGAGGGCCCGATGCTATTGAGCCTTTTACTTGATATCAGGTCAAGTGAATTGAATTGTCCGAAGGTCTGACATCTGTGATAGTGGGGACCTCAGGAGGAAGCCAAGACTTGATCATCCACTGCACACTTCTTGTAGAAGATGGTTGCAAATGCCTTGTCTTTTATACTGTTTAGTCTGGGTTAGCACTTTAATAAGAATGGAATCATTTGAGAAGCCTCCTCCTTCAGTTAGTTGTTTACGTGTCTAACATAATTCCTGACAATATGTGGCAGGATCACAGAATATTAATCTGGTCCTTGTGTTGTGAGATCTCTTAGCTATATCTGCAGTATGTTGCTTCTTCTGTTTAACATGGTTGTGATCCTGTCTTGCATTTTTACCATGCTAACACCAAGTCTGGTGCTGCTCCCAATGAACTCTCCTACACTGTTTGTACCAGGGTTAATCCCTTGGCTTGATAATCATGTTTTAGTAAAGGATTTGTCAGACCATAAGATTGCAAATTGTGATTTAGTACAACTCTCTGTGGCTGATAACCTACAACATGCCATAGAGACCGAATTTGGCTTGGTTAAATCAATTCTGAATCTAATCCATTTGGCACAGTGATAGAGCTCACACAACAGGATGGACAGTATCCTCAGTGTGAAGAGGAGACTCCATCTTCATATAGGCTGTATACTGCTCAGTCCTACCGATACTGTCATAGGAAGATATGTCTTTTGCCAGATAACACTGGTAAAGTAGATTTCTTCACCTTTCTGGTTCCCTCTTCACCGAGACTGGCACAGTAGATAAGGAACAAAAACAGAAATTGCCGGAAAATCTCAATAGATCAGGCAGCATCTGTGAACAGAAATTAGAGTTAACATTGTGGGTTGAGTCACCCCTCCTCAGGGTTAACTTTGATTTCTTTCTGCGGATGCTGCCAGACCTGCTGAGCTTTTCCAGCAATTTTTTGTTTTCGTTTCTGATTTACAGCATCTGCAGCTCTTTTAGTTTTTACACTATGTAAGGAGACCAGGTTTCTTTCCCTAAAGGACATTAGTGGACCTGATGGATTCTTACAACGATCTTGTAGCTTCATGGTCACTAGTTTTTAATTCCGGATGCACCAACCCAAAAAGCTAAGCATCCGATGAGGAAGGTGTCATTGCTAGAAACAAACCAGAAGTAATGCTTCTTCTTTTTCTCACTTACAGAAATTTCCTGTAGAGGGGAACGAATCCGAGATTACTACCAGAAGCAGCAAGGTTATGCCGCTTGCCAAACAACCAAAAAGGTCTCGCGGTTAGAGTGCAGAGGTGGATGTGACAATGGGCAGTGCTGTGGTCCTCTGAGAAGCAAGCGACGGAAATACAGTTTTGAATGCACTGACGGCTCTTCATTTGTGGAGGAGGTGGAAAAAGTCGTGAAATGCGGCTGCTCGCAATGTTCTTTGTAAAAGCTTCAAACGCTTGCCCTTTTTCAAAACAATGTGCACCTGGTGACTGTGTGGGACGTATTTTTGCTTCCATGGTGGAGATATTTGAATTATATTGTAAAATACAGAACAGACTTATTTTTATTATCAGAAAATGACTATTTTCTTCATTTTCAAAAATGTTTCAAGTCTTTTTGACTGCAAGTTGTTGCAACACACATAAAATGTTTGTCAGAAGCCAAACCATTTTGGACTGGATTTTGACTTTTCCTGACTTGGCTAAAGGAAGTTTTCAATATTTTGACATCCAGTGGACAGTAGAAGTGAAGTCCAAAGGAGGAATGTGCCACCGTGAGTGATGTCTATTTGAAGAAGATGACAAGCTGCAAGTCACATCAGTTCATCTTCAACACAGAGACACAGATGTAACTGTGCTGTAAGGTCATGAGTCAAGAATGTGTATCGATGAAGAAGCCCAGAACTTCTGCTGCCATTTCACATCTTGAATATGTGGACAGTTATTTTTTTCTCCCCAGTATAATGTGTACATTAGCATATTCGAGCTTACAAAGTGTTTTAGCAAGCCTTGTTTCCAGTATTAATTCTTTGTAATATAATTATAAATGGGGACTATACAACCAATAGAGAATTGATGTATGGATTACTTAGTTGGATAAAGTTTTGTGGTTTTCTTTTGAAATGAGTTTACGCAGTATTCAAGATATCATTACGAAGTATTTATTGTATCAAAAAACTTGTACCTAACTTTGCTAGATCTTCTCTTTCACTCCATTTTTGAATCTTTAATATATATTAATTTATATTTCGTCCTCATATTTTTGTATGTTAAAAACATTAAAAAAAGATTGCAGTTTTTTATTTTTATTTTTTGGGGGGAGATAGACTAACTAACAATCTAGCATGTCCTCTCGGGGTGAATTGTCTTGTTATCTTTTTGATCAGCTGTGTCTCCCGTAATCCTGACCAATGACATTGCTTTGGTTTACAAAGCCTGGGAAATAACCTCAGCCTAACAGTGTCAGATGTAACAAGCCAGTGTATATTTTGTGAATTCTGCTGAATTTGAACCTACCTTGACAAACTAGAGTTCTTTTTGTTATAGAAGTGATTTTTTTTTCAACCTCCACCTCCCCTTTATCCCTCCACCCTGAAATTTAGTAAAGGTAAATTAAAACACATGCTGTTTTCTGGCAGATGAACAAGTTTTTACATATCAGGATATTGTTTGGAGTTCCTCAATTTCCTAACTGACTGTAAATTCAGAATTGTCTCCTTTTCTTGACTATTGAAATTACATGTCAGCCCTTTGTTCTCCTACAGTAACTTGTTGCTGCTAAACCACAGATTTAGAGTTGATAAATTTAAGTAGCTGGGCTGTGCTCTTTACAAATTAAAGAATGGGAATGCCTGTGTAAATACAATTCGGTTTCCTTTGTTTTTTTTCTGAAACTGGTTACTGTACATGTTGACTGATATCAGTGATGCTACTGATGTTTGTAAATTAAATCAAATATTAACTTCAGTCAGATGTACTCTTGCATTTATTGATTGGTTGTGTAAAAAGTAAAGATGAAACCCACTTTTTGCCTCATTCCATCCTTGCTTTTAACAACTCAAAGGGAAAAGTATAAATGCACTAATTTCTGAGCCTCTAATCGCTGTTTTAGATTGGGCAAGGTTTAATTATTCTGAATGGTTGCCTGAAACTGGAGTCCTCATTCAATTATTTAAAGGTACTACACCACTCTTCAGCCCTGTAATAATTTGAACTGTTGTCACAACGAATAAAGCCCGCCCAGGAACTCTTGGCACCAACAATAGCATTATAAGGTGTGCCAGTGTTATTTAGAGAGATCTTTGTTCAAGTCAGATAAGCTTCTAGCTAGATTTTCTAGGCTGCCCCTGGAATTATAGGCCTCATATTTAATTGTTGGCTCCTGGAGCTCTGTGGATGTGGGCTTGGGGAGTGATATTTTGGGAAGCACAAGTCTAACTCAGTAATCTGTGTGCTGTGTGGTCTACTGGTCAGAATGTGGGAGTAGGCAGATTGCAGAAGTCCACAGCGTAGACAGGAGAGGGTGAAAGAGAGGAGGGCACGGGAGGCATATGTCACATCAGTCTTTCACAGTTGGACATTCTAACTCTATTTGAGAAAAACATTGATCCTAGCACCTCTGCTTCACTAGAGAGGCTTTGACATAGATAAGCCACCTTTTGCAGCACTAACATGAAAGTGTAGCATTCTTGGTAGTGGGTATAAAGGTTACTGCAGCTCTCAACGACCACACCACAGAGTCATTCCAGTCTACAGCAAGTGGTATCATCTATTTTCAATTGAATGTTGTATCATATGCCCTCCTCATTAAATGGCACAAATTTATCAGGTTCTCCATGGCAGCAGCAAAACAAGGAAGAAGCTTTGAACCTTGCCCTAATTGAAGGCTGTCGACAAATTCACCACATGATTGGTTGTGTCCATGTAGCTTTTGCATGCTCCATCCAAAGAACACATCTTTTTCACAACTAGTATACAAGTACTGACAGTGCTTCAGGCAAAACTGTGCTCCATTTCCTTGCAAACGTCATGCTGCTCCAATCCTTATCCGTTGTATTGTGTGTCCTCTCTTCTACCCAGATTATCAGATGTCAGGCTGTCTGTTTGAGGGTGAGAGAAATCCTGAATGCATGGATCATGACACTTCTCAGGATCCTGAATACAGAGACTGATAAGTGATACACTTAGTTGCACCTCTTCCAGAGTTCTAATCAAACAGACAGTTGGCAAACTGAAACAAAGGATTCATTTCCTGGATAGGTCTGGAGTCATCTGACAGCCCCCAAGTCCAATGTGGAAAGCTGTGTGCTATATAATTTTAACTTTGCAAAGCCAACAAGTACTTGAGGACAAAGTGGAGGCACAACAGCACAAGGGTTACAAGGAAGCTGAGAATGAGCAAGACTAAATATGCCAGTAGCCTGAGATCTCTCGGGCAACAAAAAACAGTTTTGTTGAAGTAGCCACCACCTGACACTCTGTGCACTCTGGTTCTGATGCCTGAAATGTTGACTCTGCTGCTCCTCGGATACTGACCTGCTGTGCTTTTCCAGCGCCACACTTCTTGACTCCAACTGTCTGGCATCTGCAGTCCTCAGTTTCTCCCAAACACCAACTGTCCTGCTATCATACCCCAGTCCTTACACCCACCAGATGAATGCATTCAGATTATAACCACTTAGAGTGCAGGGTAGCAGTAAACACATTATAACGCTAATGCAGCAAAACTCTATAATGATAAAGAGGTTCATAATGATTAATTTATGCATTGGATAAAGTGAAATTTAAAAGTTAATAATCACAATTGTAGAAGCACTCAGCCAACTTTCAATGCTTGTTTACCCTTTTTCGTACTTAGACAAGGTACTTTACTAATACCTACAATATGGGAATAAAAGTCTGATGAACTTCCATTGGGAACATTTGACATGGCTAGCGCATGTGATCCTTACTAATTCTAACCATGAAATAATCTGCTCAGACTGCAGTGCTTCAGCTACTGGCACAGTCTGACCCAGTTGGCTAATTGACATTAACATAGGTACTGCATGTAAGGGCAGCAGGTGAAAACAGACATGTTGTACTTGCAAAGGGACGCACTTTAATCCTTACCACTTCAACAAGATTTGATATATTAGTCCCATGATTTGTCAGTTCATCAGCAGCAACATTTGAGATTAATTGTACTATACAGAGATGGCCAGTTAATTCTATTTGTATACAATTTTATCTTCAAATAAAGATCACACATTGTTTCACGAACTTTTTGTTGTATGGTTTATCTGTTTACATTGAGAAGTAAGGCACAAAATTATGGCAATGTGGCTTTTGAAGATTTGCTGAGAAAATAACTGATGAGATGGTGAGACATCAATTAAAGCCTGCCATTTGAAAGTGATCCCACTCCTCTGTATGAATCCTACACTCTGTACCTTCATTCTGGGATCAAACTCACTGTGGTCAGCAAGCCCTAGGTAAGATTGCTCAAACGTGGGGAACTTAATTGGCATAAATCTACCTGCTGTGAGACATTTAAGCAGGAACAGCAATTAAATCATTGGCAGGAGAAACATTATTATCAGTGCTGAGGTCCAGAGGAAGATAAATACTATTGATTGACTGACAAACAAGTTTATCTAGGAATGGCTTCTAAAAGCCATTATAAACTTTACATAAAGTTCTTTTCATTGCTTTGTTTTGAAGTCTGGATGGCTCTCCAATTCACTAACCCTTCAAACTGTATGAATAATTAGTTCTTTTTGGTATGGGATGTCAGTGTCTGACTGCCTGTTGGATTACGGTCAACTGACAGTCTGTGTTTAGGAGCAATTGCCTCCAATATCTGCCCTAATAATAGGGCCTCATTATCTGGTGGACCTGGAAAGGGATGAGAAGGGTAAGTATTAGCAGTTAGTGACAATGCTAAGCAGAGGCAGATAAGCAACTGATCAAAGCAGCATCATTTTGCATGCTGATGGCAAATTTGAATAAGAAGAGTTAAAAAATGGAACACCCTGCAGAGTTGTTCCTTTTAACTTTATGCATCAATATTTCTGACAAATCTCCCTGTCCGTGCTCCCCACTAGTGCCTTTCACTGGGTTGCTGGTGTGGAAATTCAGTGGTCAGTCTCTGGCTTTGCCTGCAACCTGCTATTGATAGCATCTGCTTCAAGTACAAAAGGGACATGTTAGTGGGTGGTTTGCTGACAAGCTGTAGAATGGATTGTATGACAGGATGCTAATGGTGAACATTTAACTATATTTCTTTAATTTTTATCTTCATGTTCTATATCTTGGTTTATTATTTGCATCTTTAAGATGATGCCAGAAAGTGGCAACATTATACAACACTTTTCACTGTATTTGTAACAAATACATGTAACAAGTGCAAGTGACAATCAATGAATGAATCAGTCAAGGATAGAATACTATTGTTGGAACATAAAAGATCCAAGAGAGGTGCAAAAGTGAATTTAGGAGAAGTTGTAGAGGTATGGTCATTGAACTAGTAATCCAAACCCTTACACACGATTTCCATCCGAACAATCATCTGATGCCCTTCTGGAATGCCTTAAATAAACCAGCCTTCACCACCCGTCCATGCAATGTATTCAATACCCTAACTACTCAGTGACTGAAAAAGATTTTTTCATACCAACATTGGTTCTTTTGAACATCAGTGTAAATCTAGGTACCCACATTCTCGGTTTTTATACAAATGGGAACAGTTTCTCCCTATCTACTCTGCCCAGCCTGCACATGATTTTGAAAAGCTCTGTCAGATCTCCTCTTCGCCTTCTCCATAAGGAAAACAATCTTAACTTCTCCATTCGAACCTCACAACTGAAGTTTCTTAGCCCTGGAACAACACTTTTAAATTGCTTCTGCACTCTCTCCAATGCACTCACACACTCCAGCTGTGGTCCAACAAGTGTCTTACATGCAATGTACTCAGGCTATGTGGTGCAGTCCACACAAGGTAAGCTAAATGCTTCTGGCATCCCAGGTACTGGCATTATGCATCTTCGATACCAAAACAGATTCTCGGGATGGACACCTGAAACATTTTACGTAACCAAAATAGATGGGAGTTCCTGTCATTTATTCTGCCAGTGTGCATGGATCTACATATTTTTAAGATCAGCAAGGATTTTGCAACCGTCAAAAATTGCACACCACAGCACTAATGTCACACATTTGTTCCCAGTCAAGCAGAATAGATTCAACAAACTGTTTCAGATAATGACCAGATATAACAACTCAAGAGGATCCATATCAAAGGCTAAATACATCTAGCAGGTTCCTGAGCTAATATATTCATTCCAATCACTTCGAGCAAAATGGGACTCTGCCGGAGCATAATTAACACAGGCAAAGAATTCCAAATTCTACAAGCTTTTTATCAAAACATGTGAGGCCATGTATTTATGGGTCACATTGGCACAGAAAGAAACCAAGTGGTTGTTGTTTGAATCTTTATACTGGCCAGGCATTATGAAGGACATTGATCACTGAATCAGTTAGTGCACAACATGCCAATTCCATCACAATCGAGACATTTTCTTCCACAAGAGATTCCTTTTGATTCATGATGCAAGATTGTGACTGGTATTTTCTATGTCCAAGGTTATTATTATGTCCTAATGACTGACTATTTCAACAAATTTTATTTTGCATGTCAAAACAAAGATGCCACTAATGTAACAGCTGTTGATACATTAACAGCTCCATTCAGCATGTTTGGTATACCTCAACCAGCTGCGGCCAATAACAGTATTCAGTACAACAAGTCAACCTTTCCATGGCATGCAGGAAATGGGGGTGTTCAATGTATCTCTTCTTCTCCTCATTACCCTCTGTCAAACAATCTCAAAGAATGCACTGTTAATACTGTGAACTCTATGATTAATCAAAGTTGCCCCAACTTCAGTTACTCTGTCTGTGCAAAGAAGTCAGTGTACTCAGCTGTATAGGTGCGTTTAATGTACAAGAATATCAGTAAGCACAGAACCTTGACCAAGTATCTATTTCTGCAATGTTATATCCATTCTGTAAATAGTTAACGTTATAAACAGGCTTCAGATACCTGACTCAAAAAGAGCCTTATTATCTGTGGATATATCACATGGATTAACATGCAGTGAACAATATACAGCATCAAACAACAGTGTTGCCACTTTTGGATAGTCTGTTGTGGCATTTAGACAGATATTCTTTGAGAGGTAGATAGAGGAGCCTGGAAAATTGACAGCAAATTAACTTTTTGCGATGAGATCTGTCAGGCTGCTTGTTTGCCTTGTTTGTGCGACAATTCTTTTAATTTTTGTACAAGTTGCCAGAGTTCAGTGAGAGGAATTTTGCAGAATTGACTGTACAGATTATGCCTTTGTCATATTCACTTCCAAGATTGATGCCAAGTGATTCCCCCAGATTTACTTTTAGTTTACTTTTCCACAGCAGCTTGATACAACTGAGTAACCTGCTGGGTCACTTCAATGGGTATTTAAGAGCTAAATACATGTATTGTGGGTCTGGAGCCACATGTGGGTCAGACTCCATTAGGAAGGCAGATTTCCTTCCCTAAATGGCATTGATGCAGTAGAAAGGATTTTATCATTACTCAATGAGATGATCACTATTAGTGATGCTCAATTTTTATTTCAGATTTACTCAATTCACTTAATTTAAATTCTCCAGCTGCCTGCAATGGCATTTGAATTCATATCTTTGGAACACAAGGTCAGTAATATAACAACTGTTCTATCATTTCCATATATTATAACCTTCAATTTACTTAATTTGCTTCTCCTTTCAATTCTGCCCTGATACTGTTCATACATGTGACATTTGTTCCGTAATGGGCCACATCAACTGGATTTTCTCACTCCATTTCCAAATTTCTCTATATCTGTCACAGGGTATGCTTTACCCAAGCACTAGGTAGGCAATTAATCTTTAGGACTCATTTTCACAGCTGCAGATGATGCTATCTGACCCATGGACTCTAGAAACCCTTAGTACACTCACGATCTTATACTGTCAAGAATTTAATCTGGCTCCCTTATGTTTCAGACTGTCTTCAACTTGCTCTCCGGATGTACAACTCTGAATTGGATTGAAATAAGGGATATTCCCAGCAGATATGGAAATCCAAGACAGTCTTGTGCTCAAACATCCATATATTACAATATGCAGTATAGGTGGCATGGGTGGCACAGTGGTTAGCACTGCTGCCTCACAGCGCCAGGGACCTGGACTTGGATTCCAACCTTGGGAGACTCTCTGCATGGAGTTCTCCCAGTGTCTGCATGGGTTTCCATCATGTGCTCCAGTTTCCTCCCACAGTCCAAAGATATGCCAGTTAGGTGGGTAGGTCATGCCAAACTGTCCATAGTGTCCAGGGATATGTAGTTTAAGTGATTAGCCATGGGATATGCAGGGTTATAGGGAAAGGGTCTGGATCCAGGTCCAATCTCTTCAGAGGTCAGTATGGACTTGAGGGGTCAAATGGCCTGCTTCCAACTTTGGGAATCTATGATAGAGTATGCAGTTTGCCCAATCATCACTAGTCTTTTTTAGTTAATCTGTTTATTACCATACTGAATTAAAGTAGCCTGCTTCTGTTGAAAAAAATTCAAATGGCTATTTATTCACTCAACAACAAAGGAAATATTTCTGACCAAACACCCAGTGGCATGCATGTGATTGGAAACTTGCACACTTTTTGTAAAGCTTTTAAGTATCTTGGCTCACAACCATTGGTCCTTGTCTTATTTATCTCTAGTTTTATTAGTAACTAATTATCTTTTAGCCTGTTTTAAGCATTTGTTCTCTTCTGTACAGATAGGGTTTAATGAATATATGTTGAGCCTGTAAGGTAAATTCTAATACAATTAAGACCTCAGCAGTCATTTTCTAGTATTCAGCTGGAACCTTTACAGCTCTTAAGCCTTGCATGATGCAGTCTGTTAATAAACATTTACAAGTAATTCACAAATTGAGCCTGGGATAATTTGATAATCTGAACAATTCATAATAGACTTGCACTAAATGCTGAAATATGGAACAAAATTATAAATACTTTATGCTAGTTTACCTAAACTGCCATAAATGTTAAAGTCAAAAACAAACTCTGTCTTACCCCAGCTCTGCACTGAATTCCTTCATTTATCAAATTCTGAATTTCTAATTTTGTTCATGATCCACTCAGTGGTCACACTTCAAAATGTGATATCGTGTAGAATGCATTTGTTTTAGATGCAGTGTTTATAATCCTGGGAAAATATAATTGATAGTTAAAAAACAATACTTCATAACCTTTCAGTCACAGAGTTGTGTCAATAATGTGACCTTTACTAGTCCAAAAGAATGATCCAAGTGCGATAGCAAATTCCACTTAATACTGAATGTCCAGGCTCTGCAGTGAATCTGCATGGATTATGAACTAAGTTGGTACTGAAAGAAAATCATTACAGGGCAATTCTGTCAGTATGAGTTGTGGTCAGGTCTGGTCTGGCAAGTCAGAATGTGAATAAATCACCTCTTATTCATGCAGATGTTAGAATTTTATTTTAGAAAGCTACAAGTAAATCTTGTGGTGGTCAGTCAAACATCTATTCCAAAATCATGCTTCCTATCAAAGGCTATCAAATGACTGATCAATCTCTTTTTGATAACAAACAGGAATAACAAAATGCTGAGGCATGATAAACTGAAGATGCAGACAGTTTATAAACTGAAATACATTACTTGGATAGAGGTGATTGTTTGGAAGTTAGATACATAGCATCACAGCTCAGGTAGAATGGAAGCAATGCCCATCTTGTACAAATATGGCCAGAAGAAATGCTTCAGTTACATTTACTTAAACTAAGAGAAAGTATAAACAAAAGTGCTTTTGAATTCTCCTTTTGTTTGATGAATAATAGTAAAAGATATAGCATTTCTATCACTATGATTAAAATGATTGGATATTAGATTTAGACAAGCCATCCCATCCATTAATTAATATAGTAACAGAGCACTCATCATATTATTGCAGAATTCTGTAAAACTGTTGTGAAGTGCAGTTTGATTTATTTAAAAATATTTGTTTTCATCTCTTTTTGACAGGTAATTTGGCCAAATACAAATGTCAATATAGCTTGACTATGTTTAGCAAAAAAAAGGCAATTTGTTAGCTACGTGAGAGGCTAGCTTTCACAGTTAAGTCATCAAGGTTTGTTTACCAGCTTTAATAAATAACCCATTCTCTTTTTTGATCTACAGTGCATGCCAATGTATGTGTGACAGAGATTATGAGCATGCTTCATTTGGGCTAATTTACAGCTCTTTATGGAAACAAAGAACAAATGCACTTTCTGCAGAAGACATGTGTCTGACCTGTCTGTGCTAGTTAACTGCCATCTACAGATTTTTGAAACAACCATTAGCATCCATTGGTTCTGAATATTAGTGCAGTTAATAAAAATTCCAAAAATCAAAGCTGCGTAATCATACATCCTCTTTGGTCCAAAAATATTGGAAAAGTAATAGAGAGTTCATAGTCCCCAGTACTGAGAGTCCATTAAAAAACCCAACAAGTTGGATGAGCATATATTATGAGTTTTCAAAACCAAAATTTGCTGAATTATTTCTGTTCCTCCACCATTAATTATAACTGAGCTGAAAATATTGCAACCTCATCATGTAATTTTCCACTGATGCTCTTAGTTGCAAAATCATGTTGAGGGAAGACATTCTTGATACTGGTGAATATAATTTTTTCTAACTGTGTGCACAATCACACAAAGTTAGATAAAAGAGAACATTGCTGGAATCTGGTTCTAAACATGTCTGGAAATTAGCAAATGACCCTGATGATGCATCCCATTCATTATCATACTAGGGCTTTACCATTCTCCCACTGCAGCATGCCATGAAATTGCTGAAATCATTTGGCTAATGAAAATTTATCTTGCTGCTGCCATTTAATGCTGCAAATTTCTGTCACCGAGCCCTCCTAATGTGATTTACAATCCTAGCATGCCCTTCAACCTTGAAAGCACAGAAAGTTAACAATGAAACTATGGAATCTAAGACCCACAGTAATAATTATTATTAGAAGTTATTAAGAAGTTAGTACCTAACTGGGTAGTATGTTTGTCCTAGTCTTACCATCCACACTCATATAACAGAGGGCTGTAACTTCCGGAGCATTGCATTGACATTCAAAAGTGTAATTTTGATAACTTTATTTTAGGCTTAACTGCTGGTAATAATCCTCACCTTGAAATTACACATCATTGTAAATCTGTCTATCACATTCAACCAAAAGTCAGAATTCCCACAACACCAGGTTATAGTCCAACAGGTTTATTTGAAATCATCTCCACATCATGGCATTCAATCAGGGTAAGTATGTTTAATTATTAACAAATGGAGGGAGAAATGACTTTATTTCATTCCACTGCCTCAAAATGGTCTTTACCCAGATTTCCTACCCCACAACGTGCTCAAAGTTTCAGCATCTTAATAGCCATATATTATTGTGTGTCACTACAGCTTTGAATTTCCTGGTTTTTATACGGTAATGGACTAAGAGAAGTCACATGAGAATCACAAGATGTAATGCTGACAAGATAATCTACGACAAGCAGTCATAAGGAGATACAGGACTTGCAGGAACTTTGACTAGTATTTATCAACACTGGGGACAAAGGTTTGGATTTTTTTTATTTTTGGCTTTGGGCCAATAGGGACTTGCTTGTGAGACAACACAGAATTTTGGTGACTCTTCCCAAGCTAATCAAAATAGTAGCTTTGCCAGAATGGGTATGGCATTCTCTATGTGCAGAGTCTAAATGTAATGAAGAAGAAGAAAGAAGATTAAGGAAAGAGTAAGACCTTTCTCACAGAGAGCATTGAGGGGCTGAGCTTTTGGGAGTATATATCAGATGATATTTGCCATGAAATGTTAATATACATAGAGTCATAAAGTCATAGAGATGCACAGCATGGAAACAGACATTTCGGTCCAACCCATCCATGCCGACAAGATATCCCAACCCAATCTAGTCCCACCTGCCAGCACCTTGCACATATCCCTCCAAACCCTTCCTATTCATATACCCATCAAAATGCCTCTTAAATGTTGCAATTGTACCAGCCACTACCACTTCCTCTGGCAGATCATTCCATACATGTACCACCCTCTGCATGAAAAAGTTGCCCCTTAGGTCTCTTTTATATCTTTCCCCTCTCACCTTAAACCTATGCCCTCTAGTTCTGGACTCCCCGACCCCAGGGAAAAGACTTTGCCTATTTACCCTATCCATGCTCCTCATAATTTAGTAAATCTCTATAAGGTCACCCCTCAGCCTCCGATGCTCCAGGGAAATCACCCCCAGCCTGTTCAGCCTCTCCCTATAGCTCAAATCCTCCAACCCTGGCAACATCCTTGTAAAGCTTTTCTGAACTCTTTCGACATCTTTCCGATAGGAAGAAGACTAGAATTGCATGCAATATTCCAATAGTGGCCTAACCAATGTCCTGTACAGCCGCAACATGACCTCCCAACTCCTGTAATCAATACTCTGACCAATAAAGGAAAGCATACCAAACACTATCACTATCACCACTTTTTCACTATCCTATCTACCTGCGACTCCACTTGCAAGGAGCTATGAACCTGCACTCCAAGGTCTCTTTGTTCAGCAACACTCCCTAGGACCTTACCATTAAGTGTCTAAGTCCTGCTAAGAATTTGTTTTCCCAAAATGCAGCACATCGCATTTATCTGAATTAAACTCCATTGTTAATATGACCTGTATTTGTAAATGCAGTGAGATGGTTCATACTGTACTGAATGAAAATGATCTGAATTACACTTTACGTATTATCAAATTTGAACTGATTTCTAATGTATCTTTATAATTTTTCTGAATTCAGCATGTTCTTCAAAATCCAAAACAAAAATAGAAGAAAGATGATGCAAAAGGAAATTTTAAAGAATGTTCAGGCAGCATTTAAGGAGAATAGATACCATAAGCTAGGTCATTCCAGCCCAAATAATTATACAACATATGGGGATCTTAGTGAAGTACTGATACAGCTTCATTTTAGGGACAATAGCAAAATATTCTTTTTTTTGAGACAGTATGGTGGCACATCTAAAAGTGGGAGGAACTTCTGCTCTGGAGAGGTACAGATTTTTGCAGAATCTGTGAAATTATTAAAACACAAAAGAAGCCATTGCACTGGCTCTCTGAATAGGTTGACAATTTAGTTTCATTCTCTGTCCTAACATATTGTTTCTACTTAAATAATCAGTTAGTGCCCTCTTGAATGCCTCGATTGACCTTGCATTCACCATACTCCCAGGCACCACTCATTGTATGAAAGCATTATTTCACACCTTGTGTTTGCTTCTTCTGCAAATCACTTCCAATCTCGGTGCTCTCATTCTTGATCATGTTACAAGCAGGAACAGTATCGCTCCATCTATCAAACTGTCTCATATTTGGAAAACATCTAGCAGATCTCCTTTTGGCTTTCTCCGCTCCAAAGAGAAAAATTCCAAACAATTTATACTTGTAACTGAAGCCTGTCATTCCTGGAAGCCTTCTTGTAAACCTCTTTGCTCTCTCCATTGTATTTATATGTTTTCTACAGTACGGCACCCACAACTATACATAATACTCCAGCTGAGGTCTAACAAGTTTAGTAAACAAGTTCAGCATGGCCTCCTTGGGCGTGTACTCTATGGTCCTATTAATTTGGCTGAGGATACCACAATGCTTTAATAACTGCTCTTTACATTTGTCCCGCCATATTCAATGACCAATGTACATGTACAGCCATGTCACTCAAGTCCTGTACCCTTTTTAGATTTATACTCCCTGTTTTACACGGTCTTTCCAGATTCTTTTGACCAAAATACATTACCTCACACTTCTCTGCATTGAACTTAACTTTCACCTATCTTCCCACTCCACCAACCTGTTTATGTCCCTCTGAAGTTTTACATTATCCCCTTTATAGTATACAATTCTTCTTCAAATTTTTTTTTTATCATTTGCAAACTTTGAAATTGTCCCTTGCGTCTTAAGATCTACATCATTAATACATTTTAAGAAAAGCAAGGGTCCTATTACCTACTCAAAAACTGAAAGAACTGCAGATGCTGGAAATCAGAAACTAAAACAGAAATTGCTGGAAATGCTCAGTGGGTCTAGCAACATCTGTGGAGAAACATCTGAGTTAACATTCCAGATCCATTCTTCAGAAACCTGTCTGAGTTCAGACCTGCAGTGTTTCCGAGCAATTTCTATATGTGGTCCTAATGCCTATCCCTGGGGAACTCCTCCACAAAACTTTCTCCAGCCCAAAAAATACAGATTTGACCATTACCCTCTGTGTCCTATCACTTAACCAATTTAATTTCCACATTGTGACTGTCATTTCTATTCAATGAGCTTTAAATTTTTTCCTAGATCTCTTGTATGGCAATGTATCAAATGCCCACTTCAACAATGTTACTCCATTGATCCTTTCCATTACCTCTTCAAAAAACTCCAACAAATTTGTTCAATATGATTTCACCTTTAGAAAGCCATGCTGGTTCTTCCTAATCAACCTAGCCTTTTCCATTTGAATATTAATCCCATCCCAAATAATTGCTTCTCAAAGCTTTCCTGCCACTGAAGTTAAACTGCCAGTAATTTCTGGGCTTATCGTTATAACCTTTTTTGAACAAGGGCATGATATGTGCCACTCTGCAATCTTCTGGCACTTCCCGAGACTCATAGAGTCATAGAGTCATAGATGTACAGCATGGAAACAGACCCTTCGGTCCAACCTGTCCATGCCGACCAGATATCCCAACCCAATCTAATCCCACCTGCCAGCACCCGGCCCATATCCCTCCAAACCCTTCCAATCAATATACCCATCCAAATGCCTCTTAAATGTTGCAATTTTACCAGACTCCACCAAACTCTCTGGCAGCTCATTCCATACATGTACCACCCTCTGCATGAAAAGGTTGCCCCTAAGGTCTCTTTTATATCTTTCCCCTCTCACCCTAAATCTATGCCCTCCAGTTCTGAATCCCCTGACCCCAGGGAAAAGACTTTGTCTATCCATACCCTCATAATTTTGTAAACTTCTATAAGGTCACCCTTCAGCCTCCGACGCTCCAGGGAAAACAGCCCCAGCCTGTTCAGCCTCTCCCTATAGCTTAAATCCTCCAACCCTGGCAGCAACATCCTTGTAAATCTTTTCTGAACTCTTTCAAGCTTCACAATATCTTTCCGATAGGAAGGAGACCAGAATTGCACGCAATATTCCAACAGTGGCCTAACCAATGTCCAGTACAGCTGCAACATGACCTCCCAACACCTGTACTCAATACTCCGACCAATAAAGGAAAGCATACCAAATGCCTTCTTCACTATCCTATCTAACTGCGACTCCACTTTCAAGGAGCTATGAATCTGCACTTCAAGGTCACTTTGTTCAGCAACACTCCCTAGGACCTTACCATTAAGTGTATAAGTCCTGCTAAGATTTGCTTACCCATTACCAATCTTACTGCAATTTCGATTCGCATTTCCTTTACTCTCCTTAGATGGCCATCTGGTCCTAGAGTCTTGTCAACTTAAAGTATTAGCAGTCTATTCAATGCTTCTGCCTTATCAATTTTGAACTCTTCTATTGGCAACATGCTTCTACTTGCTCCTCTGGCAACATGGCCTGGGACTTCACGAAGACAGATAAGCACTTAGCCATGACCCCTGTCTTAATGTGTAAATCCCCTTTTTAGTCACTAATCAGACTTACTCTTCCTTTAAACACACTTCTAATACTTATGTAGCTATAAAAGGATTTGGGATTCCTCTTTATGCTGGCTGCCAGTCTTTTCTCATAATTCCTCTTTCCTTTTCTTGCATACTTTTTCACTTCTCTTCTGAGCCTCTGATCTGCTGCAGTCTGCCATGGTGTGCACCACTATCTATTAAATACTCCATTTTTCTATGGATGTCAGTGTGGTAAGGTTGCCATTGCAGATGACTATGACATGGGAGGTTAGGTGCCAGGCATTTCTGATTCTCATTCCTGATGAAGGATCTTTGCCCGAAACGTTGGTTTGCCTGCTCCTCAGATGCTGCCTGACCTGCTGTGCTTTTCTAGCACCATTCCAATTTTTACTCTAATCTCCAGCATCTGCAGTACTCACCTTTGCCCTCATGTGTAATCAATGCCTGTCATTTAATTGCTGTGACCAACATATCATTACTTGAAGCACAATGCTACTGCTTCTTCACAGAATGAAGGAACTGTCTTCTGTAGAAAGGTTGACCAAATTGAGCCACTCAACCCGACAGGGTAGATGCGGAATAGTTGTTTTCTGTTGTGGCAATGTGTAGGACCAGGGGGCATAATCTCAGAATAAAGTGGAGCATATTTCAGTCAGATGCGAGGAGGAATTTATTCTTGGAAGGAGCTGAGGGGTTAGTGAATATATGGAATTCTTTACCACTGAGGGCTGACACTAAGTATGCTTATGGTTGAGAGAAACAGGGAATCAATGGCTATGGGGAAAAAAACAGGAAAGTGGAGTTGAGGACGATCAGATCAGCCTAGATCTCAGTGAATGGCAGAGCAGACTTAATGTGCTGACTGGCCTACATCTGTTCCTGTGTATTGTGGTCCTGTGGTAAGGTTTGTGAATAGGTTTTTTTGGGAAACAAAATTGTTCCCATGAACATACTTCCAATGGGTTGGACTGTTAATGAGTATTCATGACATGCTAATAAATGCAAAAAAGGTTCTTGAGCATAAAGATTTGCTGCAAGGTTCTGAGAACTTAAAAGTCAAAACTTTAACCCATCATCAGGAAAGTCAATTTTTGCCTCACACCTAATCAAGCTTCTCAGCCTGTCCTGCTTTTCCAGGTGGGCCTGGTAAATACCATTCAATAGGCTATTTGTAAGTTACTACGGGCGATAGCTGTGAAGATAATGATTTTTGCTTCTGGCACTGGATCAGTTCAGGAAACAACAGGATATTCATATCACATCAACAATACAAGTATATATTCGTCAAGTGACTCACTCACTTCACAGGAGAACTGAGGAACTCAACCTGGTTTTACATTGTAACAAGGAAACAGTAGCATAAACCCATTTGATTTTGTGGAATTACTGGCTTTTCCAAAGTCCAGGGTGCAATGCAAGGCTCTGCAAATTCCTACAGTCGACCAACGTAACTTCCCACAAGGTTTTCACTTGTTGTGTGACAATATTCAGAGGATCCACCATGTTAAACTCCAATTTCCCAACACTCACTCTTAACAATTCAGCAGATTATACCCTACCAAATGGTACGGGACTTTGGGCTTTTGAGCTGAGTCTCAGCGTCAGTTTTCAAATGGCGATCCTGACCCTACATTGTACAGGGAGCTATCACCTTGACAGTGCTTTTCTGTGAAGTAGCTATTTAATGACAAAGACGGCACTCGTCATCTAATGATGCCGGCTCTCAAAGCTGGAGGAACAAAAGATGGCCAGCCCTCCGGTCACAGAAGGAGCTGTAGCCTTCCATTGCAGGTGAGGGAAGGGCAGAGCACCTCCATCATCTATGCAACTTCTAAAATGTTGAATGCAGTCATTGCATTGGCGGCTGAACCACCGGTGTTACGTTGGAGGACTGTTAAATCTGTCAGAAAGAAACCAAGCAAGTGAATTAGATTGCACATACAAAATTAGCCTGGACTTGAAAGAAATAATTAAAATTGATTCACTGGTAAAATATTGGAAATTGTAACAATTACTTCATGAGAGGTGGGCATTACTGCAAGGCCAATATTTGTTGCTTATCCATGTTTGATTTGATTTATTATTGTCACATACTGAGATACAGTGAAAAGTACTGTTTTGCATGCTAATTAGACAAATTATACCTGACGTAACTACACAGGGCAAAAGAGCAGAATGCAGAATATAGTGTTTTAGCTACAGAGAAGGTGCAGAGAAAAATCAATTCTAATATATGAGAATTCCATTTATAAGTCTCATAACAGCTGGGAAGAAGCTGTTCTTGAATCTGTTGGTAGGTGTTTTCAAACTTTACTGTCTTCTATCCAATGGAAGAGGGTGAAGAGAATATAGCTGCGGTGGGAGGGGTCTTTGATTATGTTGGCTGTTTTCCTGAGGCAGTGGGAAATATAGATGGAGTCAGTGGAAGGAAGACCATTTTTTGTGATGGACTGGGCTATGTGCACAACTCTCTGTAATTTCTTACAGTCTTGGGCAAAGCAGTTGCCATATCAAGCTGGAATGTATCTGTAGAAGGATGCATCTATAAAAATTGGTATCATTGTGGATGTGCTGAATTTCCTTAGCTTTTTGAGAAAGTACAAACATTGGTGTGCTTTTTTGACTGTAGCATTGACGTAGATAGACCAGGGTAGATTGTTGATGATAATTACTCCTAGGAACTTGAAGCTCTTGACCTCCCCCACCTCGGCACCATTGATACAGACAGGGGTGTGATCCCCACTCCACTTCATGAAATCGATGACTGGTTCCTTCATTTTGTTGACATTGAGGAAGAGATTGTTGTCTTTACACCATACCACTAAGCTATCTCTCTTTCCTGTGTTCTGTCTCGTTATTGTTTGAAATCTGACCCACTATAGTGATTTCTTCAGCAAATTTGTCAATAGAGTCAGAGGTGAATTTGGCTTCACAATCACGAGTGTGTAAGCAGTACAGTAAGGCGCTGAGTGCACAGCCTTATGGGGCACCAGTGTCGAGGATTATTGTAGAGGAGGTGTAGTCACCTGTCCTTACTGATTGTGGTTTGTGAGTCAGGAAGTCAAGGATCCAGTTACAAACCAGGGAGTCGAGTCTGAGGTTTCAGAGTTTGGGGATGATTTTGGTTGGAATTATAGTGATGAAGGCACAGCTAAAGTCAATAAATAGGAATCTGATGTAGATGTCCTTGTTATCCAGAAGTTCCAGGGCCGAGTGTAGGGCCAAGGAGATGGTACCTACTGTCTCTGTGGACATATTACAATGGTAGGCAAATTATAACCGGTCAAGGCAATCTAGGAGACTGGAGTTGATGTGTGCCATTACTAATCTCTCGAAGCACTTCATTATGATGGATGTCAGAGCAATCAGACGTTAGTCATTAAGGCACGTTTCCTGATTTTTTTGGCACTGGGACGATAGTAGTCTTCTGGAAGCAGGTGGAAACCTCATACTGTTTAGTAAGGAAAGGCTGAAGATATCTGTAAAAACTCCCACCAGCTGGTCCACACAGGATCTGAATGCACTGCCAAGGATTCCATCCAGGCCAGTCACTTTCTGTGGGTTTACTCCCCGGAAGGCTGATCTGACATCTGCAGCAGTGACCAAGTGTATCTGAGACTGTTGGAAGAGGTGACATCATTTCACTGACCTTCTGCTCAAAGCGAATATTGAATGCATGGAGCTCATGGGGGAGAGATGCATTGCTGGCATCGAAAGAGTGGGACTGGAAAAGCACAGCAGGTTAGGCAGCATGTGAGGACCAGGAGAATCGACGTTTCAGGTGTAAGCCTTTCATCTGGAATGTGGGGGGAGGAGAAGGGGGATGGGAGACAAATAGGGGATGGTAGGGTTGGGGATGGGTGGAAGGTAGGTGGGAAAACTATGGGTGGATGCAGATAGTTAGTTATTGTGACAGGTCGGTGGGGAGGGTGGAGTGGATTGGTGGGAAGGAAGATGGACTGGCAGGACAGTTCAAGAGGGCAGTGACGAATTGGATCTGGGATGAGGTGTGGGGAGGGGAAATTTGGAAACTAGTGTAGTTGATGTTGATGTATTGTTGTCAGCAATTTTACTCAAATTCACTTTATAGCCTGTTTTATTGTGTAAGCCTTGCCATGGCCAATATGTGTTCATGTGGTTAACCTGGGACTCTAGTTTGGTCTAGAATTGCCTCTTGGTATCCTGATGGCTTCGCGAAGGTTTCCTGTATAGGCCAGGGTCACCCAACTTGAATGCCTCAGACCTTAACTTCAGTTGGGAGTAGATCTTCCAGTTCATCCACGGTTTCTGGTTGGGGGAATTACTCGGATTAACTTCATTGGCATGCAGTCATCTAAAGACTTTACCTTTACAGATTTGCTTTTTGCTATCCAGTTATATACACAGTTCTGTTAGGAAGGGAGTTCCAGCATTTTTGTGTAGTAACTTCGGGAGCTGCGATGTATTGCCTCATCAAGGTGGTGTGTTCCATTGTGGGCAATTGCATGTGGTGTGTTCCCATGTACCTGCTGCCCTTGTCCTCCCAGAAAGATAGAGGTCATAGTTTGGAAGCTATTGTTAAGGCAACCCTTGTGAGTTACTGCATTGCCTCTCTGCTACTATTGAGCAGTAATAGTAAGGGAATGCATGTTGATGATGGTGGATGGGGTGCCAATCAAGAAGGCTGCTTTGTCCCTAAGATTCTTATGTGTCACTTAGTCAGGCAGGTGTTCAGTTTATTTAATGTATTGAGTTTCTATTTCTTACAAAGGCAAATTCACAGATAATGCTCAGCTTCTTAAAAAAGGAAAAGTCAGCAGTAATAAAACAATGAAACTTGTGATCAAAGATTGCTGAACACAAATTAACAGTGTGGGAATGGTTGGTACAAACTGCATGAGGCACAATTGCAATTTTGCCTTCGGAAGCAAATATCTGTTTAAAATCAGCGAGTTGGAAGCAAGTCTTAGAGGGGGTACAGATAATCCAACCCTTCCTGTTTCTAAAGGCAGAGGTGAATAGACAATATTAAACTTGTATAAGTGTATTGTGCAGGGGAGAGAGGAAATATTTGTACTTGGGTATCGGAAATAATTGTCACAGCTTTGTTACAAATATTTCTGGTGATTAAGAAAAATCAATGAGGAAATATAGGAGTCATATGAATTTTTCAACAAGAGGAATTTGCTGCAGCCGTTGAAGGACAGAATAATTGTGCTACTGATTTTAAGACTCACAGCTAGGTTTTTCCATTCGCAGATCGCAATGGACCTATACTTTATAATTATTTTAGATGCAGCCATTGAAATCTTCTTGCAAACACCCAGACAGCCACATTCTGCAGTTCAAAATCTCTGCCCTAAATGTCCTTTATAATGACTGGCATCTAACTGAATACACACAAGAATAAGTGCACCCTCTCCTGGAAGAATTTAAGAACAGAGTACATCACGAGTGCTTATTTTCTTCAAGGTAAAAAAGTACTAAAGTGAGCAGGAAACAATGTTTTTTTTAAACTTTGATTCTACTCTTTTTTCAACCAAAACTTCCATAGAATCATAGATTCTTACAGCATGGAAACAAGCCATTCAGCCCATCAAGTCCATACCATTCTCGCCCCCCCTCCAAACATTCCATTGAGATCCATTCCGTGCCCCACCCCACACTATCTGTAACTCTGTATTTACCATGGTTAATCCACCTAACCTGCACACTTTGGGCAATTAAGCATGGCCAATCCACTTACCCTGAACATCTTTGGACCATGGGAGAAAACCCTCACAGACACGGGGACAATGTGCAAGCTCCGCACAGACAGTTGCCCGAGGCTGGTATCAAACCTGGGTCCCTGGCACTATTAGGCTACAGTGTTAGCCACTGAGCCACCATGCCAACAGTAAATATCCTTATCATTGTGTTTCTTTGAGATGCAAACTGAAGACTAGTATCACAAGATGTTATTTCTGTGTTTTGAAAATCTGCAGGCAGCTTTCCTTCAGTGAACATCTGATGCTGACCTGTACTTGAGCAGACTGGCATCAACTGTTATGTTTCTCTAATGTGGTATCTAACACATGTTGCTGTCTTAATAGGTAAATTGACTCGAGCCGCTACCATTCCTCTGAGTCCTGAATGTATGCCTTCACTGATTAACATGAGTTTGTAGCTAATGGCAATAGTCAGATTCTGAAACACCATCAGAGATAGCAGCCTGCTGCTAAGACTCAGAGTCAGAAAGCTATTCATTGGCTCCTTTCCATTCAGTTCCCTCCTGCCATTAGATCAGCAGTCCATGATGCCTAGAGATTGATGGTAGCAGCTTTGAAAGAGAGTAAGATGATATCCAAGGAGATTAAAATAGTTCAGTCTTCTGGCACATTGGCTTAATTCTAATTTAATTGTCTATTGCCTGGCACCTTTTGTGAGTAAATCATTATGAGTTTATGGAGATTGGCACTTGGTTAGGTTTAGATTAGAGTGCAATTCCTGATAAAGGGCTTTTGTCCGAAACATCAATTTTCCTGCTCCTCGGATGCTGCCTGAGCTGCTGTGCTTTTCTAGCACCACTCTGATCTAAACTCTGGTGTCCAGCATCTGCAGTCCTCACTTTTGCCTTTTTCAACGTTCATGCCTAATACCATCAAAATTAGCCCTCCCCCAATTTAAAACTTCAACTTTTAGATCTGATCTATCCTTTTCCATCACTATTTTAAAACTAATAGAATTATGAGCGCGATCCAGTTTTGGTGTTTCCTGGTTGACTGACCAAGTGCCTCTTCATAAGTGCTACTAGGGAAGCCTTGGGGGCTGACCAGGTGCTGTGGGCACTTTGTGTCTCTGTGTTACTGGGAATCCACAGGCTGGCAGTGAGATGTTTATAAATAGGGTTCTCTTACCAAGGTCTTTGGGTACTTCAGCATTGATTTTGCTGCAGCATTGTTTTTTGTTGTGAAACTTGAAAGGGTTCAGAAAGAATTTACAAGGATGTTGCCAGGGTTGGTGGACTTGAGCTATAGCGAGAGGCTGAACAGGCTGGGTCTATTTTCCCTGGAGCATCGGAGGCTGAGGGGTGACCTTATAGAGGTTTACAAAATTATGAGGGACATGGGTAGAATAAATAGGCAAGGTCTTTTCCTTGGAGTGGGGAAGTCCAGAAGGAAGAGGGCATAGATTTAGGATGAAAGGGGAAAGATATAAAAGAGATCTAAGGGGCAAGTTATTCATGCAGAGGGTGGTATGTGTATGGGATGAGCTGCCAGAGGAAGTGGTGGAGGTTAGTACAATTGCAACATTTAAAAGGCATCTGGGTGGGTATAAGAATAAGAAGGGTCTGGAGGGATATGGGCCGGGTGCTGGCAGGTGAGTCTTGATTGAGTTGGAATATCTGGTTGGCATGGACGAGTTGGACCGAGGGGTCTGTTTCCATGCTGTACATCTCTATGACTCTATGACTCTAAAACCAGCAGACCCAGAAGCCAATAAGCCTTAGGTACAAGGTTTTTCTGAACCTGAAACAGTAAAAGAACTTGAGAACTGGAAAGCTGCTCTAGTTATGATTAAAGGGCTGAGGTCCAGCAAAAACTCATGCCCTAAAGAACAGGTAGTGAGTGGAGAAAGCACAGGAGATCCAGCGGATAGCCAATAACCATAATGTGAGTGGCTTCTTTCGCACAGTTCACGTACCCAGAGCCCCACTGCATTGCTGGCCAAGAACGAAAAGGTGCTCATCAGGAATAGAAAGATGGTCAGTGCCAGTGCAACCAAAATGCTTATGTACCCATGCTAATCCCTCTTAACTTCTGTCCTTCTCCAGGAGAAAGACATGCACAATAAGCACAAACTTGGTCAGATAACCATAAAGTCACTGGACTCCAAACGTTAACTCAGTTTTTCTCTCTATGGATGTTTTCAGACCTGAGTTTCTCCAGCACTTTCTGTTTTTGCTTCAGATTTCTAGTTTCCACAGTTCTTTGTTTTCAATCGCAGAGGAATGGCCTGAAATTAGGTTTCTGACCTACCTTGAGGTAGAGGCTGCTGAACTAACAAAGGGAAACTGCCTTTGTTGAACAGGTGGTTGGATCTACAGGTTTCCAGTCAGAAAGCATCCAACCTGCTACTTTCAGCTGAAAATACATTAGGAGTAGAAGATTATGATGGAGATTATAACTCTGTTTTTGATGGACTCTCAACTGAGGTAAAATGAAGTCAAACTTAATCCATAATAATCCGGTTTATGGTGCTCACGTGTGAGCGATCCTTGTGGAACTCTACTAGTTACACTTTTTCAACCTGAGAAAGACCCATTAAACCCAGGGCTCTGCAATTTGTGTGTTAACCAATCCTCAATCAAGGCTAATAGGTCAATGAAGAACAAAGACCATTGCCATCAAAACTGGGAAACAACAGAAGCAGACACTCCTACACCCCCAACTCTTGGGGCCCATTGCCTCTGCCTTTCCATGCTATGGAACAGCTTCATGAGCAGTAAAGCATTCTCATTTGTCGTAAGCCGCATATTTCCTTTCCTTGCCTAATTAAATAATACATTGTACTAAAACTGCAATTTCTCAACAGCCTCAATAAATTATTTGAATAAATTTCCTTACAGTGTTGGACTGGCTATATCAGTTAATTGTGGTTGTGAACCACCAAAATTCTAACAAGGTACCCCCATCCCCTCAAGTGGTGGAGGAGGTATGATTGACCAACAGCAGAGGAGAGGAGTGCCAGGCAGTCAGAGACTGCCACCTCAGGGCATTCCAAAGGTACCCTCCCTATCGCCAGGTCAGGTCAAGGAGGTTACAACAGCACCTGTGCCAGTTCACCAGCATAAACTCACCAAAATCATATGAGGCAGGCTGGCAAAGCAGCTGGCAACCTTCCTCAAGTTCAGCTGCAGCTGCTGAGGTGGCACCAAGTTGTAACAGAAATGTAAAATTAAACATAATTTAAATCATTATGGGTGCACAGTTGTCAATCTTATGTAGAGTTTGACTTTAACATAAATATAGCACTTTGTATGTCTGTCTTGTGATTGCTTTCGATCTGTTAAGGCCTCACACAATTAATACTTTCCTTGTAGATTACATTGAGACATGCTAATCACTCCAGACACAGATTTGTATCATCTGGAGCAATACAAATAGTATTGAGATTGTCATTACCTGTTGCAGTCTTGGAACAACATGACATTTGGAAAGTGGAAACTTAAGCTAGCTGTTTGGGTTTCAGCAGTCAGCCAGTACAGTTTAGCTCTTTTAATACTTGCAACAGATGAACGAGATTAATGTGCAAAATTACAGTATTTGTCCGCATTTGTCTTGCGAAACTCCACACTGATTCTCTGGCCAGGAAGTGGAACAGGAGGATATTGGAAGCAAAATAGCTTAACATTTTAAATTTATAAAGCAAGCAACCTTTTGAGAACAGGAGTCTGGTCAATGGAAGTGCATCTTTAGAAGATGACTTGTCTAATCAATGATGTTAAAAATCACACAACGCCAGGTCGTAGCCCAACAGGTTTATTTGAAAGCACTAGCTTTTGGAGCGCTGCTCCTTCATCAGGTAGTTGTAGAGTGTAAGATCATAAGACACAGAATTTATAGCAAAATTTACAGTGTGATGTAACTGAAATTATATATTGAAAAAGACCTGGATTGTTTGTTAAGTCTCTCTATTGGTCTACAACCTAGTTGTCTGATTTTTAACTTTGTACATCCTAATCCAACACCAGCATCTCCAAATCCTGATCAATGATGGCTCTCGTTAACATTAAAAGAACCTGGAAGTCATGAAGCCACCGTAGCTGCCAATCTGCAGGTAGGAATTGGCCGATGTTGGTAATGGCATCACTAGTCAGCCTCTCCTGTCTTTCATTTATCTGCAGGAATGGCAGCTTCAGTCCAGCTTCTCTCTCTGTACACTTTGCCATGTCTGATTCCCCTCTTCAGGTGAAGCTCCCTGAGCTCTAGCTTCTGATTCTGTTAGCAATGAGCAATCTTTCATGTGTCCTCCTGTTTAACCTCAACACGAGTCAGCTCCTGGGTTAAGTTGGTCAAACATCTGGCACAGAAATGTTGATCTGTGAAGAAATATCAGGAATGAGATATTTGCTATTAATCTGAGATCACGACATAACCAATGTATCCCCTGGACCTTTACCAGGCTGCTCATGTAATGGGTGAAAGCCTGCCTTATAGCCCCCTCTACATGAACCATGTCTGCTTTTCCACTTCCTCACTTTACTATGGTGCAATGGTTAGAGTAGATACTTTCTCACTATGCTGTTCAAAAATGTTAGTATGTACCTCTGGAGTCAGTGTGACACAATCTGGACCTCCTGGCTCAGATGAATTGTCACTACCACTGCACCACAAGAGCCCTAAGAATTTTGAATAGTCTCACTGCCTTCTCTGCAAGGTTTTGTGCCTTTGATCTTTACATTGCCTTACATGGTAACTCAGTCAATCTGACTCTTGGTGACCTTCATTATCCCGTGCAATATAGCCCTACAACCGGGAAATACACAACCTGCATGACTACTGCAACAGCATGTCTTTAACCTTCAGATACACAGACCTGCGCAAGCTGCTGTATAGCTGAGTGTGGCATCATGTACTCACTGCCATCACCATCATCACTACTAGAGCCTTTCTTCTCAGTGTGAACTGAATGATGAGACATGGTTGGGATGTTGGTGTCAGGAATTAAGAGACCTTATTCACCTTTGTTCTGCAGTGAGCGCTTCCCTTCAGTGTTGAGACCTGAGGTAAGTGCTCGTGCAATCATATTTAATTTGTTTTGATTTATTATTGTCACGTGTACTGAGATACAGTGAAAAGTATAATTTTGTGTGCTAACCAGCCAAATCATACTTAACACAAGAACATCAGGGTACTATAACAGAAAGCAGAATATAGTGTTACACCTAAAGAGAAGGTGTAGAGAAAGATCAACTCTATTATATGAAAGATCCATTCATAAATTTGATAACAGCAGGGAAGAAGCTGTTTTTAAATCTGCTGGTATGTGTTTTCAAATGTTTGTGTTTTCTGCCTGATGGAAGGGGATGGACGAGAGTATAACTAGGGTGGGAGGGGTTGTTGATTATGTTGATTGCCATCCTGAGGCAATGGGAAGTGTAGGCAGAGTCAATGGAAGGAAGGCTGGCTTTCGTGATGGACTGGGCTGCATTCACAGCTCTGTAATTGCTTGCAGTCTTGGACAGAGTAGTTGCCATACCAAGCTGTGATGCATCCAGATAGGATGCTTTCCATAGTGCATTTATAAAAATTGGTAAGAGTCATTGCAGACATGCTGAATTTGCTTCGCCTTCTGAGGAAGTAAAGGCATTGATGTGCTTTCTTGACTTTTGTGTCGACGTGGATGGACCAGACCGATTTTTGGTGATATTCACTCCTTGGAACTTGAAGCTCTCAACCACCTCCACCTCAGCACCATTCATGCCAACAGGAGCGTGTCCTCCACTCTGCTTCCTGAAGTCAATGACCAGCTCCTTCATTTTGCTGATACTGGGGGAGAGATTCTTGTCTTTACAATTGTTTAGTTTCTACTTCAATACCCTCAGTTGGATGTGTTTGTGCTATGTAGGAACATGTGCAAACACACCTTGGATCCTCTCCATTTGTACTGCACATGCTCTGCAAAAGGCTTTATTTTGTGATACGATTCAGTACATACATGGTGCTTGATATTTTCCATTCTAATCTTTGACCCTCTATGCTTCTCTCGCTCTACACAACACTTTTACCCCCAACACTGTAGATAGTGTGCTGCTTTCCACTGGTATTCCTTCTTCTCTTCTTCAATCTTCTTCCATAACTATTGGCTCTTTCACTATTTCCCTTGATATTCCTACTCTTTCCCAATCCCATTCCCACCCAGATACCCAGCCTCAGTCTCACATCAGTGAGGTTGGCTTGCTTGCTTAGGCAGGCTAGTTGTCCTGCACTCACTTCACCCCATACACTTTAAGCATTAAAAAGCAACAAGCAAGACTGCACTTGACTGAGACTTCTCATGAACTGGTTGACCTGCAAAGGCTGCACATCTTATTTTGTACATGTTTGAACAGGAAAAACAGGGTTGATTATAAATTACATGAGTTACTAAAGGATTCTGTAATCACTGGAGCATGAAGAAAGAAGCCAAACTCACAAATTACAAGAGGGAAGACAAATATAATATTAGCATTCATTTCAAGAGGGCTAGAATACAAAGGCAGGGATGTAATGCTGAGGCTTTACAAGGTTCTGGAATATTGCAAGCAGTTTTGGCTCCATATTGAAGGAAGGATGTGGTGGCATTGGAGGGATCCAGAGAAGGTTTACAATAATGATTCTGGGGATGAAGGGCTTGGTCATATGAGATGGACTGAGGACTCTGTGTCTGTACTCAATGACGTTGAGAAGAATGAGCAGGGTTCTGGTTGAAACTTCTAGGATACTGAGAGGCCTGGAGAGAGTGGATGTAGAGAAGATACTTCCACTAATAGGAGAGATAGGACCCGAGGCCTCAGAGTGAAAGGTTGACCATTTAGAATTGAGATAAGGAGGAATTTCTTCATCCAGAGGTAGTGAATCTGTTGAACTCGTTGCCACAGAAGGTCATAGAGGCCAAGTCATTGAGTATATTTAAGATAGAGATAATTAGATTCTCAATTAGTTAGGGGAATCAAGGGCTACAGGGAGAAGGCAGAAGAGTGGGCCTGAGAAACATATCAGCCAAGATTGAATGGCAGATCATTGGGCCAAATGCCTAACTCTGCTGCTGTATCGTATGGTTCTACAGCCTCTTATATATGGTCAGGTTTGTTAACAAGTGTTTCCTGTTTTGCCCAACAAGATTGCATCCCTGAACATAATGTCAGTGGGCCAGGGTAGTAACAAGTGCTTGCAACATTAATGAATTGAAATAAGGTTCCTAACTATCAACTATAGGGCAGCAATCTGCTTCAAAAGTACTGATAACTTAAGAGTAACATTTTAACCTGCTGTTGGAAAACCGGATCTCCACCTCCCCCTCCGTACCACACCTTTGTGTGGGTCAGGGTCTGCATAATATGTAGCATTGGTGATAAAGTTGGCTAAAACAACAATTTTTAATACTAGTTGTTAATACAATTCATTTCATTGATCTCACTAAAATATATTAGGTAAATATTGCTTTGCACTCACAAATCCCATGTAATCTGAGTCTTAAATTAAACCTGAATATATAAATTGCTAGGGACAAATTGTTTGCTAATCTCAATTTAAGAAGAGTACCAAAAAGAGTGAACCTTTCAGGGCAGTCACAGGGAGAACATGCAACATAATTGAGAGGGAGTTTGGATTAATTTGAACCTTCAACTTAATTAATGTGATTAATCCTGCAATTAGATTTTGTTTCTCTGTTTAATACTGATGAAGAACTTATGCTCAAAACGTCGATCCTCCTGCTCCACCGAAGCTGCCTGACCGGCTGTGCTTTTTCCAGTGCCACACTTTGAAACTCTGACTTTCAGCATCTGCAGTCCTCATTTTCTCCTAATACTGAGTTAGGGCAAAGTCAGAAGTCACATGACACCAGGCGATAGTCCAACAGGTTTATTTGAAATCACAAGCTTTTGGAGCGCTGCTCCTTCATCTGTTGATGAAGTCACTTCACCTGACGAAGGAGTAGCGCTTTGAAAACTTAGGATTTCAAATAAACCTGTTGCGTATCACCTGGTGTTGTGTGACTACTGACTTTGTCCACCCCAGTCCAACACCGGTACCTCCACGTTATAATAACAGTCATTTGGGCACATTTGGAAAATAGTTCCATAAGCAGCTCCTTAACAATTCAGAAACATATTTATAAATATATTTTACAGATTCACTTAATTCCTATTTTAGGAATTAATATTGTGAACATTTCTAGGAGGTGAAACACCAGACAAGATTAAAGGAAGTCATATTTGATTGTAATTTATGTTCATGCACTCCTCGCAAAACATGAAATTGCATGAAAGCAGTATAATTACACACAACTAATAACAATAGGATTTGTCTGAAGTTGATGTAGTGTCTGGAGTCTTGTCATTGCTACAATGGTGGCAAACAATAATTGACGGTTTCCTGCTTTGTAGCTTGCCATGTCTTTGAGCTCAAGTAGAAATTAGATGAAGTAGCATGAAATTGAAAAAAATAGCCTTTGTAAAAGAGAAGGAGATGATTTAACTTTGCTTGGCAGCATTTCATTCAAACCCCTGAATCATCTGTTAGCTCTGATTAAATAATTATTCTTGTTTGTTTTGTTCTAAGTAAATTAGCTTTCAGTCCACTTTACCTAACTGCGAATTATTGATGACATCAATGGATATTTTGCTCCCTATGGAGGTTTTGGACCATGCTTTTGTTCCTTTCCACTCTTTCACAATGAATCAAGTTACATTTGATGCCCTCACTCGTCATAGATGATCTCCCACCATTCTTTTCTAATCATAATTTTTCCCACATTTTTCTTATCCCAAAACCTGTCTAAAAGAAACTGCTTCCTCTCTAAATTTTCCTTCAAGGATTTCTAAGAAGTACTTCGCTAAAATTTGGCACAATTCTTCAAAGACCTCACACTCCAGAACAGAATACGGATTAGAACTCATGTTCTGATGGTCAATTCTTCCCATCTATTGTTACGTTCTTATTTAACCCATATCTTTCCCCACGTCTTGATTTCAAAATTCTTGACTACCATATAACTTATTTAACTTTTCATTCTGCCACACTTTCGTAATTTCACACATCAAAATTTATCTTGCTTCCTTCGCCCATTTCTCCATTATCATTAACATGACCTTCAACAACTATGTTGAAACTTTCTAATGTAGTGCAACGTTCTACCTTTATCTTTCTCTGTTTCTGTCTTGGAATGTTCCAGTCCAGCTCATTTATGTAAACTTTTGTTGTACCTCATATCATAGTCATAGAATCTTACAGCACGAAAACAACCCCTTTAGTCCAACCAGTCCATGCCAACTATAATTCTAAACTTAGCTAGTCCTGCTTCCCTGTGCTTGGCCCATATCTGCCCAAACATTTCTTATTCATATATTTATACAAATGTCTTTTAGTATTGTAACTGTACTTACATCCACCACTTCCTCTGGAACTTCATTCCATGTGGAGATTCTGTGGTGGAGACTTTAGTCAACTCACAACTTTACCAAATAACAAATGTGTCAACCCGATGCCAGATTGGAACAAAAGTAATAAATCAAAGGCAACATGCATCTATATGGGGAAAAATAGGAAGAAAAATGCAATCATGTGGCATGGGTAGTGAGTAAATCAAACTGAATAAAAATAGACATTGAGGAGATTAAGCTCAATAACCTTGACAGTTTTTGACAAAATTGGTCTACACACTTAACCAAGAATAAATTAAAAAGAATTGTCAAATTTCTTTCAGTAATCTTGACCTTGTCTGGTCTGCACCTATGACTCTCTATTTAAAGAAATAGAGTTATAGAGTAATAGAGATGTACAACATGGAAATAGACCCTTTGGTCCAACGAGTCCATACCGACCTATTGATGTACTTTTCTGAGGCATTTAGCAAACACTGAGTTGAGATGCCAACTTGAATCTAAACCTGACAACTTACAAATGTGTTTTTCTTTCTGACATGCATTTCATATAAAATAGGCTGTAAAAGAGCAACTAGTAGGCATCAGGTAGTTTTCATGCTGTTTGGTAAATCTGCCGTTTCCATATTTTAGTGTCCTGCATAGATAACACAGTCTTGAATCTGAAGCAGGAGTTAGGTCCTTTCACTGACCTAAAGGACTTGCTTACAATATTCACCCAGCATTCACCATGTTTACTACAGTCCCACAATAAAGTTGTGGGCTGATGTCAGTCACTGCTCAATCCTCTCTTAGATTCTACATGTCACCTCGACCAGTGTCCAAGCTTCATGCTTCCCCTGACCTCTGAGCTGTCTCTAGAATGATCTCTGCTGGTGGGCTGCAAGTGTCACTGTCTGAGGCCTAGCAAATAATTTCCTGTGATTCTTCCATCGCCTAACTCGGCACATGCTGCATGCACTGTACCAGAATCATGGTATTACTTCTTTTTCAAGGTAGAAGAAGAAATGAGTTTTTTTTTCCCAAAGGAGTTCCAAAGAATAGAAGCTGATTGCAGTTCAATCATCAGCTATCAATGAGTAAGATAACTACCTCCATAGAAATAAACACAAATATTGGGGTGGCACAGTGGCTCAGTGGTTAGTACTGCTGCCTTTTATCACCAGGGACCTGGGTTCAATTCCAACCTCAGGTGACTATCTGCATGGAGTTGCACATTCGGCGTGGGTGTGCTTTGGTTTCCTCCCACAGTCAAAAGGTGTGCAATTCAGGTGAATTGACCATTTTAAATTGCCCATAGTGATAGGAGAATGGGTCTGGGTGGGTTACTCTTCGGAGGGTTGGTGTGGACTTGTTGGGCCGAAGGGCCTGTTTCTGCACTGTAGGTAATCTAATCCAGTGCTTTTTGAATATGTGTATTCTCTATTAATTTTGTACTGGAGGACAATTGGAACAACAAATTTATTCATTTTGATGAGGGAATGAGTAGAGAGATCTCAGAATGTAAAAGTAGAAAAATGTAAATGTATTGTGTACATTAGCACTATACTTTGGTACAATGGTCTAAGATGCATAACTCAGCTCCACGACTCTGGCTGCAGCAATGTTACAAAGGCTTAATATCCTTTAGTTAGTTTGCACTGTGGCTCCAGCAGAATCCAATGTACACACATAGTGCTCCAACATGGAAAAGCATCCACGTAAACATTCAGCATGTGGGAGAAGGCATTGAAGTCACATGATCCAACTGGTCCATTCTCCTAATTTGGATCATGCAAATCCAAGCAACAAATGTATATATTACTCACCAAAGATTCTGATACAAGGAAAGGCCAGAACCAGAATCACTCAATTAGATGTGAGCAAGATGATTTTGACATAGGTTAGCTGAGATTAAATTTGTGCCAGTTCTGTGCTAGATGTTTGGATTTGATTTAGTTGGTCAGAGCAATTGTTGTGTGTTTCATTAACCTAGTGAGAAGAGATTCTTGAGACTTCACTAGGTTTGAAGGACAACTAAAATAAAAACTAAAGGTGCTGGGGAAACTCTGCAAGTCTGAAGACAGAAACATTTTTAGTTAATTGTTTCTTTGAAACTGAAGGGGGATGTAAAAGTATGGGTTTTATTTGGGATTGAGTGTTCTCCTTTCACAGGATAGTTCTGACTCCTCTTTCAACTTCACTATTAAACTGAGGCTATCTCAGGGAAATTGTAAATGTACAAATGTATTCTTTTTAGCAAGGTGTCTGAGGAAGCCATTTGTAAATTGTGGACCATTATCATTGACACTATGGTCAGAACTGATTTGATTGCAAAGATTTCCTTAAATTCTGAAATAACTATCATTGCTTGCAAACGTTCGACTTTGATCCAACTTGAGAAATAATCAATGACAATCAGGTAGGATTTTCATCAAACATCAGATCTAGATAATTTGAAATGATTCCTTCCATTGATATTGATATTCTCAGCCACTACATTAGATGCCTGAGTCTGAACTCCACAGGATGTGGTGCACAGGTTGCCTTGGTATATTTCCCCCCAAAATGTCTGCCCACAGTCAAACCAAACTATCAGCTTTTCATCAGCAAATCGCCCACAATAATGAAAAGTGTCCTGTGCACAAAGAGGGTTCTTTTCACTGAACCACGGCATTGTCGCTGTGGCTAGCCTGGAGTGGAAAGTTGGCTTATGTGAATTAGGGCAAGCCTTATTACAGCCTTCACCATACTCAAAATACTCCATTCATGAAAACCTGTTCAAAATTTTTAAACCTCCTCAAGAGCTTAATCCCTTAAATTTAAATGTTAAAATTCTTGTTGATTTTTTTAAAGCTTCTCAGTCATTTTGCTGCAGTGAATTGAGGATATAACTCGACCTTAGGAAATAATCAAGTTCATCCTGCTGAGCTGGATGGTCAACAATAGCTCTGTACAATACATTGCTGACCTTTATAGCTTGGCCTGTACATATACTGTTTCATCAGCAAACATCACTCATCTTAAACACAAACTTTAGATTCTTGAAGGCATTCCAGCAAGTTTCTTTTCATCAAGTACAGAAATAGGGGTTTGCGACCTGTCTCTAAGACTACCTTTACGTTAATTATACTATCTGAGAAACTTTGCCCCATCTACAGCCCCGACTGAAATACACGGACAACCACATGAATGGTGAAAAATTAGAGTTTTTGAAATGCTAAACTACTTACATACCATTAATAGTGAAATGAACTTTAAACATGAAAGTGTTTTCCAAATAAACTGTGTACATAACATAATATGGGAAACAAACTATTTACATCACACATAATGATCAACAAAATATGCCAACTGTTGGCTACACCTGCCATTAACATATTTATTTAGCCCTGTCACTTCTGCTGTGCTGATTTGAGTTCTTGTCATTCTCACCTGGGGTGGAAGGAACCTGCTCCTTGGTGGAGCTCCTGCAGGTTTGGTCGGGTTACCCCAGGGGCATTTGAGTCTGAGCTGGGTCTGAGCAGAGACAAGGTGACCCCCTCCTTGGCTGGAACTTCCAAGGGTTACATGGGAGCAAGCAGAATGGAGGTGAAGGCCACCTCTCCATGTGAAGGTGCTGTGTATAACTCCTGCTGTGGCTGTCTGTCCCCTCTCAGCAGCCTGCCTGTGTTGTGAGGGGTAAGCATCTGGATTACAGTCAAGGCTGCCTGTCCCACACTGTCACCCTGCCTTCAGTCCTGAGGACCGATGCGTGGGACAATGGAGTGCAGGTCTTTCCAGCGACCACTGAGTGTGCTGAGCCTGACTTTATATGGGAATCACAAGCTTGTCCATGGAGGCACAAATGGCTTCACTGCTGCAGCATCTTGCATGATAACAGGCAGTGTGTTGAGGGACTGTCTGAATTGCTGCAACATCTGAGAAATGAGAGTGAATTAATGAAGGTGCTGCATCACTCCAGTTTCTCAGCAATGAGGCCAGTGCTTTGTAGATGTCTGTCTGTCATTGCTTCACCTCCTCATGTATATAAAATAGAAAACACAATGGAACAGAAGTAAGGAGTAACTGGAAGAAACCTGCCCAGTGTTATGGAAACAAAATCTCAGCATAAAGCAAACATTCAGCAGCTGCCATGAAACCAGAAATAAAATAAATCATGTGAACAGTAAAGTCAAAACTGCTTCTTTGACAGACTCCCCTGCTTCTGTGGATATGTTAGGGCAGGGTGGGCTAAGTCATATTTGCAGTAGACAATCAGCTCATTTGGCCAAAAAAGTAAATGTTGGAATGTATGCTCCACATGGGCTAGTTATTACTAAGGAAAGGTTAAGAAATGGTAATTTAGTCCAAGATTGGTATAGGGAAGTTATACATTTTGGTCAGAAAAATAAGGAGATCATATACTCCTTGGAAGAGAAGAATCTAAATGGGTTGAGTGTGTTACGGAAAAAGGAAATATAATCAAGGTGATTCTCTCTTTTCCCATTTCTCAGCAGAAACTGAAGACTATCCGTTTTAAAAGAGTAGTAGCGTAATAGGAATGTCGCTGGACCAGTACCTCGGAGATCCAGACTAAAGCTCTAGGGAATTGGATGCAAATGCAGCCATTGCAGATAATGGAATATAAACCCTGTCAACAAATCTGGAAGACAAAGCCAGCCTCAGTAACGGTGACCATGAAACTACCGTCAATTGTCGTAAAAGCCCATCAGGTTTAATCCTTTAGGAAGTGAAATTTGCCATCCTTACCTGGTCTAACCTACTTGTGAAACCACAGCAATATGGCTAATTCTTAACTGGCCTCTGAAATGGCCTGTCGAGTCACTCAGTTCAAGAGCAATTAAGGACAGGTAAATAAATGCTAGCCCAATCAGTAACGTGCATGTCCAATGAAAGAAAATATATTTTAACACTTGCATCCTGTAATAGTCAGGATCAGGCTAATGGAAGGTTTTCTTTTAAATATTACAAGAAACAAAAATGTTTACTATGCAATGTCTGATTAAATATGCAAACACACCCATACTCTCTCATACAGATATACATACACCCAAGAAAAGATTGTGATCACAAAAGTAGCATGTATTTATGTCGTTAGTTAAAAATCACACAGCAACAGGTTATAATCCAACAGGTTTATTTGGAAGCACTAGATTTCAGAATGCTGCTCCTTCATCAGGTGGTCGTGGAGAATAAGATTGCAAGACTCAGAATTTATAGCAAAAGTTTCCAGTATGATGCATTGTACTTATGTCATAAGAGTTTTAAAGTTCTCTGTCACACTTGTACTTTCCTGGGATGGAGTTTTGAAGATGAATCTGGCCTGTAAACCTTTTAATCCATTGAAGAAATGAGTATTGAGGTTCTTGCTCCATTCTGGTTGAAGTGAAATCAAAGTGCCATAGTGAAATCCTGGTTTGGTTCCTCAAATGGAAGAAACAATGCCAATCCAGTGTCTCTACCAACTGAGAGGTTTTAAGCAGGGTCTTGTCTTTTGGTGATCTGAATATTTCTCCCTTTCTGCTTCAAAAATGAGCCTTGCTTACGCCACTTATTTAAAAAGTTCCATGCTTCCAGCAGTGGGGGAAGAGAAGCAGAACATGACTCACAAATATAGGAAAACTGCACTGGGGCATTTGACAAATCAATGCCAAGTTAAAACAACCCCATTTTTACTAGAACAAGGGCCTTAGGCCACACTGTGGGTTGTGGTGGGAGTTCCTGCATTCACAATTTTAGTGACAGCTCAAAGAGTAAACATATAATTAGCTGTTATTGTTATAGGTTTATGAATAGACATTTGATTTATAAGGGATTAGGCTCATGAGAAGGTTTCAAAATTTTGAACAAGCTTTTATGAATGGAGTTTTTGTTTAATATTGTGAAGGCTGTAATAAATATTTCACCTCCTGGTTCCTGAAGTCTTTTCATGGTGGATACTGGGTGAATTGGCAAAGATGGCATAAGGGCCAAGATGTTGGGAGACATCAGTTGGCAAAGAGTTGTAAGGAGGTGTGGAAGCTTGAGGTGCCAGGAAATGCATGAGGAGCCATGGAGGATGGGCATGAAAATTTTATGGGTAGTGATGGTTTGTGAAGGATGAAGGGTAGAGGGCCTAAAATTCAGCTAAATGGCTGACACATTTTGCATATATTTTGGACCCTGAATCTAACTCAGTCAAAGCAGCCTTTGAAACATGTGCTGATACATGTCTGCTCCATACCCTAGCCATCTAAACAACTTGGTCCTCAAATACCCTCCCACCACACCTCAAGAATGAAGATAATGTGTATTAGAAAAAAGGAGAAAACACGTTTGTAGATATCATTCACAAATGTCCTCCTTTTCAAATACGTAAGTGGATGATAGCCATTCTGTGGTATAACAGCCCCCTCTACTGGATTCTTTGAGTATAAGATGGCATACAAAATTAATCAGAGAATGCTATGAATGGTCATGGGTCAGTTGACTAGGTTTACAGTATATTGTTTCATTATATTTAATTAAGTCATTTAGTGTTAGGTTTACCCATGTTTGGTGACTCACAACTTGCTGTTGAAACATTTCTGGTATCCATAGCAGAGATCTGAATTTCCTGTTGTGATTCCCTAGTAGGCATTTGGTGAGAACCCATGAGGTGATGGCACGACATCAGGAAAACTAAAGGGAAAATCAGAAGTCAGTTTTGTTAATGAGTGTAACAGCATAGTACCTTCTGTCATCATATAGCAGTAAACCTGAGATTGGAACCTTGGTTTGTAGAGGACCAGAAATGGAAAATCATAACCTACAGCTCAGCACACTTGCGGTCCAGTGATTTACAAGGTCACAATATATGCCAAGAACGTTGATATAATCTGATACATTATCTTTCTCCACAACAAATCAGACTGACTTTGCTGTATTTTGTCATTTTGAACATTTTCAGCACAAAGGTAAAGTGAAATATAAAGGATTAAACTACTTGTTTGTTACAAAACTAACTTAAATTTACAGATTGCGATTCGGTGCCAGTGCTACCCATTACAAAGCAGTTTGCAAAATATGACAACATATTTCTAAGATTGCAGTCCATTCAGTTTCACAGAATCCTGAGCAGGGCTCCATATGTAGACACAGCTTTTACAGAGTACAGAAAGACCTGCATTGCACCGACAGATATAGAGAGGTGGATGTGACAGCACAGTTGTCTTGTTCTTTAGTTATTATAAAACATAAAAAATGCACTCAAAAATTTAAAACATGTTCAGAAAGTAAGGTGCAGACTAAGATTGTTGAGAACACGAATATTCTAAAGGCAAGAAGGAAATGTAATTTTTATGAAATGAAATGACATCTTCACTTTTCACTACCTCACTGTAACTTGATTGACAGAATTGTATAACTTCGATAGAATCTGTCTGGTTGCAATTCTAATAACTTCCAATGCATCAGACTATTGCTCAGTCAGAGTAAACAAAAATTCTGGTCACTGAGCATATCTTAGTGCACGAGTCAAGAGTGTGGTGCTGGAACAGCACAGCAGGTCAGACAGCATCCAATGAGCAGAAGAAGTGATGGTTTGGATAAAAGCCCTTCATTAGGAATGAGGCTGGGAGCTGATGGGGTTAGAGAGATAAATGGGAGGGGGATAGGGCTGGGGGGGAACATAGCTGACAATGCGATAGGTGGATGAAGGTGGGGGTAATGGTGATAGGTCAGAGACGAGGGTGGAGTGGACGGGTTGGAAGGAAAATGGACAGGTAGGGCAGGTCATGACGGTGGTGCTGAGTTGGAAGGTTGGCTCTGGGATAAGGTGAGGGAGGGGAAATGAGGAAACTGGTGAAATTCATCTTAGTGCACATCAACTGTTTAATACTTCTTCATGTTCTGGGCTTCTATTTATTCAGTGAAGCTGAGTTAATACCAAGCATAGAATTACATATAATATGAAGGATAGAAATAAGCTAAAAAGCCCAACTTATCTGTGCCAGTGTTTATGCTTCATACAAACCTTCTCTCACCCTTTTTATCTCATCCTATCCTCATTATACCTTTCTGGCCCTTCTGTTTATCCAACTTCCCTTAATTGCATCCTATACCTTTGACCTCAACTATTCCTTGTGGTGGCAAGTTTTCGTTCTAACTATTATCAAGTAAATTCATTTCTTGTCCATTGGTTTCTTGATGTCTATCTTACACTAAGGTTTCATGGAAGAAGCTTTGGCAAGTTGTTCCAGTGCAACTTTTATCTGAGACTAACTGCAGACACAACGAATTGAGGATGGCAGGTGTAAATGTTTCAACTAGTGGATACGGTGCCAATTAAGCAGGTTGGGTTGTCAAATTTTTACACATTTTGCAAGTTTACTTGGGCTGCTGTACTCTTGGCTGGGCAGCTGGATTGTGATGCAGAGTGATGACAAAGGTATGGGTTCAATTCCCACTCAGGTCAAGGTTATTATAAAGGAATCTCCTTCTCAATCTCACTCCTTGCCTGAGGCATGGTGATGCTCAGGTAAAACTACAGCCAGTCATTTCTCTCTAATGAGAGGAACCCTACAGAGGTCTGGTCGAACTATGGCGACTTTACCTTGACACTATTATGTCCATCCTCTAATTTTGCTTTGACCACAAACTGATAAATTGCTGTAATTCCCAAGTTCAAATCGTTTCATAAATGGTTAACGGCAGTAGTCCAGTGCCAACTCTTGTGGAATACCATTTTCTTCCTTTTATCAGTTTCAGTAATTACTCTTGAGCACAGCTCTCTGTTTCTTGTTTTGTAGCCAACCTGCTATTCATTCTGCTGATGGTCCAGTCATGCTGATTTTCAATCTGACAGATAAACACTTGACTGCCAGGAGGCATCCTGGGCTCACACAACACAGCTTTCCTGATCTAATTTCTAATCTTTCATTGTCACTCTTCTCATCCATATGAGTTATTGGCCAATGCAAAATCCTACAAAGGATTTTTTTTTAAAACAGATAATTTGTTTAATTCAGACCTTGATGTATTAACTGGCAAGAAAAACATTCTGTTGCCTACAGATGTTGAGTAGTCTTGTACAGTCTGTCAAACATGATGGATCGCCTAACCAATGGCCTTCTTACTTCAATCATTGATGCCACATTTAATATTTTTATATAAGTAGGATTACATTTGTTACTATTTATAATAACACAATAATTAAAATCTAATTTAAGTTGCAGTTTAAGATACAACATACATTCCTATCATAGCATATTTTACAATTTGGTCACGGATGAGTAATTACTTTTGGATAGGGAAGATTATCATCAGAATTATATTGTTCCCCTCAAATGTACCTGATCCCTTCATCATCAGAATGATATTTGTGCTCCAGCAAATGTTGTTTTTCAAACTTCTTTCTTTCATTTGATTATTGCTGAGACCAGCATTATTTTTGTTTTTATTTTTTCTCATTTTTGGTTTGGTACTGTGAGTCGCAGATAGGAATTGAACTTTGAACAGCAGTTTATTTTCAGAAAAAGGAGGGAGAACAAAAGACTGGTGTTTACTGTTGGGAACTGGCTTGGAAAGATAATGCAGATTAATTACTGCTCTAAGAGCACCATAGATGATTTGGAACTGAGATGTTATGTTCAGGGACTGGCAGTTGGTTGGATGTTGAACTGAGTAAATCAAGGGAGGACCACTGATGGCTAGCCAACTACAGAGAGTTGAATAAGAAAATAAAAACAGTGAACTGACTCTGACTGGAGTTTATTTGTGACAGGTAGTTTTGTTTTAGAGGTTCCCAGATTGGGAAGCTGTATTTTGGGTTTTGCTTTCCATAATTATTTTCTAATTATTGACTTGTTGAATGCTCTGAGAAAAGAATCCCAGTTGTAAGAAATCAGTAAATGTCTCCAGTGGGCAGCCAAAATTGTTTGCATCGAACAGTGACTTTGGAATTCAAGCGATACGCAGTCCTACATGCTGGTAGTTATTCATGTATATATACCCAATAAATGATCCTCTTATATAATTCAATTATGGTGGTGTTTAGTGTATGTATATTAAATTACAATAGGAAAGAATCTCATCTCATGAATGCTGATATGGTCATGTTTGATTTTCAGGGGCATGCCATATTGTATAAGGCAGTTACTACCTGAAAGGAGTAAGGATACAATGAGATAAGCTCCACCTTAGGTTGTAAAAGGCTAGGCCTGGAAGATTCTTAACAGTGTCCTAGTTCATTTCCAGTTAGTACTGAGTCCTTGTAGCTGACAATACCTACAAGGCCTGACCTGTATCTAGCTATTAAATACTTTATAATAAACAGAATAAATATGTTTGTAATAAATAGAAAATAGAAGCAGGAGTCGGCCAGTCAGCCCTTCCAGCATGCTCTACCATTCAATATCATCCAACTCAGGACCCTGTTCCAATTTTCTCCCCATTTTAACCCTAAGAACTATATTTAAATCCTTCATGAAAACATTCACTGTTTTGGCCTTACCCTCAGGCAGAAATCCCAGAAATTCACCACTTTCTGGATGAAGACATTTCTCCTCTTCTGAGTCCTAAATAATTTATCCTATATCCTTAAACTGTGACTACTGGTTCTGAATATCCTGGTCATCGGGAGCTGACTTCCTGTGTTTACTCTATCTAGTCCTGTTCGGATTTAATAGGTTTCGATGAGATCACACCTCAGTCTTCTAAGCGCTAGTGAATAGTCATAACTGATCTATTCTCTCTTCATACATCAGTCCTGCTATCCCAGAAACCTGTTCTGTTTATCAATTATGAGTCACAATTCTGCCAAGGACTTTGTGTGGACATGCTCCCTCATTTGGTATCAGAACCTTAGATTAATACCAGGAAGTGAATCCACTCAAGACATCTCAGGATGGTTCTGGTGGACACAATCACAACAGACAGCATGGTATCTGTATCTGAAAATAAACCACACTTACAGTGATGGGGCATTCTTCTATATGCAACATTGCACCATATGACCTGCACTAAGTACCCTCCTGATAATGGTGTCTACTTGGGCCTCCTAGCCGCTGTCAGTAAGACAGTGAAACTGTTATCCTGGTATCATACCACCCAATGCCAGGACAGCTAACAGACCATCCAGGACCAGGCAACAAATTTATATATAATTTTTCCAAGTACTAAGCATCAAGATAAGCCCTGGACTAAAGAGCCATGCAAGGCACCCAAATTGCAAGTAAAGGTTATTTTTTATGTTTCTATTTGCAGGACACAAGGAGGTGCAACTGAAGCTGCAGACAAAGGAAGCTCTGCACAACACATTCTGCCAACTTGGGCTGGGATTGCTTAGTCCGTCCCAGCTTTGAGAATGGCAGTAGGCTGTCTGCTCAGCAGGCCAAAGTGCCTGAGCATCAATAACACAAAAGCAAAATACTGCACATGCTGAAAACTGAATTTGGACAGAACAGATAATGCTGAAAATACTCAGCAGGTCAGGGAGCAGCTGCAGGGAGAAAAAGAGAATTAATATCTCAGCTCTGTGATCTTTCACTGGCTGGAGTGTAATGCCCACGAGTGTGAGTTGGAAACTGAATGAGCATTTAACTGAGGGGAGGGTGTGGGACCCTAACTCATCCCCACTTTTGAACAAATCAGTATGTCTCTTGGACAGCTTTTCCAATGGGATGCTAATTGAAGCCCTTCACTGGGCAATTAGTGCCACTCTCCAGAGTGTCGTGCTGGAAAAGCACAGCAGATCAGGCAGCATCTAGGAGCAGGAGGGTCGATGTTTTGGGCATAAGCCCTTCATCAGGAATGAGGCTTATGGGTGGGGGCTGAGAGTTTAATGGAGGGGGGTGTGGGGCTGGAAGCAAGATAAAGCAGAGGGAGTACAACACACAGCCCTCCACTCCCTCCCCTACAACACACAGCCCTCCACTCCCTCCCCTACAACACTCAGCCCTCCACTCCCTCCCCTACAACACACAGCCCTCCACTCCCTCCCCTACAACACACAGCCCTCTACTCCCACTCCTACAATACTCAGCCATCCACTCCCTCCAACACATAGCCCTCCATTCCCTCCCCTACAACACACCGCCCTCCACTCCCTCCCCTACAATACACAGCCCTTCACTCTCTCCCCACAACACACAGCCCTCTACTCCCACTCCTACAATACTCAGCCATCCACTCCCTCCCCTACAATACACAGCCCTTCACTCTCTCCCCACAACACACAGCCCTCCACTCCTTCCTCTTCAACAAACAGCCCTCCACTCCCTCCCCTACAATACACAGCCCTCCATTCCCTCCCCTACAACACACAGCCCTCCACTCCCTTCCCTACAATACACGGCCCTCCATTCCCTCCCCTACAACACACAGCCCTCCACTCCCTCCCCAACCTCACCATCAAACCCGCAGACAAGGGGTGGGAGCAGGAGTAGTGTGGCACACCGACCTCTACACCACTGAGGCCATGCACCAACTCACAGACACCTCCTCCTACTACTCCCTTGATCATGATCTCACCTCCCATCATCAAACCATCATCCCCCACACCATCCACAATGTCACCATCTGTGGGGATCTCCAATCCACAGTCTCCAACCTCATTGTCCCCACACCACCCAGTTCTACCTCTTACCCAAGTTCACAAACCTGACGGCCATGGTCGAACCATTGTCTCAGCCTTCTCCTGTCCCACTGAACTCATATCTTCCTACCTCGATATCATCCTGTCCCCCGTAGTTCAGGATCTCCCTACCTACGTTCGTGACATCACCCATGCCCTTCACCCCCTCCAAGATTTTCGTTTCCCCGGCCTCCAACGCCTCACCTTCACATGGACATCCAGTCCCCGTGCACATCCATCCATCATGATGAAGGTCTCCAAGCCCTCCGTTTCTTCCTCTCATGTCGACCCAAGAAATACCTTCCACCAACAGCCTCATCCGCCTGGCTGAACTGGTTCTCATTCTCAACAACTTCTCCTTCCAATCCTCCCACTTCCTCCAAACCAAAGGGGTTGCCATTGGCATCCACATGGGCCCAAGCTATGCCAGCCTCTTTGTCAGGTACATGGAACAGTCCATCTTCCGCTACATGGAGGACTGTAACAGCGCTGCCTCATGCTCCCACGAGCAGGTTGGACAGTTCATCAACTTCACCAACACCTTTAACCCCGACCTCAAAATCACCTGAACCATCTCGACACCTCCCTCCCCTTCCTGGACCTTTCCATCTCCGTCTCTGACAACCGACTAACTGCAGACATCTACTACAAGCTCACGGACTCCCGCAGCTACCTAGACTACACCTCCTCCCACCCTACTTCTTGTAAAAACACAATCCCTTATTCCCAATTCCTCCACCTCCATCGCATCTGTTGCCAGGATGACCAATTCCACCTCAAAAAGTCCTAGATGGCCTCCTTCTTCCATGATTGCAACTTCCCATCCGTGGATGATGTCCTCCAGCGCATCTCCTCCACTCCACGCACTGCCGCCCTTGAACCCCACTCCTCCCAATGCTGCAAGGACGGAACCCCCCTCGTCCTTTCCTTCCACCCCACCAACTTCTGCATACATCACTCCATCCTCTGTCACTTCCGCCATCTCCAAACGGACCCCACCACCAAAGATATATTTCCCTCCTCACCCCTATCAGCATTCCAGAGAGATCATTCCCTCATCAGGTCCACACCCCCACACCCCACTCCTGGCACCTTTCCCTGCAACCCAAAGAAGTGCAAAACCCTCACCTCCATCCAAGGCCCCAAGGGATCCTTCCACATTGTCAGAAATTTACCTGTACATCTACCAATGGCATCTACTGCATCCATTACACCCGATGTGGTCTCCTCTACATCAGGGAGACAGGACACTTTCTTGTGGATTGTTTCAAGAACATCTCTAGGACACCTGCACCCACCAATACCGCCCCATGGCTGAACATTTCAACTTCCCCTCCCACTCTGTCAAGAACACAGGTCTTGGGCCTGCTCCACCACCAAACCGTTACCGCCCGACGCCTGGAGGAAGAACACCTCATATTCTGCCTTGGGACCCTGCAACCAAACAGGATAAGTGTGGATTTCAACAGCTTCCTTATTTCCCCTCCTCCCACCTTATTCCAGTCCCAAGCTTTCAACTTGGCACCACCCTCCGGACGTGTCCATCACTCATCCTTCTGACTTATCACCTTCTCCCTTAGCTTCATCCTCCTATCGCTTTCTCAGCTACCTACCCCCCAACCCCACAGCCTCCCATTTATCTCTCAGGCCCTTTATTCCTATTGTAGGGCTTATTCTCAAAACATCAACTCTCCTGCTCCTCGGATGCTGCCTGACCTGCTGTGCTTTTCCAACACCACACTCTCGGCTCAGGTTTCTCATCATGCCAAGGTAAGTTTGAGGAGGGAAATTAAAAAACTGTGTAGGGCAGGAGCATACCACCATCCACAGTTTGTTCACCAACACCAGATACAGAAAGCTTTCTTACAGCCGGCTTCTTAATACTGAGACCCAGCTCTGCATTGTTGGCGTGGTAGCCAGGAGATGTCTTCACTGACCTTCACAACTCACATGAAGTCATCAGATTTCTTGTGATATAGAAGCCAGGTCTTTGGAACCAGCCTCTGAAAGTTGCCCTTTCTGGTCAGTTTTGCATGTTTCTAGAACCAACCACTGTTAGCTAATGGTTGGGATAGAGTGCTGCCACTAATCCTCCTTATTATAAGGTTATAAGAACAAGGAGCAGGATTAGACAATTCAGTCCCTCGAGCCAGCTCTGCTCATTGATATAATCATGATTGATCTCACCTCTGTCTCTACTCCACTTTCTTTCCCTCTTGCCTTAATCTTTCAACCCCATCATAAATTAGAAATTTGTCTATCACCTTGTGAATTTTAAGGATTCACAATTCTTTGAGAGAAATAATTTCTCCTCATCTCTGTTTTAAATCTGCACTCCCTACTGAGTCACAGAAACTGCTTGGTTAACAGGAGTATAGGATGAAACACTAAGTGGGCCCTAACAAGAAGGGGCATATGCCTTAACAACAAGATGCAATTTATTTTATGATAGAAATAGGTACAAATAACGTTAGCTAGCTCCACATAATTACTAAGACTAATGGGAGCAGGGGATGAATCACTTGATTCCATCAGGATCTCGAACCTGATTTTCCAACCAAAGCTGTGTGACATCTTCAAATTGGGAGGAGTGTAACCATTAACCTTTCAATGTCATTACCTTAGACAACAATCAGATGCTCCTCTTTCCTTCACAGAGTAGTCCTGAGGACCTCCTTGCCCTAATGGAACCATGGTGTTTCTCCTCCTGCTCATCTCCATAGTTAGTCATAGAATCCCTACAGTGTGGAAACAGGCCATTCCACCCAACAGGTCCACGGCAACCCTCTGAAGAGCATCCCACCCAGGTTCATTCCCACACCCTTTGCCTGTAACCCTACATTTCACGTGGCTAATGCGCCTAACTTACACATCCATGAACACAATGGGCAATTTGACATGGCCGATTTACCTGCACATTCTTGGACTATGGGAGGAATCTGGAGCACCTGGCAGAAACCCATGGAGACACAAGGAGAATGTGCAAACTCCATACAGACAATTGCCCGAAACTGGAATTAAACTGGGTCGTTGGCACTGTGAGGCAGCAGTGTTAACCACTGAGCCACTGTGCCACTATCAGTGAAGCTAATGCTTACAGCACTGCAACTATCTTTGTCTGACCTTGTGCTCCATTTTTCTTTTTTTAGGTTCAAGGAATGAAACTCAGTATTATATTCACCCCTATCTTCCCTTTAAGAGGAGCTGTCCAGGTTTAGAGAGTGTAAGTTCATTATACAATGTGTCCTCATTACAATACTATTTGCATCCCTGCAGAGCACAGGCACAGCCAACAGTGGCAGAGAGTCAACTAGCAGCATGGAATCCTCTCAGCCGCATGTTACATTCCTGGTAATGAAGTGAGGGCACCAAGTTTGCATACTATCCACAGCCAGAGAATCAAATAAATGTGTTCAGAATCGTGAGCTTTGTGTTCAAAAAAAGGCAAATTTCAAATCTAATTATTTACAGAACAGAATAGAAGCTGAATACTGAAATGGAAAGAATATCTCAGGTAATCTGAAATGATAGATTCATTTTCAATATAAAATCAACAAACATTTAGGTTCTCTGAAGAGCAATGAAAGGAGCGCCATCGTGTGGATTAGATATTGTGTACAGCCCATGAATGATAAACTACAAAAGCAACATGTAAATAATGAGAATTACTGTAGCATCACCACGGAAGGATATGGCCAAAGTATTATCATGGAATCTGATGAACATTGCCAACGTTTTACCACAAAAAAGCTATTATAAAACATAGATTTTAAATTCAATTTTAATTGCTTTCTCTGTTTAGAATGTATTGGAAAATTGGAGGTTGAGCAAGGAACATAGCAATATTAATTTCGGCTTTATCATTGCAGCATATGGAAATGAGAGTTAGCTCTTGTTTGAATTCACTAAAATATCTCAGAAGATGAATTCAGCATTTTACAAGCTGTCATCCAGCAGAACGATAAAATTAAACTCCATTTTCAATACATTGCTACTGAGAGAAATACCACAAACATCAACATCTGACAAGTTGATTTATTTTAGAAGCAGGAAATAAAACTTGTTGAAAAAATGCTTTATTGATGAAAGAACAAAAGCAGCAACTTGCACACCATACTGTCTTGGGCATGTCCTAAAGTTCTCCCCCATGGGTAAGAACAAGGAGGTAGTCTTGTTAAATTCATCCCAGCCAGACTGGGGCTTGAACTCTGTTGAATCTGCTCCACAGCATCTAACTGAGCTAACAGCACTCCTGGACAAGGAGTCTGAGTTTCGGTGGCAAACACTCTTGCAAACATGTTGAAGCCTGGAGCTATGAATAAAGATGATCAAGGTTCCAATTTTTATACCATCGTGTCGCTGACCAGAAATTTCTTCCACTCTCAACACATCTCTTTGGCATTTGTTGGACGGATTTTCAACTTTACACATTTGTTTGGCACATAAACATGTTTCCTCAGCTATTGTGTCCTTGAATGGATTCAAACCAAAGTGCTGGCTGCATGGCAGCATCAGTGGAGAGAGAAACAAAATTAATGTTTCCAGTCCAATATGACTCTTCTTTGGAACTGAAGCGAGGTGGCAAAGCTATTGGTTTTATATCGTAGCGTACTGTTTATCTACTGTACAGTAGGTTGGAAGGATTAAAGATAATAAGTGTTAGAGAATAAAACACAAAGGGAGAGGTAAAATGTTGTTTGAGATTCCTGCTGCCTGCCAAAGCAAAATCAGTTACCATTTTAAATTTTGGACATAGCACCTTACAATCTACAAGAAGATTTAAACGTCTTTTCAAGAAACGTTTCCACACTGCAAATAGTTCGAGTGTAGAAATGTGGTGGAGGCAGGTTCAACTTGAGGCATTCAAGACCACGTTGGTTGTGTATCTGGACAGAAATGGTGTACAGGAATATAGGAAAAGGCAAGAGATTGGCATTAGGTAATTGAATCAATAGAGGCAAGATAATTCTGTGCTGTGATAATTCTGTGATTCAGTAAAGACTGCAATCGAAAATACTCTCCATGGGAGATGTAATTAACATAGTGCTACATTCAATGAACCCATATGCACCATTATAAAAGAAGAAATATGTTGAAACCAGCAGTAGAAGATTAAACCCCATAAAGAGAACAAATTAGGCCCGCAATCATTATATAATTCCAAGAGAAAAATGGTGCATTGGGTAAATTATTCTACCAAATTGCATAATTTAGAAAGTAAATGTCTTTAGAATAATACTTGATCTATGTGATTTTTTTGTCTAGTTTCAATCACCCTGGAGGAATGGAGAGGCAGTTTCCCTTTTTTTATTCCTATTGGTGCAGTTTTATTGCCTCTCCCAGGGAACCCCATGGCTGCAGTTGGGGGAAGTGGGCATGATGTAATTCCTTATTCTGGTGTAGAGCAGGCTTGATTCACAAGCAGGTCTTTTCACTTCTGTCAATTTCATACCCACATTAGTCAGCATGGGAATTTATAAATGAGACACATGTTATTAGCATAACCTCAGCAAGACCAGTGAAAATGGCTTTAGTCATTATTCTTTTAATGCTGACTCCTTATGGGCTCTGCATTATGATTATGGTGCCTTCAATTAGTCTCAAAAATCAATGTATTCAGTTAGTCCCAGCTGAATAAAAAAGCACTTCAGCAGCATGTTTCCTTTAAATCTTTTAGCAGCAAAATCAAAAGCATAATAGCTTCATTCTATTACTAAATTGTATTCAATTCTTGATGCTATTCTCTGTTCATATCAATTTTAAAAGATAATGTCAAGACATTCCAAACAAGACATTCCAAAACACTTCCAATTAATGAAGTTCTTTTGAAACATAGCCACTGTTGTTACGTACGAAACATTGAGAGGACGTTGCCCCTCATGGAAGACTCGAGGACCAGAGGGCATAATCTCAGAATAAAAGGAGCACCAATTTAAAACTGAGATGAGGAAGAATTTCTTCTCTCAGAGGATTGAGAGTCTTTGGAACTCCTTGTCACAGAGAGCTGTATATGTTTAAGGCTGCAACAGACAGATTCTTAATCAGTATAGCAATCAAGGGTTATAGAGAGAGGGTCAGAAAGTGGACATGAGGGATGTCAGATCAGCTATGATCCCACTGAATGGCTCTAGGGGCTGAATGGCCTACTCCTGTGCCTATTTCTCATGATTTTATGAAAATCCAGCCGACAATTCACATAGATTGTGAGATATAAAATTGAACTTTAGGTTTTCTATTTGCACTCCCATAAAGAAAATCAGGAAGTCAGCCCTGACCAGCTCATGGCAACCCGCAGCCATAAGGCACTTTGGAATTCATCAAGAGATTTGCCTAAAGAATTGTAAATACATTGAAATACTTGTACAGTGGAGTAGGGCACAGAAAGCCATACAATTTTTCAGAAATCATTGAACACTGCAATTAAGGGGTTGTGGGTCTTTTTTTCAGAATGAGGAGCTAAGAAATCTGGATGAATATTCTTATTTCAGGATATACATACACATTGGCTGAAAAGGTAGCGATGGAATTATGCCAGAAAATTTAAAAGTGAAAAAATAAAAAATTATTAAAGTTTCAATGGGCAATTCATCTGTGTCTGAAGCTCTTCCCAAAAATCTCTTAAATATCAGAGATCTTGGATGATTCCAACTAACTTAGGGTTAATGATCACATAGGAAGTTTGAGGGGACTAAAAACTTGTTCCAATTCCTAGGTAACCATTAAACTGAAGCTCCAACTCACCACTGAACACCCCTCACCCATGAACGCCCTGTACCCAAACTGTAACTGATACCCACTTAACCTAATACCTTTCCACTCCTGACTTGACACCACACCCCTTGCCCAGCCCCACCAGACTTGACATACCCTCATTCTCTGACCTGACTGCACCTGCCAGCTGGCATGTTCCTTCCTCGTGCCCTTCCAACCACAGTACCCATCACTCTTTCAGGCCATTAGATCAATAGGTTCCCTCTCCTCTCTCCCCCTACCATATCCCAGACCAGTCCGCCATCAGATCTGATCAGACTTCCCATGACGTCATGAAAGTCTGCTTCTATTGGAAAGTAAAGGGAAGGCATGAAAAAGTACTTGCCAGTAAAATCTAGGAAAGCCCACTGATATTTTATAAAAACACTATGAACAACAGGACAACTGAATTATAATTAAGTTATAAACCCAAAAGGTAATCGGTGTATGGTGGTACAGGAGGTGAAAATAATCCTTAATTAATACTTTGCACCTGTTTTCACAGAGAAGGACAAAGCATTCCTTGCAGTTAAGGAGTGAAATATTAGATGGCATACACATCGTGAAGAAGGATATATTAAAGTGTTTGGCATGCTAGAATGTGGGTAAGTAACTACCTCAGGTTAATGCATTGCAGAGTGCAAAGAAAGAACAGGGAAGGAAATAGGAGAAACTTGAACCATCACTTTCCAATCCTCCCGAGCTACAGGTGTGACTCCAGAGGACTGCAACAATGTAGCGTTGTTTAGAAAAGCACAAATCAACTAGTTACTGACCTGTCAACCAAAACGCGGTGGTGGGAAAATCTGACAAAGAGAGTGTAAATCCTCTTTAGAAATACACAGCAGGGATTTGTTCAGGTAATGTCATGTCTAAATAACTTGGTTGCATTTTTAATGAGGGTAACAAAGAAAATCAATGAGTGGGATATTTGATGCTGCCTACATGGATCTTGGTCAGTCTGTTGGCAGGTTCCCACCTGGCAGGCCAGTCAGAAAATTTAAAAAAACATGGGATCCAATGGAAAGTTATATCCAAATTTGGCACACTGGCAGGAAGCAAATGGTTAATAGGTCTTCTGTCAGTGAAACGCTGTTTTTATAAGATTTCCACAGGTTTCAACAGTGGGTCCTTAGAGTTCATGGTATATATGAATGACAAACTTAAATGTAGAGACCATGATCAAATAATTTGCAGAATTGATATGAAATAGGTCATATGACTGACAGTGAAGCAAGCTGTAGATTGCAGGAAAATATCAATGGACTGGTCAGGTGGGCAGTAAAATGGCAAAAAAAAATCAATCTGGAAAAGTGTTCGGTAATGCTTTTCAGAAGGAAAGAGGAGGAAATACACAACAAATGGTAGGATACTGGGAAGTATCGAGGAGCAAAGGGACCTTGGAGTGCACATTCACAAATCCCTGAAATTAGCAGGAGAGCTACTCAAGGTGGCCATAAGTAATTTACGCAATATCCTTTATTAGCTGAGGCACTTAATAAAGGGGCATGTTACAAACTGTAAAATAAAGCATCAGTTAGAGCACAGCTAGAGAAATGCGTCTGCTTCTAGTCAATATCATACATGATCGCACTATCAGAGGAAATCAATTTTGACAGGACGCCTCCAGAAATTGAGAATTTTTTTATTCTGAGAAATGATTAGGTCGGCTGGGATAGTTTTCTTTGGAACAGAAGAGGCAGGACCATATACAATTATGGGGATCCTAGATAGCCTGGATAGGAAGGTGCTAGTTTCATTAACAGAAAGGTAAATTACAATATTTAAAGGACCTGGTGAATGTTAGTGAGGAATTGGGAGATAATCGTTTTCATTCAGAGGCTGATGGTTGGGAGTCTGGGCCACATTGTTTGACAGGGTAACAGAGGCAAAAATCTTCATCACATTCAAAAAAAAATATTTGATTTGCTGTAGTCTACAAGGCTATCTACTAAGAGCTGGAGGGTGGAAGAATTACACAGAATAGCATTTTTCTTTGGTAGGTAGGGATACAATGAGCTGAATGTGACCTTGTATGGTCTTTAGTTCGAATTTTTTTTCTATGTTTCTGTATTTTTAAAGACTTCTATTTACCTAACAAAGTTTATGTGTGACAAGCTCCTAATATGTTTCACAGGTATGTTATCAATCACAATTTCACAGTGCCACTTAAAAATATAGAAGGGCAGATGCCAACAGAATGGAGAAAGAGCAAGGTTTTAAGGGGCAGTTTAAAAGAAGAAAGAAACATTTGGTTAGGGGTGAGAGCATGGTGATGGTGGGTAGGGGAGATCTCAAAAAGTGCTGCTATAGATAGAAATCATCAGGTCATCCAAAACCAGCAGTTGTGTGTTTCTTGGATTTCAGGAATGGGAAACGTCAGGCAGAAACTAGTCAGGCGCTGAAGTTGAAACATAAGTACAACTACTTGAAAAGCAAAAAACTACAGATAGTGGAAATCTGAAATAAAAACAGTAAATGCTGGAAGTACTAAGCAGGTTAGGCAGCATCTCTGAATAGAAAACCAAATTAACAGCCCAGGCCAATGACATTTCACCAGAACCAGCAGCCTAGTCACAGGCTCAGATAGAGAACAACAGTTGTTGATAAATTGGTCAAAGTTAATTTAAAGCTTAAGCAATGGAGCATGCAACACATCAAAGATAAAGGGCCAGATTTTCCCCTTCTGATATTGAGTAAACCAGTGTCAGGAAGCTGAAATGTAAGTCGTGTGGTGTTGCATTTTCAAAATGTCTAAACCTTTCCTGCATGATGCCATTTTTCTCAAGTTTTGAAAAAGTCTAATGTTCTTTTGAGGTGACCTTGGGATCACAGTTTAAATCTCTGCTGGAACTTCATGTTTCCCATTTCATATTATTTTGCCCACGGTGGATGGGATCCTGAACATTGTGCGAAACCCATTAGATGTCACTTTATGAACATTGCTGTAGCCTTGTAGGACTTCCGGAACCTTTCAATAAGTTTAAAAAGATGATCCAATGCACTTCCATATTTACAAAGCTTGCTTATATCTTTACGCGCCTTCCAAATCATAGAGTCAGAGAGTCATAGAGATATACAGCATGGAAACAGACATTTCGGTCCAACCCGTCCATGCCGACCAGATATCCCAACTCAATCTAATCCCACCTGCCAGCACCCGGCCCATATCCCTCCAAACCCTTCCTATTCATACACCCATCTAAATGCCTCTTAAATGTTGCAATTGTACCAGCCTCCACCGCATCCTCTGGCAGCTCATTCTATACATGCACCACCCTCTGCGTGAAAAAGTTGCCCCTTAGGTCTCTTTTATATCTTTCCCCTCTCACCCTAAACCTATGCCCTCTAGTCCTGGACTCCCCGATTCCAGGGAAAAGACTTTGTCTATTATCCTATCCATGCCCATCATAATTTTGTAAACCTCTATAAGGTCACCCCTCAGCCTCCGACCCTCCAGGGAAAACAGCCCCAGTCTGTTCAGCCTCTCCCTGTAGCACAGATCCTCCAACCCTGGCAACATCCTTGTAAATCTTTTCTGAGCCTTTTCAAGTTTCACAACATCTTTCCGATAGGAAGGAGACCAGAATTGCATACAATATTCCAACAGTGGCCTAACCAATGTCCTGTACAGCCGCAACATGACCTCCTAACTCCTGTACTCAATACTCTGACCAATAAAGGAAAGCATACCAAACGTCTTCTTCACTATCCTTTCCAAATGCAACTCCACTTTCAAGGAGCTATGAACCTGCACTCCAAGGTTTCTTTGTTCAGCAACACTCCCTAGGACCTTACCATTAAGTGTATAAGTCCTGCTAAGATTTGTTTTCCCAAAATGCAGCACCTCCCATTTATCTGAATTAAACTCCATCTGCCACTTCTCAGCCCATTGGCCCATCTAGTCCAAATCCTGTTGTAATCTGAGGTAACCCTCTTCGCTGTCCACTACACCTCCAATTTTGGTGTCATCTGCAAACTTACTAACTGTACCTCTTATGCTTGCATCCAAATCATTTATGTAAATGACAAAAAGTAGAGGACCCAGCACCGATCCTTGTGGCACTCCATTGGTCACAGGCCTCCAGTCTGAAAAACAACCCTCCACCACCACCCCCTATCTTCTAGCTTTGAGCCAGTTCTGCATCCAAATGGCTAGTTCTCCCTTTATTCCATGAGATCTAACCTTGTTAATCAGTCTCCCATGGGGAACCTTGTCGAACGCCTTACTGAAGTCCATATAGATCACATCTACTGCTCTGCCCTCATCAATCTTCTTTGATACTTCTTCAAAATGCCACAATACCCCTTTTCCCTTCTGCCCCCTACTCCTTCCATTGCCCTCATCCTCTGCCCACATGCCTTCATCCTCACTCTTCACTATCCACTACATACAGCAATGAGCCAGATAATAAGAGGTAAATCTGTGAAATGCTCTTGAAGTTGTTAAAATAAAAAAAACTTTAAAAACACTCCTGTGAAAGAAATTACTCTTTATAATTTTATCAAAGTGTCAATCAAACACAGGCATTCATTATATTAATCAATAAAATTTTAGTCCTCTGAGCATCTCTGAATCATTTCCAAATAAACAAGCAATCATTCCAAGAAAAGAAAAATGTATTACAAACTCATGAAATTGTCGTTGCTTCCAGGTCTGAGTAGTTTTGTTAGTCTTGGATTCAGTGAAGCATTCTTGGTGAGGCCATCTTGTAACTATATCAACAGAAGTAGACAAATGGCACAGGGGATATCAGGGGTACAGAGACTGAGGAGGTGAAGACTTGGTTCGGGGCTAAGATTAGATTAGATTATTTATGGTGTGGATACAGGCCCTTCGGCCCAACAAGTCCACACTGACCCTCCAAAGAACAACCCATCCAGACCCATTCCTCTCCATTTACCTGTTCACCTAAAACTACAGGCAATTTAGCATGGCAAATTCACCTAACCTGCACATTTTTTGGACTGTGGGAGGAAACCCACGCAGACACTGGGAGAATGTGCAAACTCCACACAGACGGAGGCAAGAATTGAACCTGGGTCTCTGGCGCTGTGAGGCAGCAGTGCTAACCACTGTGCCACCGTGCTGCCCATAAACTAAGAACCATCACTAAGTCTGGAACAAAATCCTAGCAACTGAGGTCTTTATAGTTAAGTTGATCCTACTTCCAGTAGGCAGTGCTCCCAACTCCCGTCTGACCCCAACTCCCGAAGATCAAAATCTCATGGGAGTTACCTACCATTTAGAAGTCAGAAGTGTAATGTTGATAAATGGCTTGACTTGTGTTCCTGAATTGAAAGGGAAAATCTGGCAAATGATGACTACTTTTTAAAGTGTAATCCAACGTGGTTCAGTACAACATCCAAGAAAGTAGAAAAATTTGAAAGTTGCATTTCTGAAAGGGAAAGCAAAAGCAGGTCTGGTTAGAAGATTGACAGTTAAGAGTTTAAACTAGCAGTAGACTTGGTCTTACAGCTAGAGTTCACCACTAATTTAGCCAGTGAAAGTGAGGAGATTAGACAACAGTTGGCAAAAGATGGCAGCAGATGGTCAATGATAGAGTTGCACAGAAAGGAGCTGCGTAGGAGCCTATTACCTCAGAAACAGCTTGAATCAATTCAGCAACAAATTAGCAGCTGAATCTGGATTTGAAGGCAGGATAGTGAGATAATATTCCAGCATCACAGTGCTGAAAAAGCCCTGTGGGATTGTGGCTGACAATAACAGATGGTTGCAAAGTGCTGGTTAAACTAAAAGATTGATGCATGACAGAAAGTGTGGAGGTGAGAACTTTGGTGAGTTGAAAGAAATGGAAACTTAAGCTGAGCTTAAGCTTTTTGAAATTTTGAACAATGAGTCATATTATAGGTGATTATTTTATACTTGAATATCCAAGGCAGCATTTACTTCTGTTGGATATGGGGAAAATATTTAGTTGTGACTTGGCAGGCTTCTAAGATAATTATTTGGCTGAGAGCATTTGGTTTTAGTTAAAATGATGTAAGCCAAGTTAAACAATCTTGGGGCCAAGATCAGTGAGTATATAAAACATTTAAGCTGGTTTTGTTGAATTATACAAGATGGATTCCAGCAGGGACACCTGATTTTCACTATGCATGAATGCATGGCCTCCATTTGTCACTATGGGAATCCCACATTTCCACAAGGTTAGCTTGGGAATCAATATGCAAGTTATTGCAGTACAAATCAAGTGTTAATGCAAAATTTGGGAAATCCTTCAGTGAAAATGTTCAAACCAAAGGCAAAAGGAGAAATGAAAGCCTGAGAAGCTAAGTCGTCAAATTCACAGGATTTTTCTGTTCAGCGCAATACTTAAAATGGTTGCAGCATTTTTGAGTGCTTGGTGTATATGATGCAGTAAAGACAATTGGCCACTTTTCTTCAATAATAAATTGATTAGATTGATTATATTTAATCAATCATATTGTTGTAGTTGCAAGGTAACAGAGTCACTGCACATCTACCTCATTGTCATATTTCGCCAGTCACTTAGTGAGAGGAAAGTTACTCATTAGACCTGACAATCTCCTTTCAGCACTATTTAAGGCTTCTATCTAACTTGACATGCCTTCCTGTTATAAAGAAATATGTTTCCTTTTGCTTAACTGAGCTTGTAAAATGCGATACCTCAGCTGTTATAGTTTCTTTTAAGTTGGGTGCAAAGATTATGGGGCAACTCTCACCTTGTTTACTGTTGGGTCCAAGCTGTTGCTCCATTTGCAAAATAGAAGCTGATCTTTGACCAGATGTCCTCTTTTGATCTACATCCAATTACTTAAAATCTTATTTGACCTTTCTAGCAGTCAACCTCACAGTGGAGGGTAAAACAAAGTCGACTGAGGCAGAAGGCGGCATTGATAAGTACTTGGTACTTTCAGTAAATATGGTGCAATGCAAACGTAGTGGACTGTGACAATGGGCAGAATCAGAGAAACATCCTGTACTAGCCGTCTACTGCAGCTACTTCAATGTTTTGGATCCACTTCTTCACTGGAATTGTGTGAAAGGAGTGGGTGCAACAGCTAACACCCTTCCTCCACCATAATCAAATATCGTGGCCCAGGCTCGGCTGAGGCTAAAACAATAGTTCTGGTTACACTAGAAGTCATAGTCCTCACCTACATGCAGGCAGTCCTCAGATGATGTCACATCATTAGATGTATCTGAAAGCAGGGTGAATGTGGGCAGTGCTGATCAAATTGCCCTATTAAAGAATGCGCATCTATTTTGATTTCACTGGAGGAACTAATAAAGGGAAATCAAAATAAAATCTGCTTCTTACACAGTCCCAAAGAAGAATCATATTGGACTCAAAATGTTGGAGTGAAGTTTTTCATTTTTTGGCAAATTCAGGGCAGGTGGTTCACTATAGTCCACATCGACTTTCCTTACACAGTCTTCTGCTCTTCAGCTCATCAATGATGCAATTAGCTTCATGGAATTATGAGTCAGGAAAGGTGCAAGTGTTCACCACTGCCAGGACTTTGTGACGTTGTACTGAATGGGAAAATCAAAGCCTCCATGGCAGCCAATCCAGTAAATTTCATTGTGCTGGTACTGCTTGCCCATTAAATGGTAACTCATTCTTATATTGAAAAGGTTTCTAGCCCTTTTGCACAACCAATTTACACAACCCAGCCTACCATTGTGGGAAAGAGCTGGTCAAAGAAGGAATACCCAAGTCTCAGTCAGAAGAATGCCAGAAGACCTGCTCAATCAAAAGGCTATCCCGTGGTCCCAGCCATTCATTACTTTGTCAAAATGCACAGAGAGGGATAGGAAGAAGACACATGTTTGCCAAACGCAGTCAGTGAGCTGAATTGAATAATGAAAGCCAATGTTATCAGTACCATGCAGGCCTTTACAAGCAGGCAGATTACTACAAAGGAGATCCAGTGCCTGCCAGAAATGCACACAGACTTGCACTCCATCGCTTTACTCACAGCAAGGCATGAGTGGGTGCGGGGCTTCGATCTCTTTACAGGTGCCCCCCCCCCCACTTCAGGGAGACAGGACGGGTGCCATAGGGAGTAGCAACACACAGCATCCCCAGATGTTTCCCCTCAGGATACCCAAGGCGTCCAGCACCTCCACTCTTCCCTCCCCCACTATAGAGAAAGTTGCAAAAGTCTCAGGAGGGCAAGCCAGCATCTGGGCTGGACACCCTCAGTTGACTTTGACATTTTAGGCCCAAATACTCCAAAATACTCTTAAAATATCTGGGCATGTCTCCTTATAGATCCCTGACTTGGTGAAATCACACTGATTTGAGATATGAGAAGCTTCTTCAAACATCCCAAGAATGAAAGAAGTTGTCATGGCAAAGATTTGATCATCTCTCACAAACTACCGCCTGCGTGATTGCAGATAGCCTAGTCATCTTGAACTGTCACATTGTTGGCTGCAGCTAAGGGCTTTCACTTCAATGTGGAAAACATTGAGGTTAAAATCATTGTGCAGGGTGTGTGCTCGAGCCTGTCCTGTAGAAACACTTACACCCACCCTGTGGGGGAAGAGCACAGAATTCCATGATTATTCCACACATCTCTGGAGGCAAAGTTCAATTCTTTCTTGAGCTTTTCAAGCTGTTGAAGGCTAGGGCAAATACAAAGGGAAGTTCACATGCCCATCTTCCTCATAATTCAGTGGCCAGCCAAGAGAAGCTGCGCAAAGCACTGCCTCTCTCAGGTTAAATGGTGTCCTCCAAGACACTCAATTATTTCTGTATAATTAAGCAGCTTAAGCAAACTCTGAAATTTTGAAGGGTAAGTAATGATGGGAGTGAAAAGGAGGTGCCTCGGGATTTCCCTCTCTGCTGCCGATCATTGCACAATACACAAATAGCATATGCTGTGTGATAGCTTAAAAGCCACCTAGCACCATGCAATGCTACTGTCTTGCCTCCCTGACTGCTACTTTCTACTGAACAATGAGGAGCTCCTGTAAAGTACAGGTACTGGTGGTATTTTCAGCTGATCCTACCATAGATACATTCATATTGATAAGTATATGTTTGTTTATCAATACAACCGTTCAACGAATGCAGAAATAACTAGGTCCACATATACCGTTCTCTTGCTATATAACCAACAGAGTATAACAGGGTGAAAAAAAGTCCAAACACAGTGCACTCATGTTGGAAGTTAGGTTCAATTACATTCAGTATGGCATTAATGCTCCAACATGGGATCTTGGGTAGCCCTCTCAGGTAAAGTGCTAATCTTCATCCACAGTGGACTGCTCACAGTCTCAGAGTTCCTCTGCATCCTAGACATTCCCAATTTCTCAGCTCCAGTGGTGAAGGGTACTGCAAGCTTGTTATGGTCCAGGCCAGACTCCCTCAAAACATTTCAGGAAAGTAGCCCAGAGCTTAACTTTGCTAGTTTTTTAAAGCAGGTGTAACACAGATATTCCAGGAGGGATGCAGCTGGTTCAAACCACATGGTTTTAAACAAAACAGAATTTATTTACAAGATTACCTAATGAAACACAAAAGAGGACAATAACTTAACCTATCCGAAAACTCAATAGTTTGTCCCAACTGAATGATGCTGTTCCAAATACTTGCTATGATCCCCATAACCACCCCTTGGCACAAAGGGTAAAATCAAACACAGATTCTCACAGGAGAGAGAGAGAGAGAGAGAGAGAGAGAGAGAGAGATGGCAGCATGGAACACTTCCTTCCATGTAGCTGTTTCTTGGACCAGCAGCCTCTCTCTCCCTCCCTCCCCCTACTTCCCTCTTCCCTCTTGTAAAATGCCTGACTGCTTTCAGTGAATAGCCGGACTGCTAAAACCAAATCAAAGCTGATAAAAGCTGAGCTGGGAGAACTGGCCACTCCCCTTTCATTGTATGAATTTTAAAAAAGACTTGAAAGCCTTTTTCCTGAGGCAGTATCTGTTGGCTATAATCAAGATGAGAGGCATCGGTATTGGACTGGGGTGGACAAAGTTAAAAATCACATACACCAGGTTGTGGTCCAACAGGTTTATTTAGAAGTACTAGCTTTTGGGGATCCAAGATGGCGGCGACCCAGCAAGTCTGAGTCTATAGTGCTCTTCCCAAGACTTGGGTAAAGTGGGTCACCCACCCCCGCCACACTCACGAAATCATTCATAATAGTTGTTAAATTTAATTATTTGCTTAGTATTACATTTAAACAGTCTAATATTTAGTAAAAATAACCAAAGGGAAGGGAGCCCACAGCTCTCAACAAGCAGGACCCCCTCCCCCACCCTCTCCATCTTCAGCTGCAGCAGAGGCATCCACAGCCGCCCCGGGGGACTTACCGACAGTAACAAGTCTTGTGGAGATGATCTCCAAACTGGACGCGAAGATCAACGCTTTTATCGAGGAGTCCCGAAATCGATGGGACTCACTCTCGGCCGTGCTGCAGGAAATCGAGCGCCGAGTCGGAGGGGCGGAGCTAAAGGCCACGACCTCCGAAACTACAGCGCAATCGGCCGTGGATCAGGTCCGGACTCTTGAACAGCGAGTCCGGACCTTAGAGAATCACATTGACGACTTCAATAATCAAGGTCGTCGGAAAATATTCGTTTGCTGGGCCTTCCCGAACGGGAAGAGGAAGGCCAGCTGAAAGCGTTTCTCGAACAGTGGCTGCCACAGCTTTTAAATCTGGAGGCTGGATCAGGCCAGGTAAGGGTGGAATGGGCCTACCGGGTCGCAATACACGGGCCCGGCTCGAACCAGCGCCCATGCCCGGTCCTGTTCCGGCTGCAGAGCTATAGGGAGAGGCAGATATTCCTAGAAGCTTCTAGAAATCTTGGAAAAGACCCCCAAGCTATGATCTATAAAGGATCCAAGATCATGTTATTCCAGGACTTTTCTCCAGTTCTGGTCCGAAAGAGGAAGGCATTCGACGAGACGAAGAAGCGTTTAAGGGACTTAAATATTCAGTACTCCTTACGCTACCCAGCGACGCTACGCTTTAACCATGAAGGATCCGTGTATAGCTTCGGATCACCAGAAAAGGCTAAGGAATTCTTGGACTCTCTTAGATAAACTGTAAGAGATAATGGATGTTGGTTTGCCTTCCCCCCACTTTGGTTTATATCCCCCCCTTTTTTTTTTCTTTTTTTCTTACCTTACTGTTTAATATTATCATGGGGGTTGGGGAGAGGGATTTGATTTTCTCCCACCCCCCCTTGGGGTTGTTTTCTTTTATTATTTTATGTATGTATGTGTGTATATATATGTGTGTGTATGTATGTATGTATGTATGTGAATGTGTGTATATGTATGTATGTATATATAGGTATATATGTATGTATATATATAAGCTGGGGGGTTTGGTTGGTGTTGGTGGGGGGAGGTGGTTACCTTATTCTATTTTACCTCTGTCTTTAGGAGCGGGGTTGTTTCTCCCTTGTTATTTTGTATTATTATATTTAAATATTATTTGTTGAGGTTGTAATTTTATAGTTATATGTTTATATATGGTATTAACAATACCAAATATATCCAGGTGGTGGGGGTGGGGGTAGGGTGCTCACTGTTAACTCTAGCTTTGTATTATATCTGAATTCTCCTCATTTTATTGAGGAGCGCCTGGGTCAAGGGTGAGGCATTGGTTGGGAGAGGATATGATGGACTTTTGGAGAGGAAGTGATACCCCCTGGGAACAAGGGGGAAAATCTCCACTTAGATACGTTTTATATTTTTTTTATTTAGAAATAGTTTTTTATTATACTGTTGCGAGTGTATTAGAGTGCCTTTATTTTTGTAAATTTTATATACTCTATGCTCGGGATCTTCTGGATAGGGTTGCCCCTCCCGAGGGGTCTCGGATTTGCCCAGATGATTATGGTTGATCAGTCGGTTAAGTGGTGTACCTGGAATGTCAAGGGGAGTAATTCGCCAGTCAAAAGGAAGAAAATATTATCAAATCTTAAGAAAGAAAGAGTTGATATAGCTCTCCTACAGGAAACACACGTATTGGATAAAGAACACTTGAAATTACGACAGGGTGGATTTGATCAGGCCTTTTTTTCTTCTTTTAGCTCAAAAAGCAGGGGAGTTGTTATTCTTGTTCGGAAGAACTTCCCTTTCAAAATCCTAAATCAGATAAAAGACAAATCTGGACGATATATTTTGATTAAAGCCCTCATAAATGGAGAGGAATATGGAATTTTAAATTTGTACTGCCCCCATGCACACCCGTTTAAATTTATAACGGAAGCCTTTTCAAAATTGATGGCTTTTGGTGCCCGTCATACAATTATAGGGGGAGACTTTAATTGTATTATGGATCCGGAAATAGATAGGATTATTCCCAAGAGTACTGTAGGAGTATCTCCCAGATCTAGACAATTGGTGGATCTGAACAAAGAATTAGGATTAGTAGATGTATGGAGTTGTCTTCATCCACAGGGCAGAGATTTTTCTTTCTACTCTAATCCACATAAATGTCATACCAGAATTGATGTGTTTTTTGCCCCCTCAATTTTTAAAAATTCCATATCATCCTGTAAGTATAGTAGTATAGCAATTTCCGACCACGCTGCTATATATATGGAAACTAAGGTGAGGAACAATGGGACATCCCTCGGCATTGGCGTTTGGACCCCTTCCTAAAGAAAGACAGTAAATTTGTAAAGTACTTCTCTCAAGAATTTAAAACTTTTGTAGAAATTAATTCAGGTACAGCTAGCAACCCATCAATGATGTGGGAGACCATCAAAGCTTACACGCGAGGTTTGATCATCTCCTACTCAGCGACCCAGAAAAAATTGAAGGGAGAACTACAGCGTCTGCTCGAAGCTCGCTTAAAAGCAGCTGAAACAGCATACACTGATAGACCTTCTATTATTAAATTGCAAAGGATTACGGCCCTTAGGACAGCTCTAAACACTACGCTTACTCAAACGGCTAAGAGGGAAATATTATTTGCAAAACAAAGGTTATATGAATATGGCGACAAACCAGGTAGATACTTAGCATTTCTTGCAAAGAAAGAAAAGGCCCCTCAAACTATCACGTCTATCAAGGAAAGTACGGGTATTTTGACTCATGATTGTAAAAAGATTAATGCGATCTTTAGAGAATTTTATTCTGAGTTATATAAATCGCAGAATTGTGAAGATAGGACTAGGAGGATGCAGTCATTTTAAAAAAATTTGACCTTTCCGGGCCTCACTCCGGAACAGGTATCAGTCCTAAATGCTCCTCTAACAGTCCAAGAAATACTTGATGCAATTAGGCAACTTCAGAGCGGTAAGGTACCAGGCCCAGATGGTTTTCAAGCTGAATTCTATAAAGAATTTACAGAAATATTGGCTGGTCCACTTATGGACATGTATAATTATGCATATAGTTAGGGCTGTCTCCCGCCTTCGCTGAAAGAGGCAAATATCTCTCTTATCCTTAAAAAAGGAAAGGATCCAGAAGATTGTACGTCATACAGACCAATATCCTTGCTAAATGTAGATTTTAAAATCCTTTCTAAAACGTTAGCACTAAGACTAGAAAGGGTACTGCTACATATCATAAAGGAGGATCAAACGGGGATTATTAAGGGCCGTAGATCATCCAATAATATTAGAAGGGTTTTGAATATGATTCAAGCCTGTCACCAGGGAAAGATACCAGGAGTAGTAGGCATTTGATAGGGTTGAATGGTCATATTTGTTTTACACATTGGAAAGGTTTGGCATTGGACAGGTGTTTACCAAATGGGTCTCAACAAATTCGGATTACCTAAAGGAGACCTCTTTCGATACTTCCACATTCGAGACTATATACAGAAGAAGACTACGTTATTAGATAGTCTTTATAAATCAGATAGAGAATATAATGTCCTACGACCAGTGGGGGTATCTTCTGTCAATACTATTTATCATTTACTACATGATGAAGTATCGGGAGATATGGACAATCTGCTTAAAACATGGGATCAGGATTTGGGACTAGAAATCTCTATAGAAACGTGGAATGATATTTGGGAAAATGCTGGAAGAATTACTATCTGTAACAGAACCCAGGCTATCCAGCTGAAGATACTTCATAGGGACCATATAGCACCGGTTCGATTGGCAAAATTTAAGGCAGGAGCATCTCCAATGTTTCCCAGATACAAAATAGAGGTGGGCACTCTTGTACATTGCCTATGGACCTGTCATAAGATCCGTAGATACTGGACTAAAATAGCAAGTACCCTGACAGAAAGTTTAGGAACGGAAATTAAAGTGGACCCTGTATCTCTCCTTTTGGGCTTTTCGAACTTTACCTCCCTGGACATGTACGGGAAGAGACTATTTTCTATTCTCTCTTTCTGTGCAAGGAAAAATATTTTGGTGAACTGGGTCGCTGAGGGCCCCCCTGGACTTTCAAATTGGCACAAATTAATTATGGAATGTATTCCCCTTGACTTCCTTACAAATATGGTGCACCGAAAGACCGAATTATTTTATAAAATATGGCAGCCCTTCTTGAATTACATAAATACAGATATTTTGGCTATCCTAACAAGGGCTTTTATTTAATTGAGATTACAAACCTGGCTGGTCCGGGGCCCCTTAGGAGTGGAATCCCGCACGAATACGGGTTTTATTACATCTGATGTTAACATATTCCGAGCATGTAAGAGATTTAAATATACACTCTGGTTAGTTGTAGGTTAGATTAGTAGACAGTTGAGTTTTGGTTTTTTTCTTTTACGGTATTTTATTTCTTTTGTTAAATTTTGGCTATTGTAAATTTGATTTAATTGTATATCAATGTTTATATATGAGAGTTTTGTTTATTTTTGTAAACTTGTAAAAATGTTAAATTTCTAATTAAAAATCTATTATAAAAGAAGTACTAACTTTCAGAATGCTGCTCCTTTGTCATTTAATTATAATCAAACAAACTCAAAAGCCCTTCAAACTTCAACTTTTTGGAATGTGTTTTTATGACCTCTCAAAAAAAACAAGTACAGTATAACGTCCCTACCTTTTATCTTAGCCTGCTTGGCACAGTTTCCTCATTCCTGAAGAAGGGCTCGTGCCCGAAATGCCGATTCTCCTGCTCCTTGGATGCTGCCTGACCTGCTGAGCTTTTCCAGCAACACATTTTCAGCTCTAAAGGGGCAGCAGCATCACAAACCACAATGATGTTTTGTTAAGTTTTTGTTTCTGGTTTTCAGCATCCACAGTTTCTGAGGTGGTAGTCCTTTTCTCCAACTCATCATCCTTGTATATTTCAAAGACCTCAGAAAGAAGCAGGGACTTGTGACTTCTATGGCATGTATGCATTTTGTCAGCTGCCAGGATATCTGACATACACTTCCAAAGTTTGACACTGATTATGATAGATAAGCTGAACATGGATAGAGTAAAAACCTTTTCAGTTGGTGAACCCTGCAGATTGGTCTCTCAAAGTGAACTGGGTGTAATCTGCTGTATTCTACAGCTGGGCGAAGCCTGTGATGTTTGAGAATCCCACTGCTTGAAATGCTTGACTCTCCTCATGGTGAGGGAAGGACAGACACTGATGTAATTTGGGCAGAATGTGACATCCTGGACGCATTTGTTGGTCGAAGATTGGGAGATGTCACGAAGCTTGCGCATGGGATGTGACCCAGCTCAATGTGAACAGTTTGGTGACAGTGGCCCGGGCCTTCCTCAGTCTGCGCTGGCATTGAGTCTTGACAAGTTACACAGTGACAGCGAGCTCGCTATGTCCTGGCTCTGGTGACTGTGTTCCAGCTCACACACCATACCCCCGACACACTGTACCTGCATGGGGGGGGGGGGGGGGGGGTAACATTTCAGAAGGAGACAGAAGATATGGAGCAAATTACAAAGTGAAGTATCGGGTGGTGAAAGCTGCCCCCCCCCCCCCCCCCCCCAGCAGGTCCGGGGATGTGGTTGTCTCCCGGGGTGTGCACTGAGACATGGAGCTGCACAGTGAGAGCCTGCACCACAATCCGACAATTCCGCCTTCGCGTTTCCGACTAGAATCGACTGGAATTGACTGGCGGCCTCCGTCACCAGGACATCGGCACCGGAGAGGAACCCCCGCGGGGAGAGGGAGAAAGGAGAGGTAAGGGGGAGGGGGAAGAGGGGAGGGAGGGGTGAAGGGGTGGTGAGGGAGGAGGGGGGAGGGGGGTGGAAGAGGGGAGGGGGGAGAGGAGAGAGGGGAGGGGGGAGAGGAGAGGGGAGGGGGGGGAGAGGAGAGGGGAGGGGGGGGAGAGGAGGGGGGAGGGGGGAGAGGAGAGAGGGGAGGGGGGGGAGAGGAGAGGGGAGGGGGGGGAGAGGAGGGGGGAGGGGGGAGAGGAGGGGGGAGGGGGGAGAGGAGGGAGGGGGGGGGAGAGGAGGGGGGGGGGAGAGGAGGGAGGAGGGGGGGGGGGAGAGGAGGGAGGAGGGGGGGGGGAGAGGAGGGAGGAGGGGGGGGGGGAGAGGAGGGAGGAGGGGGGGGAGGGGGGGGGAGGAGGGAGGGGGGGGGAGGGGGGGGAGGAGGGAGGAGGGGGGGGGGAGGAGGGAGGAGGGGAGGAGGGGGGGGGAGGGGAGGGAGGGGGGGGGAGGGGAGGGAGGGGGGGGGAGAGGGGGGGGAGAGGAGGGAGGAGGGGGGGGGAGAGGGGAGAGAGGAGGGAGAGGAGAGAGGGGGGAAAGGAGAGAGGGGGGGAAAGGAGGGGGGAGGGGAGAGAGGGGGAGGGGGGAAAGGGGGAGGGGAGAGAGGGGGAGGGGGAAAGGGGGAGGGGAGAGAGGGGGAGGGGGAAAGGGGGAGGGGGAGGGGGGAAAGGGGGAGGGGGAGGGGGGAAAGGGGGAGGGGGAGGAGGGGGAGGGGGGGGAGGGGGAGGAGGGGGAGGGGGGGGGGAGGAGGGGAGGGGGGAGGGGGAAAGGGGAGGGGAGGGGGAGGGGGGGAGAGGGGAAAGGGGGAGGGGAGAGAGGGGGAGGGGGAAGGGGGGGGGAGGGGGGAGGGGGAGGGGGGAGAGGGGAAAGGGGGAGGGGAGAGAGGGGGGAGGGGAAGGGGGAGGGGAGAGAGGGGGAGGGGGGAAAGGGGGAGGGGGAGGGGGGAAAGGGGGAGGGGGAGGGGGGGGGAGGGGGGGGAGGGGAGGGGGGGAAAGGGGGAGGGGGAGGGGGGGGAGGGGGAGGAGGAGGAGGGGGAGGGGGGGAGGAGGGGGAGGGGGAGGGGGGAAAGGGGGAGGGGGAGGGGGGGGAGGGGGAGGGGGGAAAGGGGGAGGGGGGGGAGGGGGAGGAGGGGGAGGGGGGGAGGAGGGGGAGGAGGAGGGGGAGGGGGGAGAGGGGAAAGGGGGAGGGGGGAGGGGGGACAGGGGGAGGGGGAGGGGGAGGGGGAGGAGGGGGAGGGGGAGGAGGGGGAGGGGGGGAGGGGGAGGGGGAGGGGGGGGGAAAGGGGGAGGGGGGGGAGGGGGGAAAGGGGGAGGGGGAGGGGGAGGAGAGAGGGGGAGGGGAGGGGGAGGGGGAGGAGAGAGGGGGAGGGGAGGGGGAGGAGAGAGGGGGAGGGGAGGGGAGGGGGAGGAGAGAGGGGGAGGGGAGGGGGAGGGGGAGGAGAGAGGGGGAGGGGAGGAGAGAGGGGGAGGGGAGGAGAGAGGGGAGGAGAGAGGGGAGGGGAGGGGGAGGAGAGAGGGGGAGGGGAGGGGAGGGGGAGGGGAGGGGAGAGGGGAGGGGGAGGGGAGGGGGAGGAGAGAGGGGAGGGGGGGGGGAGGGGGAGGAGAGAGGGGAGGGGGGAGGAGGGGGAGGAGAGAGGGGAGGGGGGAGGAGGGGGAGGAGAGAGGGGAGGGGGGAGGAGGGGGAGGAGAGAGGGGAGGGGGGAGGAGGGGGAGGAGAGAGGGGAGGGGGGAGGAGAGAGGGGAGGGGGGAGGAGAGAGGGGAGGGGGGAGGAGGGGGAGGAGAGAGGGGAGGGGGAGAGGGGAGAGGAGAGGGGAGAGAGGGGAGAGGGGAGAGGGGGGAGGGGAGAGGGGAGAGGGGGGAGGGGAGAGGGGAGAGGGGGGGAGGGGAGAGGGGAGAGGGGGAGAGGGGGGGAGGGGAGAGGGGAGAGAGGGGGGGGGGAGGGGAGAGAGGGGGGAGGGGAGAGGGGGGGGAGGGGAGAGAGGGGGGAGGGGGGGAGGGGAGAGAGGGGAGAGGGGAGAGGGGGGGGGGAGGGGAGAGAGGGGGGAGGGGAGAGAGGGGGGAGGGGAGAGGGGAGAGAGGGGGGAGGGGGGAGGGGAGAGAGGGGGGAGGGGAGAGAGGGGGGAGAGGGGGGAGGGGGGAGGGGAGAGAGGGGGGAGGGGAGAGAGGGGAGAGAGGGGGGAGGGGGGAGGGGAGAGAGGGGGGAGGGGAGAGAGGGGGGAGGGGGGAGGGGAGAGAGGGGGGAGGGGAGAGAGGGGGGAGGGGGGGGGGAGAGAGGAGAGAGGGGGGAAAGGGAGAGAGGAGAGAGGGGGGAAAGGGGGAGGGGAGAGAGGGGGGAGGGGAGGGGAGAGAGGGGGGAGGGGAGGGGAGAGAGGGGGGAGGGGAGGGGAGAGAGGGGGAGGGGAGGGGAGAGAGGGGGAGGGGAGGGGAGAGAGGGGGGGGGAGGGGAGGGGAGAGAGGGGGGGGGAGGGGAGGGGAGAGAGGGGGGGGGAGGGGAGGGGCGAGAGGGGGGGAGGGGAGGTGAGAGAGGGGGGGGAGGGGAGGGGAGAGAGGGGGGGGAGTGGAGAGAGGGGAGGGGAGGGGAGAGAGGGGGGGGAGGGGAGAGAGGGGGGGGAGGGGAGAGAGGGGGGGGAGGGGAGGGGAGAGAGGGGGGGGAGGGGAGGGGGGGG